>NW_028145567.1:745000-1082500 GCF_977016875.1 Pavona decussata
GATCTTAAAAACCTACATTTAAAAATCGACAAGGAGCTAAATTTCGTCACACGCGTTGCAGCTTTCTAGACATTATTATCTATACATTTATGTACGCACTTATTTGTATCTTATTTATTTAACCAGAAACAGATAACTAGATTTAACGATGACATTCCTTAACGAGCCCAGTGCCGCATTAGCATCGCTATTGGAAATTATTACTACAACAATAATAAAAATAATAATTTACTATTTATAGTGCGCAGAAAGAATGTTTAATATGATCTATTGCGCATTACAAGTACAATAAATAGTAACATATACATACAAAAATAATGGAGGAGTTTAAAACTGAATGTAAATATAATAAAGTAACGAAAAACAGATAAAGGCATTATTACTCTATACTCTTCAAACCGGCAGCACATACCTGCTGTTGAAGACGATTTTCCGAACTGCGACTGGATAAACTTGGAGACAAACGGACCGAGACCCGTTGCGATGAGCGTAGTACAACAGAATGCACACGTGTTTAGCATGAATGTTTTGTTCGTCAGAATAGCTTTAGTAGCTGGCAAGATGTCCTTCACTCGACCTCGAATGTGTTCATCGCGAGGGGGTAAAAGACCTTCTTTGATTGCAGCCATTCTTTTTTCCCGGGCTCCTGGCATCTCCTTAGGGTAACCAAGCAGTGCTATGGAGGTACACAGCAGGAGAAGGCCCCCGAAAAAGTAACCTAACCACCAGGCCCCGATCCAGCGGGGATCGTCGGGTGTTATGTCAACTCCAGGGGGCTGGGAAAGAAATGAAACAATTCAGTAAAGCTACGGTAAAGTTCGGTGTTTACAAGCGTTGAAATTTGTATCTTTAACATAAAAGAACGCTATATCCACAACTATAATAGGCCTGTGGTTTGAAAATTAGTATCACTATGTAACATAACGCAAATGTCGCTATGACGGAGAGAGTTACGGCAATTCTTGAAAAAAAAAACGTCTTGCACTGAGACGACATTTGCCCTGAGAACGATTTCAATGAACATGAAATTAAGAATGGTGTTGCTGTTTATCATACTCTTAAAGGGGGTTCTAACTTTTGAGTCTGTGGGTGACATCCTAAAGTGTGACCATTCCTACGAAAGCTACTGAGCAGTTCTGTTGTTTACGAGTCCATGATGCCATCATTCACATAAAAGATATTAAGCGGTATTTCCTGTGTCACTGTTGGAATTCAGATTTTTCGAAAGACGAAAATATTACTGTGATATTTCATTTGTTCTTTTGGAAGATGACGGAACGCTAGCCTTGCATTTCCCGCCACTTGTAATCCACGGTTCAAGGGTCAGACGCCTTACCTGAATGAGGTCCACCCAGACGTTCAAAAGCGATCCTCCAGCGACGTACCCGATGCCAGGTCCGAAAAACGTGGCCGTGAACCAGACCCCTAGATACATGGGCGCTGCTTTGGGGCTCACATTCTCGTCAATGTACGCGGGGCCCAGTGTAAACAATGGAGTGGTCCCGGCACCTAAGAGAAGCTTAGCCCCAATAAACACAAGCATGTACTTCCAGGCAGTGTAGCCTTTAGCCTCAGTGCATGTTTCGACGGTGCTCGGTGCCCTGGTGTTGTTGAAGAAACACACGTCTCCGATGGCTGCATTTTCAAACTCCAGAGGAGTGTATTTACCCACAAGGAGGTGCGGCAAGGCAAACAGCAGACATCCCAAGCTAGTTACCAGGGCTCCTAGGCCGAGCCACCGAGCCTTGTTTCTGTGGCCTCCAAAGTAACTAATGAAGATGATGAGGAGAAGGGCGGAGACATCATTCGCTGCTATAATCATACCGCTTTGCTTGCTGCTTAGTTTGAATCTCTTTTCCAGTGAGGTGAGACCTGCGGCTGTCATAC
The DNA here is from genome assembly GCF_977016875.1 of Pavona decussata. Classification (NCBI taxonomy): domain Eukaryota; kingdom Metazoa; phylum Cnidaria; class Anthozoa; order Scleractinia; family Agariciidae; genus Pavona; species Pavona decussata. The sequence continues at coordinate 746,888 of NW_028145567.1, forward strand.
CAGTGGCTATCATCCCTGAAAAACAGAATAAGAAGACATCATGCGTCTACTATGGCCAGAATTTAAACATCTAATCTCAACATGCTCTCGAGAATATCCCATGATTAAGAGTACGGATAATCGAAAATTGTAACATTCATATCCTCAAAACTTTTGTATCTATTATTGAAATCCACAGTGTATACTGCTTCCAAAGCTTGGAACTCTCCCTCAGACGAGCCAAGGTCAATGACTAATATCAAATTATTTAGACAAGAAGTGCTAAACATTTCATCTTTCGGATAACTCTTTCACTTAATTACATTTGTAACTATTATTAGTTTCTTTCTCGGGACATTAGCATGTATTTTGCTAGAGGCCTAAACAGCCTCAATCAGATCCGAGGGTAAATAAAGTTTCATGGGGATACGCAGTGCCCATCTTGAAATCCTAGCCCCTTTTCAGACCGAACTGTGGAAGCAGGGATAGTGCAGTGGTGAGAGCACTCGCCTCCCATGTGGCCCGGGTTCGATTCCCGGCGTTGACATCATATGTGGGCCGAGTGTTAACTGTTGATTCTCGTCCCTGCTCCGAGGGTTTTTCTTCGGTTTTCCTCTCTCGACACAAAAACAAACATTTCCAAATTCGAATTCGACCTGGAAAACAATGGAGGAAAAGCCACTGGGTGTGGATGTGCCACGGAAATTACTGATTTTCTCTCAATCTGAAGTCATTTCAAAACCCAAAAATGTTTGTATGTCAACAGAAACAAAAATGTTAGGCTAACGTTTTTCAAGTTCTCGCATTCTTGTTTCCAAAATGCGCTAGAACAGATCACGAGTTGTTCCTTTCAAGAATTGAGTTGATTCTTTCCTACCGTTCTAGAATTAATTTGTAGCTAAGTGAAGGTCTTATTTCACCATTTTTAACAAAAGAGGTCAAAAACCCCATGAAACTTCCCCCCTTTAATTGACAGCCAGCCACTTTCAGACCAAAACGACAGTGGCTGGTCACGATGGCTAGGTGTTGCTTACCTTGCATAAACGAGTAAATTGTAAGAAACACGAGAAACCATTTCGGCGTGTTGAGTTTCTGAAGAGCTTTCGGTCGAAACGACCTCCAGCCGCACAAAAGATCTCTTTCGTTTGGCTTTTCTTCCTCAGTATCCATCTTTAGCAGCTTCAAATGACTTACAGCTTATACCACGCCAAAATACTGGAACAAAACATGGCCCTGAAGGGAAACAGAATGAATACATCAGAACGAATGTAAATCAAGTGGATGTGAGATTGTTAAACAAATTACTGATTCGCTGCTGTTTGACTCTGGTTTTAAGCTTCTAATGACGTTTTAGTGATGTTTCAGAAATTTTTACAATAACTATCACTATAACTATTCCTGCGCTCTGATTGGCTCATGGCTCTTGTCTATAAGAGTACTACAGATAATAAAAATGACGTCAGATGTAACGCGCGCACTTTCGCAAAGGAAATTACAGCCAACTACGCTCGTACTTTTCCATGTTTTTGCAAAAAAACAAATCGACGGCAATTTTCTATGGTCTACTCTTATAGACCATAAAATGACGCCATAAAATGTTCCAAACTTGGCAGTGAAACCACTCACCTGCGGCTCGTGGTTCCACTTGAGTTTTGAATATTTTATGAGTCCAGCAAAACACTCAGCTTATGAGAGGTTAACGGTTGACGTCGGGAAAAATCGACAAAGACGAGCCCGTGGCTACACGACCATGATTGTAACTGATCAACTCATTGGATGTGATGTTAGTCCATTTCACGGTCACTCTCTTAGGTTTCCCACACATTCATAAAAGGCAATATTGAGTAGTATTTTGTCCAGTAAACCAGAGCTTTGTCATCAGGCTACCAATCACAAATCTTGGCCAATATCCGGACCCCCACCCCCCCCCCCCCCGCTCTCCCCCTCTCCCCTCCCCCCGCTTACTTATGAACTAGGCAACATTTACTACATAAAAACGCACAGGTGCATTTGATAGCGAGAGAAACGCAGCCTTGATAGTTGTGTTTCCTTGCCCGGCGGTGGACAGCCATTGTTCCGATTTAAACCAGGGTTAACACAAAATTAAACATGTCAGTTGTTTGGTTTTCCTGTGGTTAAGAAACAGTGCAAACACTAATGAGGTATTAGAACACAAACAAACGTCTAACCTAGCAGGAAACATTGGCCATGGTTACCAAGACGTTATTGAATACGCGATGAAAATTAACTTCTAGAACTATCGATTTTAACTCGGCAACGCCCTGGTTATTCACCCCAGTTTCGGTGAATAATTGTTAAATAGCTTTATAAAAAAAGTTTTATTTTTAATTAAGGGATAAATGCTGTATGATCACCTCTTGGCAACAAACTTTTGCAGAAAAAAGCCCAATTAACACACTATAGTTAACTTACTTTGAATGTAGTTCAAGCCCAGGAAATTGTCAAAAGTTGCAGTAAATCAGGTCATTACAACCACTACACTTTACTTGCAGAGGTGAATGGCCTAAGAATTGATTCTTAATTAATTAATTGGCATAAGAATTGATTCTAGGAATTGATTTTAAGAATTGATTCGACGGAAATCCGAGGTAAATTGATTCGACTAAAATTTGATTGATTCGACTGAAATCCGACCAAAATTAGTTGGCCTAAGAATTGATTCGATTGAAATCCGGCGTAAAATAGGACTAAAACAAAAGACAATTACCTCTGCTTGGGTATAATACATAATTTATTTTTTTCACTCCTTTAATAAAAGATAATCTTATTAAACGATAAAGATGGAAACCCTTAATCGAGTTTTAAGCATCCACAAGCACCAATGAACCGACTTATGGGATTAGAAAATCTTTGCATTAAACAATGACTTAACTATGAATTCTACAGCTAGAAATCACAAATTACCAATAGAAAAAAAAAAACCTACACCATCCAAAGACATCCTAGTAAAAAAAGAGCATAATTTCGTCTAAGACGGCTAAGTCTTTAGAGATAATAGCATATATATTTATTTTGCCCTGCGCTTAGCGGATTATCCACAAAACTGAATCTCTGCAAGGATTCCAAAGGGTTTAATGAATAACTTGTCTAGACTCCTGTAATTAGTTCTAGTATATATTCCACGCTTGTAGTTACAAGCTAATGAGTAAAAATTAGAAAGACAACAAGCTAGAGTTGGCCTTTTACTTGTACCGTTGGATTTGAAGCTACAGTCCTCACAAGGTACCAAAAAAGAAAGACACATTTCATCTCCCATCCCTAATAATAAAAGATTATTTACAAAGACTCGTAGAGCGTGGAGTACCTGTGGAAATTCGCGTCTAGAAAAAAAATTCGAACGCCGGCCATTCTAGACTTATGGCCTCACACGGCACAAGTAACAAGCAGTTTCCTGACGGAATATTAAAGCACCCGAACGAGGTAATTTACAATGACACAAATTCTTACGAGAATAAGTAAACAAATTCATCAAAGCTGTCTTAATTACACAATATTTTTGACGCCTCGCTAAGTGAATCGAAGTACTGTTGAAGACAGAATGATTCAAGCTCAAACGAAACTAACAAATTAACTGAGTATCACAAAAGACCTGCCACACAACGGAGCCAAGCATTAAAATAAAAAGAAAGCGATTATGGAAGCTCGATTCTAATTAAAACAACTGCTACAAGAGAGGAAAAATGACAAAACACATTTCTGGAAAATAATATTTGATGTATCACGAAATTTGGAAGGCAAACTTGACTAACAAGTCTGTACTGTATTTTTAACGACATAAGTCTGTAAATTTGAATTAATGGTTAATTCTAACTAGACGGCGAAAGATTTGTCGATACTCTGGACAGGAAAACACGAAAGAGACTAGATTTGGCGAACGCTAAGCTGAAGGTTTTTTTTCTCTTTTTTTAATTCGGCAACTTGTAATTGAGCTGTGAACTGGCTAGGGTTTAGATTTTCTGTTCATCTCTTCCCCAAGGAAAACGAGACACAAGAATTCGGTGCAAAAGAATCGAATCACTGTCGCAATTAGCATCTGTTGTGAATATCATTCGCGCAATCCATACTCGAGTATTTGATTTTGCACATTTTTACATGATGTCTAATTCAGGCGAATGCCTGATGCTTCTAAGCAAAATATTCACAAATCAAAACTGAACTTGGAACGAAAAAGTCTGTCCTCACCTTCACGAAACCTCGATTCAACCTACTTTCATACATCGACCATATTGTCCCCGCTGCAAACAGAAGTAAGGAGAGAAAGCCGGCAAACTACTGGATCAAAATAACAGACACCAACAGCTGTAAGCCCCGGGATAATATCAAAACTACAGGCCCAATGTGCAGGAAAGAATTAAAACAGTGGGTTAACCGCACTGAGAGATGTAACGATAACAAATCAGTAAATCCACCCCTTACGATAATAAACCCAAAAGTCTATGTAGAATTTCTGGAAGCACACTAAAGCAGTGGTAGAAGACTGTCTCACTCTGTCTTGTCTTCTTGTTCCTTGTTTTTTAAGAAATACAGTTGTTTTTATACAACGTGGGCTTTGATTGGTTAAGACTGCTAAAGATAGCAACACGTGATATTCCAACCCTTGGTTTTCCTCGGACCGAGTTGTTGGCCATGAATAGATTACAAACTCAACATCTTGTAAATTTAGTTTGGAAATTGTAGTTATAGATCTAAGAAAATTAATTTTTCTTTTGCAAGAAAATTTTTGGCTCACTACAATTTTTTTTTTAATTAAAAATGATTTGAAAATGTATTTTTTTTGCGATCTTTCCCATGAAAAGGACACAAATTTAATTAATTTTTAAGTGCTAAATATTGACAATGTTTGGTCAATTGTTTCGATTACGTACTGTAATTAAAAAAGAAATGATTTTAAATGCGGTTTTCAGTTAAACTTTTTCACTTGTATTTTTTTCCGGTAGTGAAAGCGCCAGCCTTGCGCTGCTTTCGAGAAATAATTTGAAAGTGTGTCTGTTAGGTTAGATTTTGTACCTGTTGAAATATTAGACTAAAAATATTGTTGGGGATGCAAATGTTTCAACATTTATCAACAAGATGTTTCGGAAGCAAAACAAAAATCAAGACAAAAGCATTGATGCTAGCTGGGCGCACGTTTGCTATGGAAACATGCTTCTATGTTTAACCACGTTAGAACAAACAGTGCATGTTTTCGAAACAAAGCTTCCTTGTTTACCCAAAACTAAAGTTCTTGAAAGAAATTCGCGCAACATCGCCTCGACCAATTACACTGAATAAGCTCTCGTTCTTGACCAATCGAAAACTGAGGTAGTTGAGATTTGACCACGTGATACTTTGTCACCGGCATGCGGCCATACAGTAAGTGCTTTTGTAACCACGTTGGATACCATGTAATAGGCCTTATCACGGTTTTCGACGCCATTTTGACGAGTAGGCAAACAGGCTTGAAATAACAGCGTTTGTATAGAAATCCGATGTCAAAATTTTCATAAAACATCGCTTCTGAAACATTCATGAATTGGAAACTTTTGGCATTAGGAAAAGGATTTTAAGAAAAAAATTGGAGGGATGTAGCTGTGCCAGAAAGAGTCCAGTCGTGTTTTGAACTTTCCATACATTTCCCTCTATTTTTTTCCCGCGAACTATTTTTAGTAGCAGTTCACTGCTGGTTCGCTTAACAGACAAATGTATGGAAAGTTCAAAACACGACTTGACGCTTTCTGGCACAGCTACATCCCTCCAATTTTTTTTCCTAAAATCCTTTTCCCAGTGCTAATTCATGAATTTTTCAGAAGCGATGTTTTATGAAAGTAATTTGACATCTGATTTCCATACAAACACTGTTATTTCAAGCCTGTTTGCCTACTCGTCAAAATGGCGTCGAAAACCGTGATAAGGCCTATTCGGACGAAAACATCAAGCCCCTCGCTGACAAAGCTCATTATAGTGCTTTCTACCTGGGTTGTTGCGATCATCAGAAAATTTATATCGACTACCATGTATGTATTAACATCGCATCTCCCATTTGCATTTCAACATTCATACGGAGTTTGAACGATGTAATCCACCACCATTCTATCACCCCAACAAATGAAACAACAACAAAAAACAAGAAAAGTTATTGATTTACATCAAAACATCAGAAGCAATAGAAGAAAAATAACAAAAGAAGCAACATGAGCACAATCGTTCCGTGTGGGGAATGCTTTACAGGCTATTTCTGAGTACTTAACGGTAGCACTTTAAAACGTTCGTGTTTGTCTCTAAGGGACAAAAATGACTTAAGCATTAATTTGTGAATTGTTGTTCCTGTGATTCAAAGAAATTAAAAAAAATCTATTTGAAGCAAGTCTACTTAGTTGCAAAACTACCGCTTTACTAAACAAGAATAACTAAACTAGCGTGGTTTTTAATTGTGTCGAAAATAGTTTGCGTTTGCTTTCGTGTGGTTTAACTGCGACTTGTGATTGGTTAGTAAAACTTGCGCCACTTTCTCAACCAATGAAAACCAAAACCAACCGTGCCTCGCTTACGCGCGTTTTCCCGCGCTTGACGCCGGTTACATGCATTTGCCTCGAATTCTGATTGGTTCATTGCGCTGCTTACGTTTGTTGTATTAGCCAGAGTAAATTACTAAAATATACTAAAATGCGGCGTGTTCGAGTTCAATTGGGCAAAGCAAAATTCACTGAGTATTGCACATTCAGGCTCTCCGTAAAACCGTAAATTTGATCATTTCACATTGTAATTGTGTAGAGAACAAGAAATAAACCAGCCTTATTGTTTGATGTACTTACAGATCCATTGTTTTGCTCATTTTAAAAACACTGCGCTTTGTGACGTGGTTGTTGTTGTTATTTTTTTTTTGTTTTTTTTCGTGTCGCCGTCGTGGTTGCTTAATGGCAAGGTCCCTTCCGTGAAAAAAGATGCACAAGAAATATGCATAGTCTAACGCTTAAAAAACGAATTGATTAAACAGTTTTCATCCCACATCGTGTGTCTGATAATTTAACCGCGTACTAAAATGGTTTCCCGGGTTTCACCTAGAACAAACTTCTTGTTTGACCAACAAATGTTCTTCCTACAAGGTTTGCGTGGGTCAGCGCTAGGGGAGCCCAATCTTGTCACAGAGCGTGGGAACGAGTTGGAAAGGATCCAAACATAAAACATAACTGGACATTTCTGTGAGGATTAAATTCTTGGAGACCGCACCCAAGTTTGAAAAGAGAATAAAAACTCGTGGCCGTGTGTTTACGTCCTCCATAAAACGTCCCATCACGAAATTTCGCACCTTTGTCGAGCAGTGACGGCAAAGAAATGTGCCAAAAAGTGTAATGCACGTGCAGAGTTATTGTCTTGGTTACGCTTTTTTGACGTTCTCGTTGCCGCCGTCGTCGTCGTTGCTAAAGCAAACGGCAAACGGCAAACATGAGAATCGCGTTTATATTTTCTTGAAAAAATTAGTACATAGATGAGAATAGCGCCAAATAATTGCGCCCTTTCATGATGACACAAATGAAGGATAAACATGGTCACGTGGTCATTTAAGCTGTTTGCCTTTTCTAAGTCGAATGATACTTTTAAGTTCAAACTGGTTCAGTGAAATAACTTTACAACGATAGTTCACGTCGCCTCAAAAAAATCCTCTCTGCAAATATCGATGCTAAAACAGTAATGCGTCGTTAAATGAATTCACCCACATTTCAATTTAAATTGATGGCGCTCTCTCTTTAAATTAGCGAATGCATGACAATGTTTTGGACAAAAGTCCAACGAAGGTTAACGCTAATGGATTTCATTATTTGGTACAAAGAGCACGGATGCGCTTGTTATTTTTTTTTTAAAATTTCCGCAATGCTCAGCGCCTGTTCCGACCAGGATGACGCTTAAAAAACACTTGAAATAAAATATATCTACACTCTCTTTTTTTTCCCTAAACCTGCAACAAACAGTTTAAAATGTCAATATCACATTTTTATTCCCATCTGCTTTGGAGCTGATCTAAAACAAACCTAACGTTTAAAATTTTACTTTGACCCGTTCCGAACAAGCGTCGCGTCCAGAGCTCAAGTGCTTCAAATAAGGGCCGCGTTTGTGCTAAGGCCTACGGCGCTTTCTGAGAGTATTTTTCGCCCTTAAGTGCGGCGTTGATTCGAGAGCGGTCCTAATCGAGCTAAGCTCTTTCTCGAGTAAATAAGGTACATGTATTGCTTGTGCTGATCTATGGGTCTCTCTAGGCAGCTCCGCCCCCCGCCCCCTCGTCGAACTATCTTCCCATAGGAAAACGAGGCAACAATACGCGTACTGTATGTTGAAAATATATACACTCGAACTTTCATTTCCACTCTCAAACATGTTTGTCCTATTGATTTGCAGAAGCGATTTAACAAGTATGACGTTAAATGACGCACATCTTAAGATAAAGTATTCTAACCCTACTGAATAGCATTAACAACTTGCTCAGTCTTACAGGAACCTCATAGTTAATAGTTATAAACACTCTGCTAGCACGGATAAGAGCTGAAGAGTCGCTGAAAGTTTCAATTTACAAAACGGTTATCTCACATTACTGAAATTTAGTCGGATCTTTGCACTGACAAAGGGAAAACCTCGAAGATTTGAGACGACATTTCTTCGTATTGTTATTTCTGCCCTTTGGCACTTTCAACTCTCCACTTTATTTTGTTTGCCACGTAGCGATATTCAATAATCAAAAGAGACGCCACCGTAATGTCTCAAAGTACACCTTTACCTTCGAATACATATACTGTATACACTGTATACATATATTTTAACTTACATCCGTTAATACGAACTCTCGCAGATTTAAATAACGGAAGATTCAATTAACCGTAAAATAATTATATCCTTTGCCCAAGGTCAGCTAGCCTCATTAAGCTTTAATTTATATTTCAACATTCGTCGAAGTGAAAGTGGTTTCGAAAATTAACGAGCTGTATACAAAGATGAATTCAAAATGATTTCAAAACTATCCGATAGCCTTAATTTAGATTATTCCCACTTGTTTTCAACTAATCCTGCCATTGTTTTCAAGAAACTGGGATGTTTACAATTAAAATATGTGTAGAAATGGCGTACAAAGGAAGCAGTTAGGCACTTGCAATTCGACGCAACAATTATAGATTCGTGACAAAGGCCTTTCGTGGAAAGCTAATATATAGAGCGCACGCGAAGCATACACGAGATAACAGCAAGAGACTTGAGAGTTTTAAACGTCTTGCAGCAACAAAACGAAAGTTTAAAGTACGAAAAACGTTATCAAATTACATGTAAAAACACAAACGATCACTGTAGTAACAAGCCAAAGAGCGGAAGGCTAAACCATTCACTGCATAATCTCCAAAATAAACAAACTATTTAACATTCGCATCAAACATTTAACGGTTCGAAAAAGAAACAAGTTGAACCCACCTCAAACAAAATGGAAAGATAACCAAATTTCGTTTGTTGTCTCTCTTTACTCAGTAATGAGTCGTCTGTTATGAAAATCTGTCTTATTGTCTTTTAAAGCAAAACTTATTTACTCACAATAACCACTCGACGCTTGACGTCATTTTGCACTAGAGCGCATGCTAATATACATTGTTTTCACCCTGCGGTTTTTTAAAGTGCTTTCAGCTATCCGGGAATAAAGGCAGAATAATGAAAATTAAAAAATATAAGAATTCACGGAAACTAATTTTTTTTTCTAGGCTTTAGCTACAAGGTGGTTTTATTTGTATTGCCTCATGCAAGCGTTTTTTTTTTTTTTCCGAGTATTTTGAGACAAAGCAATAAGCATAACAGTACTTAAGACTAATTTAACCTAATGTTGCGTGTTGTTGTTGATATTCTTTTTGTTTTAGTTTGTATCTGTTTTTATTGCTGTTATTTTGGGGTTATCTGAAAAGGCTGCAAATTGAGCGTTGGAGAGTTGCAAACCTGTTTATTGAGGTTAAAAAGACAAAATACATCATTTGCCATAAGCGCCGCAAGGTATCTCTTTAAGAAATGCTGTACTTCCGCATAGTCATAAACCGCGCAAAGATACTTCGGTATTAGTAGGCACCATCCTTAAGTTTGGGTTAAGGTCAGGGTTAGGGCAAGTATTTTAGCAAACGAAATCTTATTGCGAATCGTAATATTCACTGCACGCAACTTACACGCTCATCGGCCTTTCCAAAGAGCCTAGCAGCAGATTTTCATACCAAATCTAGTTTTTCTTCAACGCTACATCTTGGTATCTGGGTTAGGAGATTATCAAGCCCTCACAACAGATATTTCCGTGCGACGAACCGTTATGTGCCATTCGCGATTCGACAGCAGATCAATCATGAAGTAAAAAGGCCTCAAGCTATCCAAATAACTTTTCTATAATTACAATTTAAAACAAAAAATGGGTGAGATATTACTGCAGGAAATAAAAAGAGTGTGAGATAATTAACCATACGAGCGAATTTCTGGCCAGTAAATCGCAAGGGACGGATTTTATGGCCGTTTGGAAATTTGAAAATTCATGGCTTTAAAGTCGTTCTTATAAATGCTCGTGATTCCACTGTTTTGCCTGTTAGACGCTGTATAACAGAGACTGTATTTTTGACAACGTTTTAACTTTTGACAACGCCGCGCTGAAAAGAGAATTTCGTGAGCAGTTGCAAAATAAACTACAACCCATCTCACCACTTTAGTTACGCAGAGTACAAGTCAAGGCCACCTTTCCAAAACTCGCCCGTTTTCGTTGAAACTGAGCCAAACTTCATTTTACAAAGGTTTCCTCGTGTAACCACGCCATCAACAATGATCGCAATGTACAAGTAGACATACGGTACCTTATTCTACCTTGATCCCAGTAAAGGCCAGATGTTTGATTCCACCTGAACGTTGTACAAACAGCAGGAACGTTAGGTCCTGGAACGCCCCGCCACAACTTGGAAAACAGATCTACTACCAAATAGGAAACCTGTCAAATATAAGAATTAAATCTAAGCTTAAGATGCGCACACATAAATTAAACGGATCCTTAGTGATAACTGTAAAATTTCGAAAACAAGTCCCCTAATCTCACAGCCTAAAATCCTTTCGATAATACCCGCCCCCCCCCCCCCCCTCCCCCACCCCGAAAACAAGCCCAAGTACTTTAAGGGTTAACTGCTTCATGCTGTTGGCTTAGTGCCACAAGTTGTTATTATTGTCAAACCCAGCCAATTTGGAAACGCAAATTCCATCCAGTGACAAATAAGACGGAAAATAAGCCCCCTAAAAATAGTCCTTTCAACGAAAATAAGCAAAGCTTATATTCGCAATTTTGCGGTAACCGCTTATCATACAAACGAAAAAATACCCAGCACTTATCAAAACGAAATCTTTACCAAGCACTGCTAAGGAATCTATAGTTAATACCTCTCATATCCTATATGCGATATTTTCTCGTTCCTTAGGCGTACTGTCATTAGTTACACTGTTGGAGATGTTATGAGCGTTTGAAACCTTTCTGTTAGTTTTTTAACGCTAATGATAATCCATCATCAAAGAAAACGTCCCAGATGAGCGAAGTTAGTCTGCAAGGTAACAACTCCCAGGGAACGAACATATGAATCGCTTCATTCCAAGACGAGTTTTATCTCAAATATACGGTCATTTTCTCTCGCTGTTCCTGTGAAGAGGACTAAATTTTCGGTCGGCGGTACCGGAAATTTTGTCTGGGGTGACGGCTCCACGTAACGGCAAAACGGTCACTTCGATTCGGGTCAGTACTAATTCAAAGCAGAAAGGATAGAAATGATGTACAATTTCGGTTTTCATTTAAAAACGTACTTTAGTTGCAGTGTCGCAGCCCCACACTTAGGTCTATCACCAAATCTTACTTAACAAGGAATTTAATTGGACATTTCATTTCACTTTCAAAACATTTTCTGTGACAGATTTGCGCTAGAAGGTGGCCCGTAGAACAAAATCGCTGAATCGGCAAATGACATGTGGTGCCATGGAAACCAAGGACAGACTCACTGACGTTGCGTCCCTAGACTAAATTCAACAAAGGTGCGGCAAATGTTTCCTTAAAGCCGCAACGTGAAGGCTTTAAAACCCTATACATAGATTTAAATAACCTTCCTTCACGTTTTTAAGGCTGAAAGAAATATCTTTAAAATGCGTGAAGGTTGTCCAAATAGAAGAAAACAATGAGAATTTTCCTTAACACCCATGGCAGCGATTTCAGCAAAGCCAACTAACAAACCAATCAACAATCTCAGGATTTTCATGCAGCTTTTCCACAACCAAGCTGAAACTTGTAACGTCACTTGCGTTTTGCAGCTAAAAGAAGAACAAAAATTGACCAAAACATTGCAATTGCTATAAACTGCGTTAAAATGAAAACAGTTCGGCTACCTGCCACAGTTCTGCCACAAATCCTCAGAATTTCGCCACAACACGGCTTGAAAAAATATTCAACCGTTCGACGCTGTTGACAGTCGGTTGCAAAGACAACACCTGTGACTTTGCTACTATTCGCTAGCTGTCATTCCATTTCTCGATAAAAAAAATCCTTGGCTGTTTGAAATTCTAGCGACAGCACCGCAAATTCAAAACATGTCTTTCACAGAATCTCGACAGGTACATGTATTATTCAAGACAAACATTTGCGACGAAAAGCACCAAGCCGGGGACTAACCGCAAACGAAGACAAAATAACAAAATGTTTTGCTCAACAGACCTCAAATTAAAGGGTATCTACTTAGTATTATGGGTGACAAGAGAGGACCAACCAGAACAATAGAACTGCCCTGAATTTATCTAGAAAAAAAAAACCGCGCATGCTTTTGACAGGTAATTTTACTTGCAAAAAGACGATTCTTCTGTGGAGCGCCCAGTCTGTTTTAACCGTGGATCAATTTGTAAACTACTCGAAAGTAACTTCTCCTGCGTAGCACTACCTGAATCTGTCGTTTTCTATATTCCTCTGCTTAATTTCGAAAGCTGCCAGTACACCCATAGTATTTGAAAGAATGGGCGTGAAGTTTGCGCCAAATATCTCGCAGTTTACATATTAATCTATGCTGTCATCTTCTGGTTCATAGTACACATTGAAAACTTTTCACGAAACGTCTTAATATTTTAAAAGGCAGATTCTTTAAATGAAGTTGGCCCATAAAAAATGGGACGAGGAACCATTTGAACATATATCTAAATTTATAAAGTGCGGTTAAAAAATTTTGGTATGCGGGGAATTGCTCAAGACGCAACGCTCTCACGGTTTGTAGTGCAAATACCAGTTTTATCGACCAATGAACCTCAAAATTAAGGCGGAATGAAATCGTGATAGGAAGTGGTCTTAGCCCACCTACATTTTGTGGTGTGCGAGCAGATGAAGTTATAGACGACATTAATCACTCTTTCCAGTGAATGCTGCAAACGCAAAGAAACTTGACGCAGGCGAGTTTTTTTCTCGTGTGTTCAGTTTTTTAAGTTGGTTATCAGAATCTCGTTTTGTGGGTATCTCCATTCCAATTCACTTTTACCCCTGGCACTAAAATCAGCTACTAAAACAAAATATTTATTGCATTTTGTAGTTGTGCCAATTTCAATTAGAAAGCAACTAAAGGCACCGTGTCAGTTAGCAAAGCCAAGGAGTAGACTTGCCATACGCCGACTTCTTACCGCCGAGAGTGACCGACTAGCGACGAGCGACGAGCGACGAGCGACGAGCGACGCGAGCCGGCGAAAAGTCACGAAAAAGGACTTTGAGAAAGTCTAGCCAAGTTGTTGGGTGCGAGGCTGGCAACTGTTGGCATAACCTCGGCGAATCTCTTTGTCGTTTTTTCCATAACAAAACACATCTCATGTTGTGTTTTCTTAAACATCGTGGCGGCAAAACGTTGGAGACAAATAGAACTATTTTCCAGTCTTGCCAACTTTTTCAACAACTCGCAAGTGTACATTGACAAACTTTTTTTGTTCGGCTATTAGCATTGCTGATTCTAACAGTGTGAAGGACGCATGTCACCTATGAACCTAGCAAATGGCCTCGTTCGTCATGCCTTTCCCGTGCGTTAACCACAAAAGACAGTAGCCCAGTAGCGAAGAGCATTCGACGAGTGTACTGAAGGTTATGCGTTCAAAAACCGTCCATGGCTCAGATTTTTTTTTTCTCCCAGTATAGTTTCCGACTAAGCCCTTCTGATTGTGGCCGGCTTGTTCCACTGTTATAGGCTAATAACAGGATCTTTGAAAGACAGCAATAAACTTGTACATGTACATTACAAGCAGAGGGCAAGCCATAATCATGTCCGAGATCTACAACACTGCAAAAAAGTCCGTAGTTTTTGCGCTGGGCAGCACCTCGTCGTACGCACGTGCGCAGTGCGTGCGTTGTATCAACTGCACCTTGGCATAACCCCACTAGCCAGCGCCGCAGTCGGGGATTATAGTCCGTGTGCAGCGCAGGCTAGACCCCACAAGCTGCAAAGCTTAATTAATTTGTTATCGTGCTTAAATCAAGGCCGTCTATCCGTCTGTCTGTCTGTCTGGAAAGTCTCGGAGCGTGTGAGAATCCACGCTAGCGGCCCTTCGCACCTCGACAGTTCGTGCTTTCAGCGACTCCCGTCTTCTTTGAGAATTTGAAGGGGAAAACCAACTTTTGCAGTCTAGAGATCCAATAATTTCTTGGTCTATCCGTGACCACAAGATATAATAAAGGAGGTTTAACCAGTTTTGCGTATCATCGCCAACTGACCAAATCCACCTTCCTGTTCCTGATTACTGCTCAGCAGTACGAGATGCTTACAAACTGAGGGTGGGCCAAAAGACACGCATGACATAACGATATAAATTACATCAGACGACTGTACTACGTAATAAATAACACAGATACAGGCTAATGCAAATGAGGTCACTGCATAGTGAGTGGAGTGGCTGAGTTTGGCCTTGAAGCCTCACCAATGAATCACAGTGGTTAGTAGAATTAGCTTTACATGTGCGACACCTTATAATAAAAAATAAATTAAAGATGACAAAAGTTACCTTTCAGGATTAAAACTTTAGAAGGGGTGTTACGAGCGCTCTACACGCGTGTTATATCTATGTTATAGTCTTAAAACTGTGGCAATAATTTTAATGGGCAGTTTGAGCATTCCACGCCATTTGTAGTCTTCTCGGAGTGATATTGACAACAAGAGACGATTTTTCGGAGACTTTTAGACTACTGTACATGTACCATAATTATGATATTTAGTTCAAAATCCACACACTTGAACATACATATTAAAAATTTATTTCAGCATAGAAGCACAAAGCAATTATCAGAATTAGTAGTTGGTGTAGGTGCTTGTTTGCCCATTTAAGGGATGTTTACTCTCCCAAATATTGAATGCTGTTTGTGTTTAGAACTAATGCTCCCTGGTAGCCATGGTAACCATCTCAACACCTGCTTTCACGTTCTATAAGTATCTATAATCATGCAGATTTCAGTAAGTTTCTGTTTTAAGTGCAGTTGTGTCTGCTTTGTGCATGTATATTAAAATAATTTATAAACTGGTACCTAGACTGTACGTGTAAACGTTTATAGGTACACATCCCTCCTTTTCTTTTATATAAATATAGCTCAGAGTGATTCATCCTTACAATGATATGCCAAATACATCTTAAGATATATTTGCATAATTAGTGGAAGCAATATTGGAAGATATATATAGTCACTGTGCATATGACTAATATACTCTTATTATTTTAACAATCACAAGATGGATATCTATATATACCACCTGTACACTCATTGTGAAGAGTGTTGCTTGAAACCTTTGAAATTTGGCCTTTGTACTTGCTCAGTATACCAAGAGAAAAGCCTATATCTGAGCACGGTAAACAAAATACATGTCCTATGATAATGCCATTTCATGGCAGCCACTGGTTAAAAGAAGCAATTTTAATTTCTAGTAAACTTTGTGCTCTCAAGGATGCACCTTGGCTCTGGAGATCCCTGAATATCACGACTGAAGATAAACAACCTTGTCAGTTTATAGAAGCTTTTTTTCCTGAGTACATTGCATCTTGCAGCATGCAGCTTCACTGCTTGTATGCAGAGGTTTCACTACAAATAAATCTAGCCTCAACAATCAGGGTGCCAGGTTTGCTGCATAAAAGCAAGAAAGTTTAGGCAAAAAACTTGATATTTTCATATCCACCTGTGAAACAAAATATTGACTGCGTGCAGCACAAATGTTTTTCAATTGGTAATAGTGACCAATCACGCTATAACTGTTTCAGAGGCTCCCAACTTGATTTCTCAAACCACAGCCTTGCAAAAAATCCATTTTTCTTGATTAAGGATCAAAAAATAGTATACACTGTATTAAACATGACAACTCCACGGGGTCCTAAGTACAACTTTTACTTGTGATGTATGTGACTTCTGTAGCATGTGCTACTTGCAACATGCAAAAAATTGTACACAATCCTCGTCATTTAACGATGCCTATGCCTACAACTGTTGTAAAATTTTAAAACATCAAAAACGAGTCAAAATTAAAGCTTGCCACACTAGCCAATTTTTTGTTGGCCCAGGAAAGTGTAGATTTCTCATCTCATAATAATATGTTGCATAATAATTATGCAACTTCAAATACCGGTATAGGTAGGTCAAGTTTCAATGCAGGAAATTTTTGGCTTTTCTGTTGAGACCCAATCCAACCCAGTGACACACACAGGCTTGACTAGGTTCTACTCAATTAATTGACTGAACATTCAGAATCAAACCCAGCCAAAACTGGCATCTTTTGAATGAATTCAGTTGGTTTAACTTGAAGATTGATTACCAAAATAAGGGATTTGATTTTTTTATGTCAGAAATGAAAGGAGCTTTCTTGGTCATAATTCAAAATATCAAGTACTGCTTTATACAGTCAAACCTTGCTACAATGGACACCACACCAGGCAGGTTCTAGAAGTAGGCAGCTTAGCAAATAAGTGTTTACACAGATTTATAACAGATGAGCCTATATTTTTATTCACCGAAGATTTTTTAGCTGGCTGCTGGCACTTAATGCAAATCCTGTGGAAACCTCAAGGATGATTATTTGGTTCTTGAAATAGAAAAAGTCCATAAATTACCAGGATTTATTTTTCAATTCAGTTTAAGTGGCTAGTGACATGCCATAAGCGAAACTGGAGGTACAGCTGTGTACATCATGATGCCTTAACATGTAGGATATGAAAGGCACAGATTGCATTCTCGATGTCAGTGTGGAAAGCAAATGCCATTAGGATAAAACAAAACCCAGAATCTTTAATACAAGTGCGAAATCTGTACTTTTGTATAGTTTGGAAACATGGAGGTCATCGTAATCACTGCCTAAGAAGTTGCAGACTTTCATCAACAAGTGCTTAAGCATGATCCTCATGATTGGAGTGGCCAGGAACTACTATGGATATACCACCAAGGCTGACTTAAGATATTGACCTTAACTGAAGAGAAAGATCAACTTTCATACAACAAGATCACCACCATGGAAGACCACCCACTTCAAGAAATGTTGCCGCCAAAACAGTCAAGAATACTAAGTAAAAGGGGGCACGAGTTCCAACTCCCCTAGATAAGAACTGAATGATACAAAAATTCGTTCATAAACAGATGTCTTTTTACACTTCTGTAATCACATTGCATTAAGTTTAATTGTTCCTTTCTATATATCTTGAACATTTTAAATTGTATTTACCGTATTTTTATTCATGATTTCGATTGTAAAGAGTCACAGTTGCTGAGTCATTCATTCATTTATATAACCAATCAAGAGCTGTGGCAGAGGATGGGTCAAAGTTGTATAGAAGAAACTTTCAAGAAGAGGAAGTGGAAGTGGATTGGACATACTCTTCCTAAACCCGAGAACATCACATGGACTGCCCTCAAATGGAACCCTCAGGGTTCCAGAAGAAGGGGACTCCCAGAGAAGTCCTGGAGGTGCAGCACTCCACAGGAATTGCAAAGGAATATATCTCTCTTGGACTATGCCCCCCCAAGGAGTAAAAGTGGCTCAAACAAGTTGCCTTTACTGGGACCCCAGTTCAGTGACAGAGTCTCCACAATAGCGAGTTTGGGGAGTTGTCTGTATGTCCGGGCAGGGTACTTCCATATATGGGCTATATAGGTACGTGCCGCAAGATAGGGTATGGTTTTTGAGGTTCTCAGTCCTTAAATAGGGTATCATTTTTTTCCTCATTTAGCAACGCATTCCTGAATTAGTCCTTAGATAGGGTACCTAAATTGTATCAGTTAAATTGAAGCTTGTAAGTGCCACGTTTTACGAAAAACGGCTTTTTAAAACTGAAGTGTCCGCTGAAGTATTAGAGAAGTGATTTTCATAGAGATTTGTGTTTATCCGTGCACATTAGCTGTTGTTTGGATCCCTTGAATAGGGTGTCATTTTTCGGGTTCAGTCCTTAAAAGGGGTATCCGTTTTCCCTTCTTTTACCCTTAAATAGGATCAGGGTTCAAGAACCTTCGCGGCACACCCCTATCGAAAATTTTCAGGAGAATCCCCCCCCCCCCCCCCCGGGTCTGTATGGCAGGAGTTGACTACATTCAGACTATTTGGTTGTTTTTCCTTCTTTTTCTTTTTTTTCACTTCTTGCATGAGGCCTACAAATTATAACTAAAGTACTGCTGCTTTTAAAAATTCCTTGCAAAAGGCATACATGATTTTTTAAAACAACGTAGTATCCTTTCTTAATAAAAACAAAGTAAGGCCGTGGAGGGGTACTGATCTGTGTTTTTAGAATAAATTGCCAGTCATGTTGATGCAAAAAAATACTACAAATCTGAGCAATTTGACAAACACTCAGCTATAATATGTCTCAGCTCTTCAATTATAGAACAATTTTGTCCCAGGATTAAATGTGAGATTTCTGCTTACTTTGAGGATCAGTAAACAGCTGTTGGAATTCAGCAAATGCAAATTTATATTTTTCTCTGATGGCCGGCTCAAATTATACGGGAAAAAAGTGATTTACGTGCTTCAGCCACACACACAGTGACCTAACCTGACCGAAATTTCCTGTCTGAGTCTTTGCCAAGTTAAGCTAATTGTAACTTTATATCAAAAACGAAATCGTTTCGATTACAGTTCATTACAGTTTTTTGAAATATCCAAGTAAACAGAAAGATGTATAAGCACTGGGTTGACGTTAATTGTTAAGCACAACATCGTCGACACATATACAACAAGCTTTCTATTTGAGAATGAAGTCGAGGACACTCGATCGGCAACCCGTGGCGGTCAAGTTTCAGTTAATAACAATAACTCGTGATAATATTCGCAAGGAAGAAGAACCCACTGTTTACATTCCGCTCAATGCCAGAATGTTTATGTGAAAGACCAAGAAGAAGAAGATCTAAACCGAAACAATAAAGGACTGCAGATATGCCAGCTTACCGTAAAGATCCAGTCACGAATCTTTTTTGTTCACATCATATTGCTCTGAAAGAAAAGAGAAACAACAAGTTAGCGAGAATTGAATTAAAATCATAAGGCAACAATTTACTTTACGAAATTGAGTCTGCATAGTGCATAAAAATTACCAACTTATCAGCGTGCTCTATAATGTCGCTTACTAAATATTTCAAATTTCAACTTTTACCAAACATAAGATCTAAATGTTGCGGCATGTAGGCGTCAAAAGATACAAATATCAGCTAAAATTAAAAATATGGCCATACGGCAAGTCAGTTGATGAAAGAAGATGAAATCGAAACGAAATCGGAAAGATTTAAGCTTACATGTGAGCTTACACTAAACGTTACATTTTCAAGGACGGAAACAAGACAAAGCAGTCGATTTCAAAGAGAAACAAACGGCTGAACGAACCAAGATACCTTCGCTTTGTTGCCTGATCTAATAACCAACAATGAAAGAAATTCCATATGAAATGATTTTGTCCGGTTGTCACGAGTTTCAATCCTCTTTCATGGGATATGCGTCGGCGATACCATGTAAACAAAAAGCGGTTTCATCGAAAATCGTTACCAGACTTCCCACGTTATCACCAAGCCAGCCAATATAAAAGCCAGCTGGCTGGCACTTTTTTCACTCAATACATGTACAGTATTTTAATTAAATTATCCAGTTCCGAAAAAGAGGCGATTGCCAGAAAGTAAACATTTGATGGGTGACTCTGAAAGTGTTAATCATCTGTTAGTTCTCGGGGGCAAACTTGCGAATATTAAATAGAAGGACCACTCGGCCGAAACAGCAGCAAATTCAAGCCGGATCTTTGTGTAGATCAGGAAAAGCAATATTGAATAAAACGTAAAACCAAATGCAAGGCTGATCGGACAGCTAAAAGGGCAATTTTATTACCCAATATTTTGGTTAGACAAAACACGGTGGCAAACCTGGGGGGCAAAAGCTAGACGGCTAGACTCGGCGCTAGACTTCAAATAACTCAAGGCGTCCTAGTCCGGGTTGAACAACAGAGACTCAGCCGAATTAAAATATATTATATATGTATTCGTTCGGCGGCAAGATCTATACGAAGCATATCAAGTGCAAAGCATATTTAAAAAACTAATCCTGTAAAATATGGATTAGTTTTAGAAATCACCAAAACGACCTTTTACAAAATTTCAAAATTATTCGGTGGTAAATATAAACAAGAGGTCGACAAACCTGTCAAGGTACTATTTCTCGTCTTTTTGTTCTCTTAAAGAGATGAAGGTGCTGTCCATCTCGATTTAGTCAGCAAACTATTTTCTGTTCGTCTGGAGTGAACGAATCTTGTTTTGCGACTGAAAATTTTTCCTTGTGACGTAACAAATGAAGAACCACGCGCGCAAAAATCAACCAATCAGATTCATTTCTTGCCGACGTGAAGCCAGCGCGCGCACTGCTGGATTCCTTCAGAACAAATACAAGATTGTAAACGTTGGGGGAAATCTTTGACCGAAGATAGACCATGAATCCAACAAAATACGTTGGTCTACTGTTAAACCACAAAAATACGCTCGTTTTCGAAGTAAAAGTTTCAACGTTTGTTTGTTTGTTTGTTTGTTTGTTTTTTAAGTTGCTTTTTGTTCGGCTTACTTTAATTATTACGAGGTGTTGCATTGCTAGTAATTGCCCCAGGATATTACGGCTGAAAAAAAGTAATGAGTAGTGTGCTAGTGTGTTCACTGTGCTTTGCATTTTATTTAGAGAATTGAGATAAATTGCGTAGTGCACTGACAAGTGCACTACTAATGGCTAAGTATGGAATCCCGGAGAAGATCGTGAAAATGGTAAGAGTATTTTATGACGACTTCAAGTGTGCTGTAGAAGATCAGGGGGAAACATGTGAGTGGTTTGACATAAAAACTGGGGTAAAACAAGGATGCAATATGTCGGGATTCTTGTTCTTGATTGTTATGGATTGGGTAATGCGAAGAGCGGTTGGCAGTGGTGAAAACGGTATTAGGTGGAAGTTTACTTCAAAACTGGACGACTTGGACTTTGCGGACGATATAGCTCTGCTTTCATCTACCAAGCAGCAGATTCAGGATAAAACGACAAGGCTGGACGAAGAGGCCAGACGGGTGGGACTCAAAATCAACGGAGAAAAGACAAAAACGATGAGGATCAATGCAAGGAACCAAGAAAACATCATAATAAATGGGCAGGATATTGAAGATGTCGAAGAGTTTGTGTACTTGGGGGCGAAAGTTTGTAAAGAGGGAGGCGGTATGAAGGACTTGAAGAACAGGTTATCGAAAGCCAGAGGTGCCTTTAACAAACTAAAGAAGATCTGGATCTCTAATAACATCTCGAGGAAAACAAAACTGAGGCTGTATAAAACACTGGTAGTGCCAGTGTTACTCTATGGATCTGAGACATGGAAGATGAACAAAGGAGATGATAAAGCAGTGAATGTGTTCCATAATAGATGCCTACGTAGGATCTTCCGAATCCGATGGCAAGACCATGTCAGTACCAAAGAGCTACTGGAAAGAGCAAGCATGAAGCCACTGAGTGTGGAAGTGATGTCTCGAAGATGGAAAATGATTGGCCATATTCTTAGGAAAGATCGCAACGATGATTGCAATGTTGCCATGAGCTGGGCACCAGAAGGTAAAAGGAGAAGGGGAAGACCAAAAACCACCTGGAGACGGACAGTAGAGAAAGAAAGGCAAGAAGCAGGTTGGAGATCGTGGGAGGAGGTGCGGACCGCAGCAACCAATAGAGAGGAGTGGAGAAGCTCTGTGAAGGCCCTATGTGCCACGAGGCACGAAAAGGATATATGATGATGATGATGACTGACAAGTAACTCTTAGCCTTGTTGAATTGGTGTTTGGAATAAAAGAGTATACCACAAGTTTATAATATTGAAAACTAAGTTGACCTTTCGTTCTTTGTTAAGATCTCTAACAACGTAGAACAATCAGTGTTCTCCCTTGCTATGAGAAAATAGTTCATAGTTTGCTTACTGTTAGTTGAAATTTATGATCAATGTATAGTTTCTCTTTTCATGAATTCGGTATCAAACAGGTGTTTTTATATTAACGCGGCAACTCACCTTTTTCAATAACGTATAATTGGTTTCTGTAAATGGCAACTGGCTTGTTTACATTTAGTTTATGCAATATTTTTACTAAAGTTCATTCTTTTACAGGAATTTCCTGGAAATAACCTTTATTCGTATTTTCGATTTTTTCTGGTTTATTTTCACGAGTTTCAAACCGAATTCATGATAGATAGTAGTTTCTTTTAATTTGACAAAATGTTTTGGGTCGTAACACGTTTAAATTCGAGGTGACTGTGAGAGTAAATAATTGTTATCCATCTTCCGCACTGAATTTGTAATTAGGACTATCGTTCCTGTAGCACCTACTTCAGTAATTTCAGTGGAAAAAGGCCTTACCCTAAGCCGTCCTTTCTTCCCCAAATGCAATGTTTATGTTGTTGTTTTGTACAAGTCTTTAAACGTTATTTTCCCGGTAAGCTTGCCGTTGAGTATAGTTTCAACTCTGACTGAAAAAGTGTTTCTTACAATTTTAATTATATTTCTCACTTCGTTGTATTTGACCAGATCCGAACCACAACTATATGAACAGAAAGTCATTTTGAAAGAAACTAATATTTCGAAGGAAAAAATGCAAATGTGTGTACTGCGCAAGCGTACTCTATTTGATAAGTGTAAGTGTTAGATGATGGATGATAGACGTGTCCTTGACAGGTCGGTTCAGCTGGTCAGGGCTGAGTAGTTGTAGAGTTGCCGTAGTCTTAACTGAGCGACAAATAAAAATACTCAAAAGAAGCAGAAGACTAACAATAAACTTTCCTTCTTTCCTCTGTGTTATACCCTAAACAGTTAGTCATAACACTAACATTCGTAACATGGAGTGTTAATAACGTTCCAACATTATTGGATAGACAAATGTTGCCAGTTTTGGCCCAGTCGGCACTAATTAGTTTTCAAGGCCTTCATTTTCATTTCCACAAAAATTTAATCAAATTAAGGCGACTTCACATGACAAAATACAAGTTGACAAACTCGAGTTGGCAAACGCTTGCTTTCACACGTCAAAGCTTCCCAAGCATAATAAAGCAACATGGAAAAGCAACATTTTATGCGAGTAACGTGTCACAGATAGCGTGACATTTGAATGGTTAAAAGTGAACAACTCGCGTTTGACAAAATACGCGTTTACCAGCAGAGGAAAGTTGGCGAAAAAGTTGACGAGAATAGAGACAAGTTCTCTTTGTCGCCAACAATTTGTCAACTTATTTTCCAACTGTTGCTGCAAAGTTCACACTTTCATGTACTATGCCCTTAAAAATACTTTGTGTTCCGGCTACGTGAAGTTACACAAGCTAACCCTGGCGATCACTCATATGTACCTTTTTATATTATTCACTACAGTTGATGGCTCTTATTCATTTGTCAATTAAAAGTTTTATTTACAACTGACGACTTTGAGTATAAAAGAATAACCAGGATAACGAAAGAAGAGAGGGTATATATATTCCTGTGCTGATAATAGGACTTCGTGAAATGCATTAAAGAAGTGTACAAGTGCAGTAGAAAGTTCAAAAAGTTTTGTCGAGTGTATGATCATGTACCTCTTGGGTAGCACAGTGTCCTATTATCATTAAATTGTGTCAACAACAACTTTGCAAAGTCGTTTTTCTAATCGAACTTTAATTTTGTTCAGTGTTGGTGGGAAAACCGAGTACACCAAAAAACACTTATAATCTTATCAGATCCTCTTGTTTTCTCTAACGTTGCTCTTACGAACCAAAAATAATGACGTGAATGTAATCGACGTGGTTCTTCCAAACTGATAATTATTTTTTATTTTCAATTTCGTATACATAATAATAGCAATAACGATTTAAAATCATTATTGCTATCATTATATGTACGAGAATTGAAACATATCTGCACTTAAATTGCGCGATCAATTCAGTTGCGAGCATGTGAAATATTTATATCTGATCTTAAAAAAAAAACAACAACAACAAGAACCTGTAATTAGTTGCTGCATTTTAAAGTGTTTGGAAAAGGATCGTATGTTATTTTCATTTTGTGAAAAATTAATATCAATAACTGCTTGTAGCCACGTCCCCAGTTTTGAGGTCATAGCTACTGGCTGTACATACTACTGGCCGTACATATAACTGTACATAGCTACTGGCTGTACATATAACTGCTCTTTAAATACCTCAAATTCAAATGATGCATTCAAAACCTTTTGTTTCTCTTAATGGCATTTATTACTGTTCATATTTCTGCTGTACCCTTGTACAATCCGAGCTCTTCTATGCAATTATAACGTTACAAGTACCTTCTATCAAGATTTACTCGACACATGTTAATTACGTATTTATATTCTTTATTGTACATATAATAATATTTTGAGATATTACTCAGCTAAGTAAACTTTGAAATTGTCACAACCTCAAAACTGTTCGGTTAGTGTGGAAGAACACTTGGGTAAATACCCTACGGCTATAGACACGAAATGACTGCCCAGGGTTCTTATTAACAGACCACGTAATGGATGCGTGCCACTGATTTGCCACATGAGATTGTTCTTCTGGAATCAACTGGAAATTCTTTATTTTTTTTTTTTATTTTTATCATTATTATTCACAACATATTACTTACACTACTTAACAATATAATACTTACGCTACTTACAATATAATACTTTACACTTAAACACAGACATGTACAAAACGAAATTTGCTAATTTATAAATTGTGGCACATACAATATGTGTTTAACAGAGATATTATACAACCTAATGGAAATTCTACAACCTAGTGGAAATTCTTCTATTATACAACCTAATGGAAATTCTTCAGTCCATCATAAAGAATTTCCATTTCCTTAAAGAATAAAGAAATGGAAATTCTTTCTGATGGACTGTCAAAGTAACAGAAAGCTGGCGAAAGAACGGAATATGGAATACGGAGTTCGAATTTCTAATCTGCCGGATGAGAATGAAAAACCGGCTAAACGAGGGATTGTGCAAAGCTCATGAGCATTCATAAATTTGATGAAAATATTACAGAGGATATTGGGGTCACGGTGACCTGGTCTGCAATGCTCGTAAATCGCTTTCTTCTTGTTTTATGTCTCTGGTTTCTAGTACTGACTCTTCAGCAATGGCGTGAGCAGAAAATATAACCTGTGGAAACGATGTTTGTTTGTGATGAACCTCTTCCGGAAATCCCTACTTGAAACAGTAAAACCAAATTGCAACAAGCTAAATAAAAAGGAACCATGTTACTTTTTTTTTCGCTTTTCGGTCCATTAAAGATGTTGATTGGAAAATAATGCAGGTCATACCCGGTATGTGCAATTATTCAGAATGACAAAAAAACTTAAGGTTCACGATGCCGGAAGAACAAGCAAGGACGTAGATAATCTAGAGAGTTTGGCAAAGAACAGAAATTATAACCAAGTATCTAATTCTCACTCTTTCGTACCTGTAGCAAACTTCACGGTCAACGCTGGCTGGTGGATCTAACCAACGGAACTGCAGTGGACTCACTTCTGCCCAGAGCCTAAATGCTTTTGTTAAAGTAGTTTTATTTTCATCCTTCGATAAATCAGTGCTCCAGCCACTGGATGGAATATTCCATGTGATGGTGTCATGAAACCAATGAGACCCTTGTTTTACATAGCGACGTCGACGCACTTTTGCAAGGTAAAGTTTGTTGAATTTTGCAGCAGCTTTTCGCCGGATGAGGCCACCAAGGCGACCTACTGTCTTTTGCGTGATTTCGACAGTCGGCAGTTTCCTCGTTTGCGAAACGTGGTCAACCTTGCAGGGAAAGAAAAACTCTCTGCGGAACTGTCCAGTTCGTTTCTGTCTTTTAATAACTCTTATTCTGTCGATCTTGGATTGAAGTTCCTTTTCCACCACTGGCAGAAGCTTACTAAGCATTCCTTGTCTTGAAGATATGTCCTCTTGTGGTCTTTGAAGCTGAGAAATACGTGGGTATTTCTGAAAACAAATTCGAATTAAACGCAGTGGATTAGACAGTATTTTGACATTCTGTTTTATGATCACTACCCTGAACCAGCTTATAGAGGCAGTGAATAGCGAGAAAACACATTTGTATGGATGGAAACGTTAATGACGATTCAGTACTTAAAGTTAACAACAGCCGTGCAGGTATGCATAATCTAGTATTGATTTATTATCTTTTGCTGCGGGTGATATTACAACTTGGAAATAGGCCATTTCCGAGTTGCTTTGAACCTCATTATGAAAGCGAGGCTAAGTGCAAAGTTTTTGTTATGTTTCCATTCATATGCAAACAAAACTAATTTTCATATGAAAAGTTTTGCACTTAGCCTCGCTTTCATAGTGAGGTTCACAGTAACTCCGGCGGAAATGGCCTATTCTTCCTGCGTATTTTGGAGAAATCGATAGAAACTTATATATAGTTTTTCTTCACCGGAGAAATCAGTTAATATTTTCCTCTCGGTGCTCCACGAAAAATTTCATGTTAGAGAGAAGTTTCTATGCTAAATATTTGAGTAGCTTTGAACAAAATACAGCAAAATCTCCTTGACAATTCCCCTTTAAAGGGAAGTGGTGAAAACTACTATACTCGAACAGGACCCATGGCACCAAACCCCGAAATAGATGGTGGTCTCTGCCTGCACTCCCCCTTCCTCAACCTCTAAAGATAGTGTCTTTGTTGCATAGCCACCCCTCTATCCAGCAGTAAAAAAATGACAGTGAGATTCGAACCTCACTTTTCTTGTTTATCTAGCGATGCTGTCTCTTGCAAGCTGAATATTTCTGTGTTAACTTAAATTTTAAAGCCAATAAAATTTTGTCGGTAATGTTCACGAGATAGGTGGTGTCTTTGATAACCCCCATACCCCAGACAAGGTGGGTTCGCTTCGAACAAACTTGTTATGACCAGTTCCCTAAGTTATTATTACCAAAGCTCAACACGATACTTACGGCAGATTGCTTCAGCAGTCCGATGATTGCTGTTTGTCTGGACTGAGGCGGCGGGCCTCGCATTAGATCCGCTAAACAGCGTCGTCCGGCAATATGTTTTTTACATATTTTCGACATGATTGCGGTATCTTTCTTTCCCATTTGAAATAAGATCAGTGAGCATTTGATCAGTGAAAGGAAAAGGTATTGATAACTTCTGCGGGAACTATTTGATACATGATCGTAAATAAAACCTTCTATTGAGTATTTCAAGGTGAACTGATATTGAACGAAGTAGCGGAAAAACATCTATCAGCAGAAATACGCTCATTAGTTTCGGTCCCCACATCTTTCTTGGTTTGTGTTGTCTGATTCAGTTAAAAACTTCCAACTTCTTACGAATACCATTTATAATTTTTTTTAAGATAGTATGCGCGCTTTCATTGGTCGATAGGTGTGTTTAGATGAGAGTATGTAAACACGCCGGGTTATGACGTCACACTTTCATTTGCCGAAATATTGTTGACAAATAATTTAAAAAAGCAATAGGGTACTTTTTCCGTGTTGTCATAGCCTCATCTAAACACTCGGGGGGTTGGTAGATCTATCAAAAGTTATGCAAACCCTCGACTGCGTCTCGGGTTCGCATAACTGTCTCGAATCCTGCCAACCCCCCGAGTGTTTAGATGAGGCTATGTAAACACGGAAAAAGTCCTCTATTGCTTAACTGTTGACTCCCCCATCTCCACTGATTCCAGCAGAAAACATAAGGAACTTTGAGTTTGCACTGCGTTTAAAGTTTGGTGTTCATTCAAGCTCCGTTCCGCAAAGTTTCACAGTTCTTGAGTCAAGTTCATACCGGCATCCCTTTCAGTAAGAATGTGAAACTACGGTTTGTTGTAATATCCATGAAATAAGTTGTTTGACTGATTAACCCAAAGTTCAACACTCTTGTTTCTCAAAATATACAAACCATTTTCAACAGTCTTCAGGTGACACATCAAGTATATCCCGTCCGTTATCTTCGCAGGAAATCGGAATCCCTTTTGTATGATTACCAAGCTCTTTCCCAAAATATTGTTCATCGGAAATTATTTAAATCTGGGTGGCATCCCTGGGTGGATCCCGAACGCCTCAACTTCAGTCATTTCCTGACTGGTTAACCATACTGATAAGTCTCTAACTAGCTGCTTTTCGGTTCAGTTAATAACTTGAAATTATGCCGGAAAGTAATGATTAAAATGGGACATAAAAATTTTCCCTCCCCATTGAATTCGTTAGGTGTGTCTTAAAATATATATATGATAGCTTACGACACCCACGATCGAATGTTAGTTTTAATGTACTTAGCTGTCATTGTAATATATTCCTGTTACTGATAAACTCCCTGGACTGTAATAGTGTCATAATCAAATCCGGATCTCCACTTGTGGATATATAATGCACGATTATCCACTTGTGGAGATCCGGTTTTGATCATGACACATATTTAAAAAATGGCAGCTACATTAAAACCGCCATTCGATCGTGGGCATATTGCATATATTTTGGGACACACCTAACGAATTCAAGGGGGAGGCAAAAATTAAGACCCGCAAAACGACGAGCCATATTTCTGATTTTTGACCCAGTTCACGGTAATACCCTTTCGGATGAAACGTACACATTTTATAAAATCAAAAACGCTTTTCTGTACTCATCGAAAATGTAGACGAAGACGAAGACGAAGAACTGTGTATACTCTGCTAGGCTCGATTTCCGCCGCTCCCTCGGGTCGGGGGATGAGTGTGGGTTCATTTCCCGAACAGCGACTGGTAATCGAGCCTAAAATTCTGCTTGTTATTCCGCCGGACAAAAAGAATGCACGTTGTCAAATTCATGTCCCAATCCTTCACCCCACCCAGGTAAAGTTTAAATCTCCCACCCGCTGGAAGGCCTTTCGCGTCGAATAATCAACTCCTCAGACGGTTCAAATTGATCAAATTGTTATTACAGCTGGGTGAATCGCAGAAAAAAAAAAATACAAGAAAGAAGTAAAATAAGAGTACGCTCAGACAGATTGAAAGGAACCTCGCTCGCAGGATAGAATAAGAGCGGACAATGTAGACTTGAGAAGTGCATGCTTTAAGCACAAATTAAGTACAAGTCCCTCTCGGCTCTCTCATGACTTCAATCTTCATTTTAACAAAGCCCTGGTCAAGGTAGGTGGTAGAAATTTTTCACAACTCACTGGGAATTGGTTCTAATCCTGGATAAGCTGGAATTAATTATCACTGTTATCGATCCAAACATCATTTTCAGTCTTATTGGCTCTGGTGATGTGGCCTTTCAAAGGAAAGGTTGTTTGAGTACCACTTTTCATTCTTTCAAAATGATATTTGTCTTCTTTTTCCTTTCCCTTTTTTCTTCATTTTTATGATAGATGGGTATTCCTTCAGCTTTATTGGTCAATTAAGTAATTAATTAATGAACAATAAACTATAAATATGAGAGAAAGAAATATGAAGAGAAAGACCAAATGGGTTAACGCAAACGGGATATGATACCCATGCGAGGCGCAATCCCAACCTAAGAAAAATCAAGTAAAAACTACAAATGAGAACACTAATAAAAAAAAAAAGTGGCACGGGCAGTCACGGGAGAGGAACCAGGTGCAAGGCATGTCTATGTCAAAGGTGGTATCTAATAAGGTAAAATAGGTAGCACGTAGAAAATTCTTAAAAATACTTAGACTGGAGAATTTGTCAGGAGAGGCAAGATTGCAGATAGTATTCCAGAGTTCTATAGTTCTGTTGAAAAACGAAGCCTGCATGTAAAGTAGTGGTTTTGCAGTGAGCAGGTAGCCCTGCATGGGAGCCATACTAGCCCTACAGGTCCTTTAATCCTTTTCATGATCTCACTGGCACAATCTCTAAACTCGAAACAAGTACCTGTTTTTATTTGAAACATACCAAAAACCAAACATCACGAAAGTTATGATTTACACTCTTGGATTTCACCCACAGAATCCGGCAAAAGTTAGAACTACCTTTTCCAGCATAGAGTACTGAGCAGCACCACAGGAAAATATTGACGGCCTGTTTAGTTAATGTTTCAGCCACAAAATCAAACTGAGTCAGAACCACCTTCGTCATTTCGTCGCCCAGAATACTGCGACACATCCGGGACTTTCCTGCGCCGTCCGTGGGAAGTTTGGAACTTATTCAGGCCAGAACACAGACAGACAATAGAGAAAATGACCCAAAAATGACCAACAGCGTATATACGCTTTGCAAAAATATGATTGTGCGGCATATAATTCAATAAAAAATTTTGATAGGTAGCACCACATTAGCCATATTTGCCTCACCTACAAAAAAATATACATTAAAAGATCAGGAACAAGATTGCAGATAGACAACTGACATAATTGTATATTACCGTTTTGTCATTCCTTTCCTTCCTACCCTATTTCATGTTTCCTTGCCTTTTCTCCTGTGTTGCCTTTAAAGAAGCTCAAAAAAGTTCTTCATTATTTTAGTCCTCTCAAAAACCTTTCCTTATTCTTGTATCTTTGATATTATAGCTTCCTCATGGTCTGCATTCTTACTTAGCAAATAAAGTCATTCTTTCTTTTTGTTAGCCTGGCCCGCCTAGATTAGCTTTGCTACCTGCAGCGCCAAGAAATTGCACATGTAAATTTATACAAACACCTAATAAAGTTGAAAGTTGAAGTGGTTTTTGCCCGCTTTTTTACCCGTTGTCGTTACATATAACCCAGGACTTCCAAACATCTCTAATACTGAGTGGGACCTCTCCTTATCGATACCTCTTTAATACGTACACCTCTCTATTACGGACAGTTCACTTGGTCTCTGAGATACCGAAATCCATATAAAGCCTACCCGGCTGTCTGAAAAAGGACACCTCTATAATGCGAACACTTATCCCTGTCCCCTTGCTGTATATTAATAAAGAGGTTCGACTGTATCTCGCGCAAACATATTTTAACGCATTACTCTCCTTTAACCGCCGCAAGGACGTTTCAAAGCAACCACCTTTCGTTGCTTACAGACTTCAGTAGCGCTAACCTTTGAGACCTTGTTCTAGTTCGAGCGCAATTACCCGCCAGTTCTAACATCGCAAACAATTTTTCACCGGGCCCTTTGCGCTGTGGACAGAATAGTGCCACTTGTCCTTGCATTACTAACGGTCTCACACATTATACTTTTTATTCTACAGGCGAAACTCGTTCTATCACTTCACACATAACTTGTAACACTATTCTAAACGTAATCTACTTGATTCAATGTAAACGCTGCCATTTACAATACATAGGTGAAACTAGGAGACTTCTCAAAGACAGATTCAACGAACACAGACGTCCAGTTGACAAACCTAACATTAAATCTAAACCCAATTCTGTTTCTAAACACTCTAACCACTCTAACATGGACTGCAACTCATCATGCAGTCCACTAGAAATAACCACTCTTCACGTGATTCAATCCGAAAAGCCAGGGAGTCGCATTTGATAGACAAGGCTTAACCTGATTATCAGGTTAGACAAGGCTATGACACTTGAACCCAATGGTTTAAACCGACGTGTTGAATTATAATCTTCCTTTTCTTTTATAAACCTTAACATTTCACGCCTTTTCCGCTCCTCCCTAAATTGTGCCACTTGTAATTTAATCATCCCAAACCTGAGGAAGGCTGGTCTGGCCAGCCGAAATATTGTTTTAAATACATTTATCCGTTGTATCGGCTTTGCAGTATTCCTTGGACTTCCCATATATTTTTTTAAAATCAAGTTTAGCCAGTTTACCCATATATTTTTTTTAAAATCAAGTTTAGCCAGTAGCCCATTACTGGTTTAGCCGAATAGATCTCTGCTGAGATCCAACGTTGACTAACAACTTGATTAGTTGATAGGGCATGGGTTTTGTTGCATTTTATTTGAGCTGGCTCTCTTGCTGGTTTCATATAGAACTGCTACACCGTGCTGACGAGTTCGAATGAGAACGAAACAGCTGTCCACGGTTGCAGCCCTGCTTTGTCGGTTTCGGTCGGGTTGTTGTCTCGCAAAGAAAGTCAACTTTTTCACGTAGTATCAGCCTTGCAGTTT
The DNA here is from genome assembly GCF_977016875.1 of Pavona decussata. NCBI lineage: Eukaryota > Metazoa > Cnidaria > Anthozoa > Scleractinia > Agariciidae > Pavona > Pavona decussata. Next base: position 779,419 of record NW_028145567.1, read on the forward strand.
GCGTTACAGTTTATTTTTGGCTGATTAGGTCTCTTGTAGATCCTACGTCAACTAGCAGCATTATCGTTGGCGGTCCTTTGCAGTTTTCACGCTGACCACTAGCAGGATCTTCGTCCACGATTTTTGAAGTTTATTTGGTTGTTTAACTCCAAACTAGAGGACACCTTCATCTTTTAAAAGCTTTTGTAAGAACAGGTCCCAAAAGTTAACAGAGGGGCCGTTAGCCTCGTCGTTTCTTTGCCCTATACCTTAGTCACACCCTCTCCCCTCCCCTTCCTTCCCCACCCCAGAAGTGTGCAATGTCACGTGATTGAAAATTTTTCACCTGACCCCAGTGGGGAAGATATCACATTCCACTGTGTTGCTGCCATATTGTTGTGGTCTGCGTTTTCATCTAGTGAACTGAAACTACAAAGGATCGTGGCTCATTTGGCATGCTACCAAGTCCTTTATATTTCCCGAATCCGAGCAACTCTTCAAGGCGACGATCAAGAAACAGAAGAAGCTCGCGTCGCCCAAAGCCAGAGTATGAACGAAACATCGTTTCCGCATTTTTCGCACTTGCATCCGCGGTGCTTCTTGCAATAGCTGAAGCAGAGCCGAAATGGCTTCATATTGTCACGGGAAGATGCGAAGGAAAGTACATTGGTTTGTACAAAGTTATTGCGTATAAGCATCCGGAGACGCTGAGTAAGTTTTGTTATTCTTTAGACGTTATTTCGAAGTAAACGAAGTTGAAAGTTTTAGCCCGTAACCAAGTGTCATGTTTTGCATAAATTTGATCACAATCTGAATCGATTCGATTGATTGTACGTGTGCGATCACTCTTTGATAATTTATTTCAAAACTGCAAGTTTTAGCGTAATCCATCTTTTGCTATTTTGAACTCAGTGAAACAAGAACAGATGTATTAATCTGAAAAGTAGATTACAATTTGTTAGTGCATGTTGCTGAGTATTTTTTCTCCCGGAAATTTAATACTCAAGTCTTATGTTTGCATATTTGTCTTAAAAGCGATCAAATTGTTCCTTTTTTCTCACGTTTTATTTCCTCTATATACATTTATCAGCATTAGTAACTTTGTTGGCATGATATTTTACTCAGTTCTAGCTAAAGGATAAGCAAATAGACTTCATAACTGTTTTGTGTATGCAAATATTTTCAATTTAATAATTCTCAATATCACTCTTCAAGTGTTCATGCTTGACAAGACAGTTCAGCTGCTTCTGGCTGTTTCGATCTTGCGTCAGCATAAAGTTAGGATAAATCTCCCCACCGTTATAGACTGACATATGCATGCTTTAATCTTGATCCTTTATTCACATACAGGTTAATATTAAACTGTTGAAAGTTGATTATAAATACCAAAGGGTCTTGATAGTAGCAGGCAAGTTAAAAGTTTAAAAAAAACAACGAAACCTTTAAGGTGGCTGACTACAGTTTTTCCGAGACTTAGTAGCACCCGCTATGATAGCCTGCCACACGTCAGTATTTGTCGCGCGTGCAAAAATGACGCAAGTAACCTCAAGAAGTAACAAAAACCACTTCAGCACTTGAAAGGCGTCAAATCTCTTTGGTATATGTAGCGATAGTTTCAAAACTCCGTTCAAACATGTAATCAAGCCTAGGGCCAAAAAAATATGGCAAAAAAGTTTGATAAACATTCGGTAAAAGAGCTCTAATTTACAGTACCTTTCTCGCACGCGACACATGGCGTTACATGAGCGCGCGCTTAAGTAAAGGGCATGCGCAATTCAATTCTCGTCCGAGGTTGTAAAAACCTGCCCTTGATCGAGGATTGCTCGAAAACTTACCGTACAACTTATGATGAAACTTTCACGGTTGATTTGTTCGGGTGAATCGCGTTTGGAGCCAAAATTTTTGAAAAATCTGTAAGACAGATTTTGAGCTATTTTTGATTTCACATTCTCTTAGTTTGTACAAAAACTGTCTTAGAGATTTTTATTTTACTTTGCATGAATGTTAAATCAGACCCAATTTCTTATTCCTGAAATTTTTAGGTGGGGTCATACGGGTAGAATTTGAGAAAAACGTGACTTAACCTACTAGTGCCCAGTCTCTCATTGGATACTTGGTCGCTCATTTTGGCTATTTGTTGATGTTTAATTGTTCAAATTTCACATAGAATCATAAAAGACTTAAGCAAATAGTAAATAGTGAAGGGAAAAACAGCTTGGAACCTTTTTTAAAAGAGTTAAAAGTTGTGCGCTTATACTCCGTTAAAACTGTAGTAAGCCACCTTAAGTTTACAAAACATGTTTCGACAGAGACTTCTGTTATCTTCAGTTAGTTAATATACAAAGCGTTGGAAGTTGAATTTATAATAAGTAGACAAAAATGCTAATTATGATAAATCGTGACAACAAAATGAAGATGAAACAAGACAATGTGAGGATTATAAGGATAATTTTAGATTTACATGGTGTAATTGTTGATTTAAGGAAGGTTGTTCTCTTTGAATATGGAAAGCCTCTTTTATCTCGGAAAATGGTAGAGGGGCAATCTAAAATATGGAAACAATCTAATGAACGTAAGGCGCGACAATGTTCAGAATTCTGCAGATGAATAAATACAGTTGAATTGAGACATCTCTACAGTATGGGCAACTCTATAGTACAGGCAATTCGTCCAATCTTCATGCAAACTCATCCTCTGAAATATAGACTTTAGATCTATCCAAATGATTTTTTATCGATTTGATCATTTTATATTTGTGATATATTTTCTTTTTATACACACCTGTACAAGGCCTTTGCACTGGTGCTAATAGGCTGTTGTGGAGTATTAATTTTACCCGTAGATGTAATTATGTAGACATGGAGACACCTCTCTAAATTTCATTTATATATAAAGAATTTGAATTTTACAATAACTGTCAAAATTCCCGCATGCTGATTGGCTCATAGCTAATTTTTTGTCTATAAGAGTACAGACAATAAGAGTGATGTCAGATGTAACGCATGCACTTTCTCAACGGAAGATAACGCCAATTCCACTCACACTTTTCCATGTTGTTATAAAAAAACAAATTGAAGTTCAGAACTTGGCAGTGGAACCACAAGCCATTCCACTTTCAAGAGTTTTGAACATTCTACTTTTGAACATTCCACTTGAGTTTTGAACATTCTATGGTCTATGCTCCTTTAGACCATAAAATGACACCATAAAATGTTCAATACTTGGCAGTGAAACCACAAGCCGTTCCACTTGAGTTTTGAACATTTTATGGTATTTAAGAGTACAGTATAGACCACAGAATTTAACTGTTGTCGATTTGTTAATTATTTACATTTTCAATACTTGGGGAGAAAGTATGATGAAAGAACAGAAACTGTCCAATTTCAACAAAATATTTTCCTTATTGTCAAAATGATTGTCCCTTAAAGACAAGACTAATCAAATTCAGTTCTCCTAGAAAAACGTCATGGTATAAGTTTCAGTGCAATTATTTTAATTTCATAGCATTAGTGTTGAGTTCCTTTAGGGGAAACTTTGACAAGCAACACAATTATTTTGCAACTAATGGCAAGCCTAGGCTGATTTCATGAAAATTGTGAAAGGGACAAAATAAGTAAGATCACTCATTGAAGTTCTGATGGGCATACCAACAGAACAAGCTTTCAGACAGCAGACGCACTTATGTTGTGGTCCAATTTTATCCTTGGTTTAATTTTTATTTCTTTTTGTTTTGGGGTATGGTAATGTATGATAATGAGTTTAAAACAATGGGAAATAAAAAATTAAACCAAGGTTAAAATTGAACCACAACATGTACACCCCCTAAAAGGGCCTCCCTGTTGTTTTGAGTCTCCCCCGACCTCTGTAAGTGTTCCTGTTGCTGTGCAACAAAGAAAGCCATGAACATTAATAATTTTTAGAAATATTTCTTGAATTTTTTTTGTCCTACAAATAGTCAGATGCAAGATCAAACCACAAGGACAGACTATTGTCTTTTCCAAGGCACTAAATGTATTTCCAGAAATGATATTATTGTGGTGTCCATAGTTTCTTAATTGTACTCTGATGTTCTAGAAATTAAAATCTGTTTTCTATTTCTTCTGTAACAAAACCTTCAGAAAGTTAACCACGTTTCTGAAGAGTTAAATGTTATGATCCGTGATGCCATTCTTTACGCACACAGGTTAAGATTAAAAACTTCTTTCCTCCTAAATTGAAGCAAATTTCTCTACAAATATATTAACGTTTCATGTATATTAAAGTTGTCACTTCTTTGTATGCTTTTTAATAGAACAAAGCATGGATAAGGCTTTTTTATTTGTTAATTATTTTGTTGTTTGCAGCGTCATATTGTTTTACATCAACCATCGTTGTCTTGTTGCGTCTGGTTGTGGCCCTGTGCTGTGTTGGGATTGTTGCTGGAATGTTTGCTTGTTTGTTGGATTTGTGTGGCACAATGAACAGATGTCTAAAGGTTATCAAGGATTATTCTCTTGGAAATGTTGTTACAGGTAAGGATTCCTTCGTGAATGTAGCTCTAAGTTATGCGTACCATTGTTTTTAATTAGAAGTATTAAAATAGTCGCATCTAAATCAAAATTATTGATTTTGATTGATTCTCCTGTATGTGCTTTGTCATCACTTTCAAAGTGTCAAATGTTACTTGGGTGTTGAGTTACAGTTGTCTAATGATGGCATTTTAACATTGGACACCCATGCACATGTGCACTAAAATGTAAATTAAGATTCTTGCCTTTAGTTAGTGAAAAATGTGACAGTGCCATCAATTCAATACCAGATCGGCTGTAAATGGAAACTTATCAATACTCAAGCTACAATGTACAGTGTATCTACCAAGACAGGCTAAAGATCTTTCTTGTACAGAGGAGCCCATGCCTGGAACTCCTTATCTATTGACACTGGGGCATATAGTTTTGACAAGTTAAAAAAAATTTAAGTCAGGGATAATTTTTAGGTTTTTTCCCTTTTTTTACTTACATGTAATCTTAAACCTGTTCGATTACCTTGTAACTTGATTTGTCACTCTTAAATTTCTTATAAATTTTAATTCTGTGTTTAATATTTGTCGAGGGCCACCCTAATTAACCATTGTGTTAGCTTTTCTGGTGTTACCCTCATTAAATATTGTTCTTTGCAATAATAATAACAATAATAATAATAATAATAATAATAATAATAATAATAATAATAATAATTATTATTATTATTATTATTATTATTATTAATTATTATTATTAATAATAATAATTATTATTATTATTATTATTATAATATTATTATAATTATTATTATTAGAATTATTATCAATCCTCTGACTGAAATTCTCATCAAGGGTCAGTTGTGCTGTGACCATAACAGTACTAATAAGAATAACAAATTATAACAATAAGAAGAAAATCTTTAGGCAGGGAGCCCACATCTTGTATTAAAGTGCTTTTCAGTAGGCTCCTGTGAAAAAAAAGCAATCAACCCTAACAATACAACAAAGCTAAAATCACAAAAGCTGTGCCTCCCTAATTGCAATAGAGTATTATTTGCAATAATTTATTCACCCAACCTCAAATGCATTTTTTCCACATCACAATAACATTTCACAATAACATCAACAGTACAGACAATCAATAGACAATTTTTTTTAGTATCAAACATAGACCAATGGACTTTTGACTCACAAACAATGGATTGAAATGCACCAATCAATTCTTACAGTCTTCACAGCCAATAACATCTCGACTTTGTTCACCAATCAGGTCAACAACCAGTGACATATATACCGTCTACTGACATCCCACAATTTACTTGCCTGTGGAGATGACTTCCGCTCAGGTTATCGAAATGTAGCCAATGTCACCTCAAACAGTCATTCTCAGGTTTACACTCACTTAGATGATCATAATTTATGTACCTACGACATTCCACAATTAATAATGATTCCAGTCACTGACAGGCGTTTTTGATTTGCACTGTTCACATACTGCACTAGTTAATAATTAGGATGTGATTATTGATTATAGTAAATTATTATGATTGTTCTTTTTCTCACAGTTCTCATGTGTGTCAGCTCAAGCCTTATTGTGTACTGGGTTACAAGGATACTTGAATCAGAATCAGAATCAGAAGTAGCTCCTGGCAAGGTTAAATTTGATATCAGCTTTTTTCTTGTGGTGGCTGCTGGGGCATCATCTGTAATGGCAACTGGTTTGAGCTTACTAATGCACTGTTATTTGCATCGCGTAAGAGAAAGAACTCGCTCTGAAGAAGAGCTTTCACTGGATCTCTTGTATTCCATGCTACCTGCGGACACTCTTTCAGACATTCCTCCCCCAGCCTACTCTCCATGAAAGGGGATTCACCAGGCAGTCAAAGATACGTTGTGTCAAGCAAATGGTATTAATAACCAGTGACAGATCATGAATTGGCCTTGTCAGGAACTTTTTTTTAATGGTATCAATCAAAGCTTCATTCATAAAGATGTTGGCAAAAATGTCTGAAAGTCATAAAGTTCTACATTTTAGAATATAATTATATCTGTCCAATGGATTTCTTTTCTCCGTATGATTGTCTATAAATCTGTAGTTTGGATATTATCCAGATGAATCCATGATCATACATGTACCGGTATTACAGAAAAGAAATACATTTGATAGACATTCTAAAACATATTCTACATAAATTGTACATATCATCAAAACTTTCCACAACATCTTTTAATGCATACTGTAATTTGTGTTGTTCAGTTTTAACCTGGATTGGATTTCTATTTTCCTTTGTTTTTGTCTATATTAAATTTTGTAATGTATTATAATGAGCATAAAGCAATGGAACAAAAAAATTGGATCAAGGAGAAACTTGAAATTATGCAGCTTATGTAACTGACCTCATGAAAGCACATAGAAACAGTCCTCTGACTAGTAAAAAATAATTTCAATATTATTGTTTATAATATTTTTGGCATAATGCCCCAATTTTTATAAAAGGGATTACATGTATTTGCTGGGGGTGCTTTAGGCGCTAGAGTCTGCTACAGTAATCAGTATTGAATGTGACTCATTTCCAGAAGTTTAGGGTATGGCTTGTACGTGAGTGCAGGGAAGTCTGTACCTTTGGAAAGTCTTCTGACCAAAGGTGCTAAACAAGATGTTTTGGAAGGGATGAGAAATTGCTCTTCTGTCTGGAAGTCACTGTAGCAGATCCCTGATTTTAATAATTGGTCCTTTCAAGTGGTGCAGTTATATAGACATTTCATTTGTAATTACTTTTATATTTATTTAATAGAAAATAAGGGGCACTTAATTCAGACAGGGGAGAGTTTAGATGCTCCATCAATCATACATAGCCTGAACAGCATAATCTTAGGCCCTGTTCACACCAACATGTTTCATTTCAAAATGCAAACTTTTCTTTCTTGCATCTGTTTGGATGAGTCAATCTTATCCAAATCATGTTCTACAAATTTCTGTGATTTGAAAATCAATTTATTGTTATTCAGAATCTGATAGTTGAGATCCAAGGTGAACTGAGGCAATGTTCTATAGGCTGGAAATCTTAAGAACAGTACTTACCCTGGCCAATCCATCACCATGTATATTTTGTTGTGCTGGCACATTTAATTAACAACGCATTAGTTAAGTTTCTTACTTGCTTACCTACTTACAGGTAAATTTGTAAAAACAGAATGATTTGTAACATAACAGTCTGATTTTTATAAGAAATATGAAACGTCAGTGGGACTTTCTGATCATGCAATTACAGTGCTCTGTACCCTCCTATATGCCACTTGACAGTTTTTAATATGAGTTTTTTTGTACCAGTATTTTTACATATGATTTTTATTATATGTAAACTTACTGATGACATTCAACTGGCCAATCCAAATGTTAGACCTCTGTACAGTTGTCAAAATTGAACCTTGGACTGAGTGTATAACCTTCCTATGTCAAATTTTAGGTTTATTTTTCATTTCACTTTGAAGTGCCTGCAATTTAATCAATGAACATCCTGTTGTATTTTTTTGCTCCAAAGCATCTGTTTTTCTGCCTTTTATTTTGCTTTCCTTTCAATGACTCGACAGTTTGACCTTGTTTTCTCAAAAACTAAGCATAAACCACCTCCCCCCCCCCCAAAAAAGAATGTTTTTCTCTTACTAAATTGAAGCCTACTGCATGCAAACATTCAGGCACTTTTGAGCGAAACAAAAAATTGGCCTAAAATTGGACAAAAGATGGTTATGTACTCAACTCTTCAATATTACATGCTGTGGTCATGACTAATTAATGTCCCCTTTCAATAATATTTACCATGCAATGATCAAATACACAAATTCTCATGATGTTTTCGTAAGCAATGTTTGGAAGCCAGTGAAGAGAAAATGGATCAAATGTTGACAACTCAGCCTTCCCCACAGTTTGGGTCTTGACAATCTGCGAGCCAGCGAGCCATGCGAGGCAGACGTGCGAGGCACTCAGGTTAGCCTAAAAAACACCCTGGTTAGCCTAAATAGCACTCAGGTTAGCTTAAGTAGCTCCCCGGTTAGCTTAATGGTTAACATTTATGTAGGGGGTTGTTCGTGCCTCGCAAGCCTTGCATGTTTGGCTCGCACTTTTGGCTCGCATGCCTCGCACGTTTGGCTCACATGGCTCGCACGTTTGGCTCACTGGCTCGCACATTGGCCACACTCCACAGTTCTTGAATTTGGATATGCCAGATGAAGCAGCAACCACCAGAAAATTTGCCAAAAGTTGGAAACTGTCAAGTATCATACATATTACACGGCACTGCAAGACGGCTCAATACCTAACTTTAGTGTAAAGTTTTGAATCGAAGCTTGCAAAGGAAGTAAAGTATTTTTGTAAAGGGAAATATACAGCTAGGGTAGCTAAATTCTGAAGGATTTTTATCAAGGAAAGTTAATGATTTTAATCAGTGATGATTTGCTTTCATTCAGAACATTCAATTAATCAAAATTTGAAAATCTTTGAATCTGGTGAAAAACATCGTACTTAATAATCAATGAAAGGAGTGTTGTATATAGTGCTTTGACAACCAGTGATAATGTTGGTTTTGTACTTAGGAGATATAATTCATTGACAAGTAATTATTGTCAAAAGGTTATAAAATAACATTGTCAATTAAATAGTTTGTCAACTGATGAAATTGAAATTTGATTGGTTTAAAACCAACAAGCCACGTCTTGTTAATAAATGCCAGCTGGGTTTGTAAAATTAATACTTAGATAGTAGACGTGTACATAGTTAGGTGACATAAGAATTGTAACTGCTATTAATAGTAGTGTTTTAACATTGACTATTTGAAGTACTGGTAGACTGGTAGTTACTATGACGTCAGGCAAATGTGATTGCTTTATTAAAAAAAACGGATCTTTTTGTTCCTTCAGAGCATGATTGTTACTTCAGGTTGTCACCAAAGTATTTTTGTACATAAAAATATATTCCGTTATGTTCACTTTAGGTGATAAATGTAGAAGACATTACAGTTAAATTCCTCTTTACAGATATCTCCATAATCTGAAATGGTCTATTTGATGTTTAGTCCATAGTATGAACATCTCAGTAATGGAACTGCCAGCTCTCTTTCCTTTTGGTGCCTGAGTGTTACTGATGTTTAACTGCAAGTTACTGCTAATAAATTTTTTTTATAATGTTGCAAAACATTTTGCTCAAAAGCTTACTTATAATTAATATGCAGCTCGTTCTAATTGACTTGTAAACAAATTTATATAAACGTTACCAATAGCTTCTTATCAGTACCTATGATAATGTACTGATTTCTGTTGCTCAGTGCAAAAGAATTGAAAGACGCTTGGTCAGATGCTTGTCTAAGTGATAATTCCATGTAGATCATGTGCTTTAAATACTGTAGTTTAATTATTATAAGGAATATAGTTTAATGGCATTTGGCAAAAGTATTTTGTTAAGTTTTTAATTACTAAATGTTTTTGTTGAAGATAAAGATTGAGACATTCATAATTATTTAGGGTGTTTCATGTTTGGATCTCTCTTTCCTGTTGAAGGGGTTTGAGGGTGGGTGTGTGGGGGGTGGGGGGGGGGGTGAAGGGGGTACACAACAAAGTTTTATTTGGGGAGGCTCTGCCCCGAGGTCCAAACCCTTACCCTTTCATTTACCTCCCTAGAAAATGGTATCCCTTTCACACACCTACAATGGAAAAACTACATCTCTTTTTGTTGGGTCTGTTTGAGTTATTTTGAAAGCCCTTTTAAATGCTGAAATGACAGTTTCCCCTTCCCTTTTCTATACTTCTACTCTGGGAATGAGGTTGATTAAACCCCCGGATTACTAGCCTCCAACGCAGTCGTTTTTAGGGGACTCGTATTACCTCCTCCGAGGCTACGGGATTACGTTATTTATATGAAATGCCTTGCAGTTTCACATGTAGGCATTTCAATAAATTACGAACAGGGTGCGTAAGAGGCGGAAGCTGGGATGCGACAAAAACGCGCACATTTCTCACTTCACGATCTTGAGAAGGTCACGCGCGTCGCGCGTGAACCTAGGGGACCCAGCATTCACCGCGAGCAATTCTGGGTTCCAGGACTCCAAAGTTCCCTCATTATTGGAAGGCGCTTCGAAGTTTGGCGGCTTTTCGTTGAAGCTAGAAATCTTTATAAATTTCCTGAACGTTCGTGTACAAATGATATGGCGAAGTTAAGTGACTACGACTGCATTGGCTTTGATCTTGATCACACGTTGATTCAATACAAACTGGATAATCTCTACCCGGTAAGTGTTATGGCGCGCTGAAAAGCGCGCGGAAACGTAAAAGTCTTAATTATTCTCGTGTCTTTCTGGTAGCGCCTTCTTTTATTATTATTCGAAGAAGAGAGGAAGTGTGTATTAAAAAAAAACCTTGAGATGCACTCAACTCGATTTTTTCGTGCCAATGTAGTCAGCTTGCAAATGTTCGTCTTTTATGCTGTGCCGGAGACTTTTATGCTGAATAAGCTTAAAGTGCCCCTAACCCTTCAATTTGTTTTCTTTCGGTAGATTTCCATATCTTTCAAGAACTCCTTTTCGAAAAAATTTTTGAGAAGTATTGAATCCTTTTGTTTTAACAAGCGCTAGAAGTGAAGGCAGTCTTGTCGATATTTTCACCTATCGTTCTCATTAGTCCCCCACTCGGCCAAATATGAAGCGTGACGTAAGTAAAGGACATCGTGCAAAAATATCCGAAGATTCGCGGTAATGCTTCAATTGTAAACAGAGAAAATGGTTGGAAAATGTGTGGTTTTTGGATGCAGCAACTCCCGAAATTTAGAGAAAGGAATCAGCATGCATAAGATTCCTTCTGATAACGATCTAAGGCCTTTTCTTAGGTCACAGCGAAGAAAGTGTCGCTTCTCATTGGCTAGTTCCTAATGAACCCACGAGACAAAAATTTGTCCAGCGGGGCTTAAAGCGTGCAAAAATTTAAAAATTTCAGTAACTTTAAGCGCTCGTAAAAAAAGGGGATTCGATATTTCTGAAAAAAAATTTCAAAAATGAGTTCTTCACAGAAATGGAAATCTACTAAAAGAAAACAAATTGAAGGGTTAGGGGCACTTTAATGCACTGATGTGCAGTTAAAAAGGCTCTCTTGAATGCGTATTTTTGTGCTTATTGTGTTTTTCCCCCTAACAGGTTGTTAACTTTGAGAATGAGGTAAAAATATAAACGAGTGTATGTCTTTCTCTTGGGCCTTGAATTATATAGGTGGTTTGCAACCAATCCCTTGAGATCCAAAAAGACAACGGTATGGCGGCCATTTTGGAGGACAAAACTAAAAGGTTCTGTCATCCAACATGGCTGCCACACCATTGTCTTTTGGATCCCAAGGGATTGGTTGCAAACTACCTATTCTACTCTCTTTGGTTATAGTTTATCTACAACATATTCACTCAAGCCTTGGTCAAAGAGAAAGGATATGATCCATGCTTACTTGATGACAATTTTGAAGATCTCAAGGACTTCTGGTAAATTCAAACTCTACTAGTACAGACTTGTACAGATCCATTTTATTGGGAAAGATTTCCACACAGGCTGACACAGCCCTGTAATACTCTATACTAGCCCTCTTCCTTAAACTGCAAGCGTGAATAAAGTTTGAGTCACAAGATGGCTACATACTGGTAATTAATGTACAAAAAGTCTTGCTGTGCACTGGTACACTTTGGATCTGTTCAAGTTTTGTACCAGAATGTCTAGAATATTAAACATAACTTGCATGGTTATGTTACATGTATGGTATGTATAATTTTACTGTAAAATTGGACATTGCATTGGTGTGGTTTTGGGACTGGTATGCATTGAACACAGTCCTTATACTACTGGAGTAGGTACAAAATTGGGAGCAACTATAGAATACAGGGCCACATTTTGAAAGGTATAACTGAGGCGGCTCAACAGTTGCATTCAGAGTTTGAAGAATAAGTATAAGGTTTATAAGTTAGTGGTTTGTCAGCTCGCCAGTCGCAGTCAGAATTTAAAGAACGAGTACAGTTTGTAATTTAGTGGCTCAATGGCTCGGCAACTCACCAGTCGCAGTCAGAATTTAGAGAAAGAGTAAGGTTTATAATTTCTGGCTTGTTGGCTTGCCAGACGCTGTCAGAATGTAAAGAACTAGTAAAGTTTGTAATTTAAAATATGTGGAGTGATTGTATAAAAATTGCTCTCAGAGAAAAACTATTTTCAAAGAAAAAATTCGTAGACATGTCTTTGTTGTTTAGATGTTAAACAAGCTACTGTCCAAATTTGAAGGCAAACGAACAAATTCCCTTCGAGTTTTAGCTCTTTAAAGTGTTCCCTTCAAGTGAAAAAATTGATCTGAGAAAACAGTGCTAAAAATTCGACAATTCATTTTATTTCAAAATTCTCGGTATAGTTTGATAGCCAGCTGTTTTAGCTTTGATATAGGGGTTTAGGTATCTAAAGTTTAAACCGGCTATGCTACATTACTTGGGAGTGAGACACCTCTAAAAGTATATGGTAACCTTAAAGCTGTATTTTAACATTAAGAAGAAGTTTTTTCATGTTTCAATACTTATGGCTGTCATGCTATAGAGAAAGACTTCTTTCTTCATTGCTCTGATCCACAAAAAAACAACAATGGAAAAAATTGTAAAATGGAGAAAGAAAAGGCAGTTTTGGTAGAACATAAGTAAGTCATCTGTATTGCGTCACTGTAAGCCTGAGTCTTCGGCAAGGCTGTTGTTTGATATTTACTAAATTTTACCATGTGGTCTCCACTTTTTTTCTTCACTCTGCTTCTTTTGGCTGGGTATCTTAATTTCTTCTAAAATTACATGTAATGTTTCCCTTCAGTCTCAGAGGTCTGGTCTTGGATATAAAGAAAGGGAACATCTTAAAGCTTGGTAAAGATGGGTATATTTTAAGGTGAGTGATAATTTAAATTATTGTGAAAGGTATGCGTCTTCACACCACCCCAAATTGGATATTGTGTTGGCAGATACATGTAGATCTTCTGTTCATCCATGGTGATTTGAAAACATAACATTGAGTGAGTTCAGCTGTAACTGTTTTTGTTTACGGCCCCTAACAGGGCTGCAAATAACTAACGGGCATGCGCCGGTCACGTTGTCCGGTCAAACGTGTTTTTGCTCGGACACTACCGGCTTTTGGCCGGTCAAATTTTTACAGTCGTAACTTTTGCGATGGTGAACCCAGATTGCACAGTAATCCTTTTACAACTAAAAAACAACTGAATCCAAGTCGGTTTGACAATAAAAATTACAAGTTAGTAGTTTTACTACTCTTTACTGCAGAAGCAGCCTCGCATTCAGTACGTGGAACGGTTACGCAAGATACAACCGCAATTGTCCGTTCTTCTTTACATCTGGCAAAATCACTTATAATTAAATATTACACTTTGGCAACCACCACATCATTTCTACAACTGAACTTTAAGTAAAATGTGCAGATGAAAAGCATATGAAAGCTGAAGGGTTCAATCGATCTCTTAATTACTTTGAAAAAAGAAGCTAACTGAAATGTAAACATAAACAAGAAACACTTAACTTAAATTCATATCGTCTTAGGGTTTCGAACTTCGGCAGCACTGTATGTAATTGTATTAAATGCCTTTCTTCCGTTAAGAAGAATCCCTATAAGACAACCTTATTCTTCCACTTTTTGTGTTATACGCTCCATTTTTGAGTTGCATTGATTGATGAAATCACAAGAAAGTCTTTAGTTAGTAACCAAGCATGTTTTGCAGGGTGTGCCGGAAGTAACGTATGGTTTGTTCGCTTTTCGCACTTTGCAACAAAAGCTGCGTGGAGTATTCTCGGTGCAGTGAGATTATTCTTCGTGAGGGTGCTTTCCGATCATTCAATCAATCAAACAATCAATCACTTTATTTAAGAGTCAGTCATGGTTTCTAGCCAAAGGTAAAACCCTCTACTAATTGAGAACACTTAAAGTAAATAAAATTATAACAGAAGACACGATGATTTGCAGTCACGACAGGGCTAGGGCTTGATGACATCGTCGAAAATTGCGACTTCCGGGAATTTATCGACCACTAATTTATCTAGTTTTATATTTGTTTTTTCTTTCTTTCGGAAACATGAACGTTGTTCCCCGTGATTATCAAATAGTTTAAAATTAAAATTTCTCTGAACGAGTCGGTAAAGGACCGGACAAGATGTCCAGAAATCCAAGGATTTGTCTGGTCAATACCCAATTTTGACCGGACATTGTCCGTTGACCGGCCGCTATTTGCAGCCCTGCCTAATGACAGCCCTGACATGTGAGATATATCCAGAAATGCGTGCTAATGAGATTCATAAACTATATGATAGACATCACAAGGTGTCCACTAACCTTAATTCTCACTAAAACACACATACATGTAATTCTGTCAAACATGAAGTCATATGAAAACGACAAAAAGGCCTGTTTTATATGAAGTACCCAAATTTAGGGTTAGGTGCATTTCTGGACATAAGTGTGACATGTGCCTCATTTTTACCTCATTTTATGAGCTACAACAGCTATACTCAGCCTCATCAGTTGCACCATTTGCAGGGAGAGTAATCATACCTTTATAAATTCTGCAAAGGCTTTGCCCCTTTTATCTGCTGACATTTTCAAGGCAAAAATCTGTTCAGTCTGTTCAATTTAACATTTCTTGGACATGGTGATTTTACATGTAGACTATGCTCTTAGTCTGTTAAGTAGTAAAACAAATTTCCTTTCAAAGTTTTGTATTGATTATTACAGAGCAACTCATGGAACAAGACAGATGACAAGAGAGGAAGTTAGAGAATGCTATGGAGAAAATAGCATATGGTCTGAGATAAACAGCCTGAAAGAAAATCCTGTTCAACAGTGTAATTATGTCATGCTATATCTATTAATTAAACTAAAATCAATCAATCAATCAATCAATCAATCAACTTTGTTTAACATTGTGTTACATGTAAGACTGACAAACCTATTGCTACAGATTCCAGATTGAATTGGAATTTGGAAATGTTGGTTTTTGAGGAGAGGGGAAAACTGGAGAACCTGGAGAACAACCTTTCGGAGTAAACACTGAAAACCAACAACAAACTCAACCCACAAATAACACCAATTTGGGGATCGATCCTGGGCCACATTGGTGACATTGGTGGGAGGGGAGTGCTCTCATCATGGCACCATCCCTGCTACCCCCTATGGTGGAATGGGACCAGAAAACTGTGAGAAATAGTGAGATGAAAAGAGCCCCTTTATAGCTTATATGGAGACTTGTTAATCTGAAATAAGCAATTTTTAAGATCTTGTGTTCCTTTCTTTTAATAGCTACCATTTTCAGAGTGTTTGAGAACTACTTTGACCTTCCAGTGATGATAATCTGTGCACGTATTGTTGACGTAATAGATAAAAAGGTAACTACAAAAAAAAAATGGAAATTATATTAGGAATATTGCAGACAATATTGTCATTCTTTACTGTCATGAGTGGTTTTCAACAAGAAATCCATCACAGCCATTGTATTATGTCCATCCAATTGACTATTTTAATCCAAACAAGTTTCCCATGTAATTTAATTGTAAATTTTGCCATATACTCAACAAAAATCATGCTACAGACTGTTGTAATAAAATTATTGCAGTATTTGCATATTCCAGATAGGAGTTCTCTGGTCAAAACCTTGTGACTGGCCAGTCACCTGACTGAAGCCACATGCAGGGGCTTCATTAGGCGCCTGGGCACCAGGCAAATTGGTTGTCTATTAATGTGACTTTGCCCGGCTTCTTGAAAATCTTGATCTACTTTCTCCATAAACAAACAAGTCCAAGTTAACTGTCTTGCCCAGGTGCACTAACCTCGTGCCCAGCTGTTTAAAATCTAAATAAAATCCCTGCACATGTGAGGTAATTTTTATTAGCCTCTCCTAAGAATTTTCCATTTAAGGCTTCCCTTTAAAATCTGTTGAGACAAATTATTAATAAATTTTTAATAATTATTTAAAATAATTAAACTTGTTTAAATTTGTTCTCCTTCAGAATGGAAGACAAGATGAATATAATTTTTGGCCTGATGTAATTGCCATGTTGAGACAAGTTTTCAGCCCGTCTGCCTTTGCTGGTTAGTTAAAGGAGTTTTTACAATATTACATAATACGTGGGATGCCTGTGCAGCCCATGTTATAAAATGGGGGCCGTTTGTTCTTCTTTGTATCCACAAATGCGCATCTTTCAATTATTAACTCGTTTTAGATGTATCAAATTCAGTTTTCTCCTAGAGGGGATCTTTTTGTCTCCTATTGTCCTTATTGTCTTTAACAAAAACGGTCCAATCAGAATGCAATATCTTGGTGTAGGTCAGTAGGGATCGGAGGGGAGTTAATTACTATTGTGATTATTCAGGTCCTAGTGGTCTCTCGGTGGAACTGAAAAGGCTTGACTTTAGTGGCGTGGCCATATTGTTTTAATGTTTTAGATTCCAATGTGCCGTTTTCAAAAAGAAAATTAACCCTTTTGAAGCGGTAAATCGAAAGAATAACTTCTAAGAAGCACTCGACAGTAAAAACGGTGGAAATCGGAGAGTTCAAGGCGAAGGAATCATGCTTCTGTTTGACAGTTGTAGAACCATCCAGAATACAGCTATTTCAATTAACGTTGTCGGTTCAAAGCTAAAAGACAAGACCAAAAGTTTACGTGGGACTTTTATGAATAAATTCATCAAAATCAGTCATGCCTGGAGAAAACAATAGGTTGTAATTAGCAGTACAATGACCTGCACGTGCAGGGATGATTTTGATGAAATTATTCATAAAAAAATAATCCCACAAAACATTGTGGTCTTGTCTTTTAGCTTTATTTTGATCCGACAGCGTTAATTGTAATAGCTGTATGCGGGGGAAAGGTCATTGTTATTAAGCTAAAACGCAGATCGCATCACTTTGTCGAATTGATGCTTAAACGCAACTGGAAATCCACTTTACAAAAAGATTAAAGGCTTGATTGTCCACTTGTACTAAAAGTTTTCATTTAGGAAAGCTTTTTGCCTGTTTTCTTTCCGTTTTTTTTTTTGGTGAAGCGAAAACAATTTGTGATCTTACACTTTTATTTACATAACCAGAAACGTGAGTCAGGCCACGTTATTGTAATAGAAATTCCGGTATAACAATAAGACGCGTAACACAAGGAAAACAACAAAACGCTATCTTTGTGACTCAAAATATTCCATTAGCTAGGATAGTCTGCGAAGCATAAAATTATAAGAATCAAGGGGCATCACACGTAAATGCCAGTATAGGCATCTTGTTATTATTAATTATAATTTAATAATTATAATTAATAATTTTTATTAATTATTGTGTTATGTTAATATTCTCCCTGATTAGAAATTTGTTTATTAACATACAAGTGGTATTTAATTTAATTATAATATTGGAAAATTAAAGGGCTTGATGTACATCTACATGTACCTGAAGGTGACAACTTTGCCCTACCCCCCCCCCCCAAAAAAAAAAAAACCTAATAAAAAAAAACTTAGCGCGTGGATTTTTTTCAGAAAAATGTTGTTTCCTTGCAATTCGGTAAGTTTTATCGCCATTGGTTAAATGGCCATTGTTTTGTTCTGAAATTTGTAATTTTATTTTGTTTTCGACCCATATATTCATTTTAGATTATAGACAGGTACTATTTTTGTGTTAAAATCTTAAGTATTACTTAAATTCTAGTTGTATCATTTGTCCCTTACATTATTTTCCATCCAATTTTATTTTTCAGACCAAAAGGGATCATACTTCTTTCCCGGTATGGTGAAAAATACAGCCAAGTTTATCAAGCCATGTAGCAAGAAAATCATTGACTGGATAAAAGCTTTGAAAGATGGAAAGCAAAAAGTTTTTCTTCTGACCAATTCATATATTGATTACACAAATCTACTGATGAAGTATGCAGTTGGGTAAGATTTTTTGTATAAATTTGTCAGTTAGTGCTACTTCCAATCCCAAGCTCTAAAATGGAGGACCACTTGGCATAATATTGTTCTTTTTCTGGTCTCTACCCTTAACCCTGTAATCCCTGATTTCAAAGAACAAATTAATTATCCTATGTTGTCCCCATATATGTACATGTACTTTTCTTATAAAAGTACTGGGAAGAAGTAATTAAAATATCAAGACAATTCACCTTGGGTGATCATTTCTTAATTCTCATGACCTCAGGGGTTGAATAAGCATTGATATTACAAGGAGAAATTTGATACTGATCACTGTTAGGGCTTAAAGGGTTAATGAATTCTATTTTGACACCAAGACTGGTTATCACTGTAAGAAACTTGTTTAATGTTTGATAATACGTTGCCAAAAAGAGGAATTGAACTAACCATTACATTAATTGAAGCTGTTACTTATGAACTTGGAAACTTAATATGAAGGCCACTAGCACTGTTAGTAATGGCTGAGCACTGTTACTCATTGCTATTTTGTGGTATGAAAATTCTATATTTGCTTGGAAACCTGAATGGTTTAATACACAATTTTTTTCCTTTCAGTGAACACTGGCCAGAAATGTTTGATATTATTATATGCATGTCGGGGAAACCAGGTTGGTTTTAATCTATTGACTGTTATGATTTTTTTTTTATTATTTTTTCATAGTTTTGAAATAAAAATTGTCAAGTCATCTTTTATAAGAGGAGTGAAAACTGGAAATAAACAAAATATATCAATGTATGAATACGTAATTTTCACAACTACATGTAGATACCTCACTTAGTGTACCATAATTAGGACTCCAATCATCTCTTTTCCCAATTTCCTTTCCCCATTCTCTCCTTTTCTCTGTTCCTCTCCCCTCTCACATTTTCTCTTTTTCTTTCTCCCCTTCCCCCAATTTCCCCTTTTTGCCCTTTCTTCTTTCCTTCCCATTTTCTCTTTCCCATTGCTTCTCCTCCTTTCCCAATTTTCCCTTCCTCTCTCCGTTCTGAGCCTCTGTCTTTTCATCATTTATCCTTCTCCCTTTCCCTTATTTTTGCTCCCCCATTTTTCCTTTCTCGTCGCTTCTTTTCCTTTCTCAATTTTCCCTTCCTCTCTCGTTTTTTCCCTTAATTTTCCCTTCTCCCTTTTCCTTACTTACCCCCTTTTCCTTATTTTTGCCCACCCCCCTTACTTTTTCCCTTTCCCATCGGTTCTCCTCCTTTCCCAATTTTCCCTTCCTCTCTCCTTTTTTGCCTTCCTCTTCCCTTACTCCCTTTTCCTTATTTTTGCTCCCCCATTCTCCCTTTCCCATTGCTGCCCCTCCTTTCCCAAGTTTCCCTTCCTCTCTGCTTTTTTCCCTTCATTTTCCCTTCTCCCTTTCCCTTACTTACCCCCTTTTCCTTATTTTTCACTCCCCCATTTTCTCTGTCCCTAATTTCCTCTTCTCCCTACCTGCCACCTTTCCCATTCTTTTTTCCCCATTTTCCTCTCTCCTTCTTCCTTTCCCCCTTTTATTCTTCACTTTCTACTTGCCTCTCTCTTCTTCACGTTTTTTCATTTCAAGGATGAATGAGAGATTCTTCACTTATTTTGCCTAGCTGAGTGTTTTTTCCTGTAAGATGATTTTTCATTCCGTGACACAGGCATACTCTGGAAATATAAAATCGGAGTGTTTTCTTGTTTCAACCTTTTGATAAACCAGTTTATTTTTTTTTAAATTATTGTTCTACCTTAAAATATAAACCAGTAAATAAAAATCTGCCATCTTCTTTTTTCATATAAATAAAAGTTTATTCTAAGTACTTTTTAGGGGGAGAGGTTGATATTTTCTTTTACAACTTTCTTTAAAAAAAAAGGATTGAGATTCCTGTCTTGCTGTTAATTTTGCAGGCTTTTTCATGTCAGAAGAACCAGTAACCCAGTTTTATGAAGTTGGTATGAGATATGTTTCTTTTTTACAAAACCTCTATTTCAATTCTCTCAACAATTCTATACAGCGTTTCTTCTAGTACCCTCCTTTAAAAAATATAATTGAAAATGTGTAAGCTGGCCTCTTGGATATACTGTCTTCTGTCTTCTGTGTAAATTGAGATAGAGAATACCATGTGGAATATATACCTGCCAACTCTCACAAATTATGCACGAGTCTCACGCCTGGGGACTAGAGACATTGATCTCACGCATCAAGGACAATATCTCACGCCTGACTCACAAATCGAGACGAGCTGTTCTAAAAAATCTTCATTTCATTTCAGATTTGTAATGCTCCTTACAACAATCTCAAAAGCTTTCAAATGTCTCCAATCCGTTTGAATCGTAAGTGTTCAAAGGTCGTCGGAATATCGTTGGACATTTTCGGCAACGTTTGGAAGTCTTCGGAAAATCGTAAGAAATCTTCGGAAATGGCTTGGACGTTTTCGGAAATCTCGGTCATGATGAGACAAAAATCTCACGCGTTTAACTCAGAAAAAGTTGGGAGGTATAAGAATATATCAGTCCATTTAAAATGTTAAGTTTATGTAGATAATTGAATGGAAAACATAGATTGTAATAATGTTAAATTGTTTGTTCCTTTGACAGATGGTGAAAAGGAAGTTGGTATGGTTAAAGAGCTAAAGGAAAATAAAATCTATAGTAGAGGAAATCACAAGGACTTCACTACATTTCTTCAAAAACAAACCAACAAGGATAATCCAAAGGTAAAAAAACTTAGTATTGGGTACTTTTAATTTAAACTAGAGCATTTAACATCATACACTTGTATAACTATTGTCAATTAAATAGTAGTTAGTCTGTACAGGTTTTCTGAGTTTCCTTTATTATGTAAATTTATGCCAATATCATAAAATGTATTTGAAAAAAAGTTACATTGTATGTCCCTATTGGCAAATTAACTTTCTGCCCTAAGGTGTTTAATTAGCTGTCATAGAACTTTACATAATAACTTCCTTGTACAATCAGTGTCAGTGCTTAGTGCATTGGGCTTTTGATTGAACTGAAGACAGGAAAGTCAATACGAAACTAGTGATGGCACTTTTCACTGCTAAACAGTTAATTCTCTCGGATGTCTAGGTATTGTATTTTGGAGACAGTATGAAGTCAGACCTTTATCCAGCAACAGCATTTGGTGACTGGGATGTTGTTACAGTACTGGAGGAGATGGAATCTGAAGGAATGGTTGTACAACACACCAAAGCACATGAAAATCAGGTAGAACTAGCTTATTTAATGTTTCTTATTTTTAATAGTCATTTGTGCATCTCTTACATTCCATCTTTGAAAAATAATTCATCTTGATTGGGAAAAATCTCATTAATTTTACTTATCATTACACAATTTACATATGCGACTATAAAACTTATATAGTTCCGTCAAAAGACCTCGTCTGTTGGTCCACCGTTGGCATGTTTCAAACAAACATGGCGAGCAACTAACAAGGTCTTTGGACAAAACTAGTTTTGTAGTCGCATAATTATTTAAATTCTGTGTTGAATGTAAATAATGCAAATGAGGTTTTTCCTGATCAAGATGATGTTGAGTAATACTTTCTTGGCTTCGATTAACAAAATTTCACAGAGATGGAAAATAATTTATTAGTAAATACTACTTTGTTTTCAAAACAGGATTCAGACGAGGATGGCCCCAGGTCAAAGAAACCAAGATATCTAATGAATGCAAGTAGTTTTTACTTAATTTACGCATCATAGAAACTCAAGCAAGGCAGGTCAAATTATTTCTTCTGTTTGATTGAAAACAATAGGAATCAGCCAAATATTCCTTCAGTTAACTGCTTCAGTGGTTTATACTGCAAGTTAAATATAAGACAGTTCTCTAATTTCTAGAATTTTTGTCAGAGACCTGAAAACAAATCTTTTTGTCAACATTGAAGTGTCAATCTGCAAAGCAAGCACAGCTAAGACCCTTTTTCCATCATGCCCCTTAATCACTAAACATTCCACCTGCAAGAAGCCAAAAAAAATTTTTGTTTCTTAACAATTTACTGCCAGTTATTTGGCAGCTTTCTGTACTACATTTATTTGAAGGTGTGTGAAATGATCTTGAAAAAAAGATTCTCTTGCAAAATTATAAACTTTGGGGATTTCACAGTCTTGATTTGCAAAGCTGACTTGGGGTCTCAATTTCATTTGGAATATTGAGAAAGTAAATCGCGCTCACAGAAAAAAATGCCTGTCTTGCCTTCTTACAAAGCCAGTATAATAATATTTATAGTTGTTAAGACTAAACTGAATGACAGTTATAGGAGAGGCTTTTTTTTCTGCCCATTTCTTTTTTCAGGACCACATAGAAATTGAAAAGAACAAGGAGGAGGTTCTCTTGTCAAACCAGTGGGGTTCATTTTTTTCTCATGATGATCGTGCAGAGACTGGACGTACTGAAGACTGTAACCAGTGTATAAACAATATAATGGATGGATTTTTTGTCTGTCAAGAGACAAAAGAACGAAGAGAAATGAACACATTTTGGGGAGATCTGATCCAGAGACACAGTACTATAGCTATCCCACGGATAGATTTTATCACTGGTGAGTTATTTTTAACAGTTAGGTACTTATATTGAGGGTGATCGTTGAGATTGGAATATAGGTGTGAGTACAGTGACAAAATAATATAACTTCCAATTATTATTGAGTCCCAACGATGCTTACAGTATCACTAATTTTAAATAGAGATATTTTGTAGTTTTTTACTTACATGTACAATAGACATAAATAAAAATAAACTAAAATAACCACATCATCACAATAAGCGAAATTATCAAAGATAAAAATTCTCCCAATATGTGTACCATAAGAAGGATATGGAGAACAATGAGAATATTCCTGCTGATTTTTGGGCTTAAATTAGGCTTTAAAAAGTCACTTTCCCAGAGCTCTGACTCCTCCATGTTTGTTATGCTGCAAAAAATGCTATTCAAATCAAACATGAGGAAGAGTGTTTCACCAAACGTCCAACCACCAAGAAGTGGGTGTGCCTTTTTTTTATTAACAAAATTTGACGTGTTTGGAAATCAGATTAAAACTCTTTCGAGTGTTTGATAATTATAGCTTCTCAAACCATTAACCCTTTACATAGATGTAAGCCCTAACAGTGATCAGGATCAAATTTCTCCTGGTAATATCAATGCTTTTTCAACCCCTGAGGGCATGAGAATTAAGGATATGATCACTCAAGGTGAATTTTCTTGATATTGTAATAACTTGACAAGATAGGAGAATTTGTTCTTTGATATTAGGGGTTAAATCGTAAGTCATCACAGAAAACCCTGGAACATAAAAATTTCCCCCCTTTCTTAAACTCCACCAGAGTATGTCAAACCTGTCTTTAACAGAAACCTGTTTCTCTTGTATCATATATACTGTAGTGTGCAACCCAAGAAATTTTTGAGAACAAAGCAGTCTTCTTGACAATAATTTATACAAAACACGTTTTGCACCTAGTATTTGATTCTTAATTTTAATCTTTGCATCAGAATTACCACTGGATCACTCATTTGAGCCATTCAGTTCATCAAGTGGAGGATTTTACCCAGGCAGTCCAAAGACACTTCATTTATAATGCAAAGGAATTAACCAGAACTCAACCTGTAATTTTGTTTAGCCTAAGTTATTGTTTTGTTCTGAAACAGGGTTAAAAAATGGAAAAGATTTCAGGGTCAAGTCTGAAACTAATCATATAGGATTATATTCCTTTCAAAGCTAAGGACTGTAAGATGTTCCAGACATGTTCACGACTGGCAGGACATAAACTGTGCATAGCACAGCATATGTATTTATAAACATATTTTATTTCCGAATCAGTCTTAAATTACAAGACAAGGCAGTTTCATTTGTATGTACAGTTCCAAATCTTTTATTCACAATATTTTAAAAAATGTAGGTGGACCTTCATAAATACCAGTAAAAAAATCATCTATAATTCACATTTACAGTACTAAGGTAATGAGGTAAAAATAATTAAATATGATATATCTAACAATATTTATTATAGAGAAACTCTTAATACAGTTAAACTATAATAATTTTTGAAATTAAATAGTTTTATCATACATTTGGTATGTTCTACTTTTCATTTTTAGGATTACCTTCCATTAAATATTGTAACCTGGTTATTATTTTCAACATCAAATCCTTCATACAAAAATTTAAATAACCACAAAAAGTGTTAATTATGGTTAATTGAATATTGGGTGAACCCGACTGTTAAGCTCTACCCTGGCCCTGTCAAGAGACTGCTTTCCCAGTTTTCCACACAAGTTCGTGTCCATGCAGAGCTCAGGAAATCAAGTCTACCTAAATGTACCTAGTCAATGTCACCTCAAACATTCCTTCGCAGGACTATACTCACCCAGATGATCATAATTTACATACAGTCGGACCTCTATTAAGCAGCCACCTATTAAGCGGCCACCCTCCATTAAGCGGCCATTTTCCAAAGTCCCGAATTATTGTTTTGTCAGTAAAGTGCTGTATTCGATACCTCTATTCAACGGCCAACCTCTATTAAGCGGCCAGTTTCCAAAGTCCCCAGGGTGGCCGCTTAATAGAGGTCCGACTGTAGTTACACTTTAGAATTTGGGTGATACAATTAAGACAATGACCTCAAGATGATTCTTCTGTCTTTTCAAAATGGTGTAAGTATAGTGAATTGGCTTGGGAGGGAGTTAGTACAGGATAGGTGTCAACTGGATAAATGAATGATGGTATTCAGAATTGCAATGTGTAGTGAAAATCACTTGACTATTAAAAAAATAAATTTGTAAATTAAGTTTTGTTTCTATCAGTCAGTTGCTTCTCCATCTTCTCCCTTCATTCTTGTCATAAGTTCCAGTAAGGCTCCACTCGCTCCAAAATAACCCTGTCATGGACCAAACCAACACATGGTATCATAAGAGAAAGATGGTTAAATTGCAGTAAATAATTTTATGCTTGACCGTGGCATGGCTACAAGCAACTTATCTTAAGGGTTTCATTTAAGAGCTGTGATTACATGGCAAATAACTGCCTTTGAACATGACTTCATCCTGTTGTTTTTAACATCTTGACTGGAACTGGACCACATCCAAATTTTAATTTTAATTTAAAACTATCTTGCCCAGGTGAACTAACTGTTCAAAATCTTAATGAACCTCTTGTTAACTGCATTCAGCCCTTTTGGGAGTATTGAGTAAGGTTAAATAAGTATTATACACTTAATGTATGAACTCGAGGGAAAACAAAAGTAATTAGTTTCCTAAGAGACCATACATTAAGGTTACCCTATACCTTCAGAGGTGTCTCGCGTTTAAGCGATGTAGCGCGTCCAGTTTAAACTGTAGATATCTAAACCCCTATATCAAATTAAAGCTTATAGAACTGGCTATCAAACTATACCAAGAATTTTGAAATAAAATGAATTTTCGAATTTTTCACGACCTCTAAATGCGAGCGTCCGAATCACCTTTTTAAAGCTACAAGTCAAAGCGAATTTTGTTTTTCGCTAATTTAATTTGCTCCTCAGTTTCCGGACCCAAAGCGCTAAAAAAACGTTTCTGCGTTTTGCCATATTCAATCGCAATGAAAAGTTATAGAGCATTTTCGAAATAGGATGAAAATCAAAGGCTCCTGTGAGCCAACTCGTGAATGCAGATGACACATAGTAATTGAAATTTAGACGGCTACGGAAACTTCCTTACAAGCTAAAAGAAATTATATCTTTGCCCGATTATGTAACGAAAAATAACCATTCTTGTACTATAAAAATGATTGTCAAACTATTCTCTACAGATTGAATAAGATTATTCTGATGCGCCGATTAAAGAAAAAATCACGTGTTTTGTTATTCAAAGTTCATAGAAGCACGCTATGTGCAGCTACGTCATGCAAATTCGTGTCCCCGATAGTCCGGGGCTACTGGATTTTGCGATCGGGCTAGTGGATTCTAACCATCACTTGCCCGATGGGCAAGTGAAGTTTTTTGGGAATTAAAATTACAAAATTACTGTAGGGCAAGCCGATCTCACAAAGGGAAATCTGTTCAACAAAGTATCGCTCTACATTTCATGCCCGACATAAATGCGTGAAATTTTTCCTTCGGAGTTCAGTCCACGTAATCCTCAAGTAAAAATAATGAACTATGACAAGCTCTTGCTAAATAAGAATTATTTATCGACCGCGTCCTTTTGCTTTCCCATAAATTACCAGTTGTAAATTTCGAAAACAATTTTTTCCCTTTGAAACCTCTATGAAAGTTGACAAGATCTTAAGGTGTTCATTTCATCAGAAATTTGCATAATTTTGTTTACGACGTCAATGATGCGTGACATGGCACGTTCCGCTTTCGCGTGAAAACTGACAAGTTAAATTATTTTTTAATTATATTATTTCTAAATTGTATTATTTTTAATTCTTAAAAGAAACCGCACTTTGAAGAAAAAAACCTATGACTTTGCTCAGGTTCAACGAAAAATCTCCATTTTTACACTAACATGATTGTCAAATTATTCTCTACAGAATGAATGAGAGAATTCTGACGCGTCGTGAAAAAAATTTTCAGGTTTTTTTTTTCACTTATTGAGTTTACGACCCCGGACTTTCTGAAAAACTAAAAAAACTTGTAACTTTGCTCAGATTGAACGAAAAATCTCCATTCTTGCACTAAATGATCTTCAAATTATTCTCTACATATTGAATGAGAATTTCCTGATGCGCCGTGAACAATAAATGTTCGCGTGTTTTTTCCACTAATTGAATTTAAAACTCATTCACTGCGCACGCCCGAAAGTTAACGACAAAACCGACCGCCGACCGACCGACCAACCAACCAACCAACCAACCAAGTCAACAGTCAGCTATCGCTATAACTCGTTCATTGCACTACGCGCATTCACGAGTTACAAATGTGGAGTGATCGTACAAAAATTGCTCTCGGAGAAAAAATATTTCGAAAGAAAATATTATCAGACACGTTTTTGTTGTTTATATGTTAAACTAGCTACTGTCCAAATTTGAAGGCAAACGAACAAATTCCTTTTGAGTTTTAGCTCTTTGAAGTGGCTCCCCCAAGTGAAAAACTGATTCAAGAAAGCAGCAATTCATTTTATTTCAAAATTCTTGGTTTAGTTTGATAGCCAGCCTTATAAGCTTTAATTTGATATAAGGGTTCAGGTATCCACAGTTTAAACCGGGCGCGCTACATCGCTTGGACGCGAGACACCTCTGAACACACCTCTGAAGGTATAGGGTAACCTTAAGTGCTTTGTTATATATTTAGACTTTCCCTTCAACAATCACAGCAAAACAAACAAACAAGCAGCTGAGAGGGCAACAACTGCGGAATTGTATCCTGATCGGGATACATTTTTTTTGTATTTGATCTGGGGCACGTGACCAAGAATCAACCAATCACAATGCTCGTTTTGTTGAGTGAAAGTCTAGGTATATAACAATATTTATTATTATATGTATGAGGCAGACAGAGTATAGCCTGACTTTTGCCATAGGTCTCCTAATGTAGCCCAGTGGTTGGAGTAACTTACCTGAATTTTACAACTGTTACAATATTATTTTATACTAGACACCAATCTATGGGCAACTGTTAAAATACACACCTCATGCTTTAAAAATAGAGCTTTCATAGTTCCTTTAGACCAATAATCCATTGCATAGGCAAGCAGCTTCATGGCTATCGTGTTCCCACGAAGGAAGTTCCCCACAAATACCACACGGTCTATTTTCTGAAAGAGATAAAAGAATAAGATTCAATTGGTAATAAATCATAGTCTGTGACATTTTGCAGTGCTCAACAATGCAAGTGTAGTTGAAGGATGGTGCCTCCTAATACAGAGGTAATTCCTGCACAGTTTATGGCTAAGTGGGAAAAGCAGATCTTAGCAAGGGTTATCAGAATCCAAAAAGAAAAATGGGGATAACCACGCATTTTTTCAGGCATAATTATTGTTCCTCTGTCAATAATTCTAAAAAGTTTTATTGATACAGTCAACTCTCATTATAGTGGACACCCTCGGGACGTCGTTTAGTGTCCATAGTAGCGAGAGTCTGTAATAGCGGGGTGTGAGGATCAACAGAGGTGGTGGGCTGGGGCTTGAGCCAAGTTCCAGTTATTTACCAGTTAATATGTGGCGACCCAAAATATTTTGTAAGACTTGACAAGCTCATTAACAGTAGTGAATCTGCCAAGCAGTCATTGAGAATGGAGGACGAGAGCTTGACTTGGAAAGGTGCAAGAGTGAAAAGCAGAGTAGTCAAGTACTCAAAAGTACTCAAAATCTCAGCCCACAATCATGAGATTAAAAGAAAAAGAAAGAAAAAGAAAAACATTATTTCTCAAAGATTTGCCAAATATATTCTACTCCATTTTTACAAGTGCATGTTACATTATATTGAGTACTTTTCAAAGTGATAATAATTAACCACTCTCCCTTTTACTTTAACCCTTTAATCCCTAAGAGTGCCATTTGGCACATAAGGCCACAACTCTGTCAATATTTGACAGATTTCTATGAATTTTTCACACCAAGATGGTCTTGTGAAGATCTACTCATTAAAGGGATAAAAACTTAACCCCCTCTCATATGTGATATGGTTGACCACCCCCATAACTTTTCAACTTTTTTCCCCTAGAAGTTGTGGGTCTTAAGACATCTCTCACATTAATGAAGATGTTGAGACCTGCAAAATAAGCTATAGTTTAGGGGTATACCTAATATACACAAGGATTGGGACGTTTTTGAAGTTTTAAATTTTTACGTTTTAAGGCCATTTATCTCAAAGCCATAACTTTTCTCATTCATAATTATATCAGTCATGAAATACACTCATGAGTAGCTTTAAAATGGTATATCATACATAGACATTGAGTTTGTAGACTTGGATCTGGAGAAAATGTCGTTTTGCCTTAGGGGTTAAAGGGTTAATTTAAAATATTTGCCGCACTTACATGATTAACAGCACACATTCTTGCAATTGAACCAATGTTGTTTGTTATAGTAACCAGCATGGCTCTCGCTAAATCTTTGTTACTGACCAGTGATCGACTCTCCTCACAACTCATCTTACCAAAACTAATATTGAAAGAGGTAATCATATACAAACATTTAACATTTAGCTAACAGTTGGAAAAAAGTATTATTTGTGAGAGCTCCACCATGGGGCAAAATGGTAAGGGCATTGCAATGTCTTACATGGTTGAATGAAAGGACAAAAGAACAAACAGAACAATGTTCCCAGCCCTAATAAAGATTGCAGCTGCAGGTTGTAAGGGTCCAGTGAAAATAGAGCTTTTGAAAGGTGAAGGTCAACTGATTGATGTTGGTGGACAGAGGTGTGGGGTCCATTGTTGTGTTGTCTCCCTTATAATGGTCTCCAGTTGCGTGAAAAGGCCGGATGTGAAGTGTGATATTATAAAAAGGTAAATTTGTGAAATAATGAATGTGATTGAAATATTTAAAAGAGAATCAGAAATTCATGTAACCTTCACTTAAAAAAAGTTTAGCTCCTCATCGCAATAATAATTATTATTACAGCTGAGATACTGGCACTTTAATGTCAGTTTGCGCTGGTTCCTTCACCTTAGGACTGCGCAAAATAATTGTAAAATTATTGTAAAATCATCTAAGTGCAAGATGGGGGATATTTAAAATATTCTCCTAGTTGCTACAAACTAATGTATGGGTTCGAGCCATAACTGCAGTTCTTGATCTGATTTGTCGCTAGGAGCCATTGCAACCTATACAGGAGATATTAATTTAATATGTCTTGAGTAATGGTACATGTCAATAATTAAAATAATAATGATCTCTTAACCTGCTTGCCACTAAATCTCCCGGTAAACCAAACTTAGGGTAATCTCCTCCATAGATATCCCGCACGAGTTTGTCAACCTTTGTGCTGTCCCCCTCCTCAGCCATGGAAAGAGCTTCTTCAAATGACGCACAACCGGTCAACAAACAGCATAGACCAAGAAATGTGCCACCTCCAAGACTAAAAATACCAAATAGAAACAAAATCATTTACAACACTATTTAACATAAGGGTGCTTTTAGTTGTTATTAAAGGGTCCATCTGATGATTAGATAATTATGAAGCATACATGATTATGAAGTATGGCTGTCTAATAATGAATTGACCCTTAGTAACAAATAATTTGCATGTTCGTTGTTGCTTAATAAATTTATCATGTAAATTAAGTTTAATTTAACAAAATGAGCTTATCATATGCTGTTACTGATGTGACATTACGTCATGGATTATTTAAAACTTTTATCTTATATTCATGCGTCCAGCCATCTCTCTTGGGAAGGAACAAAGACCAGACGTGAGAGAGCAGCATAATTTGAGACTAAGAGGAGAGATAGATAGTTTATTAATCAAAAACCTTGCAGCCACAGGCTGAATTACGTTTGATTTTCAATAAAATATATAATACAATAAAATACAAGGCTAAAAAAAGCTTATATAAAAGGACAAAATATATAATTAAGAGAAAACAAAATTACATCATTGCTTTATGGTCACATAGTGACTTTCCAAAGCTCCAGAAAAGAAACAAAATTGGCAAAAATGTAATAATAAAAAAATAATAATAAAATAATAATGTGTGGTTCCAGAAAATATCCATACCCCCACCACGGAGGGAATTGGAAATTCCAGAGGGGTGGGGGGGGTCAATGGCCCAGGAAATTCCAGAGGGGGGGAGGGGTGAATGGTTGGATAAGTTTCCAGAGGGTCAACTTCACGTTCATGTCAGACATAGTTGTTCAAAATTGTAACTTACCAACTTAGCAACTTCGTGGCTCTTTCTTGAAGACGTAACTTTGTTTAACTGTTTTAAAGAAACCCTTGTTACATTAAAAACCTGTTTCCTTTCTCCGAAAAGCCTTTGTAAGCGAAGTAGTCCAAGTGAGACAAGAAATCTTTGTCTGCGTTGCGTGACTTGTTTGTGAAACTTTCTTGCGTAGAAAAATGTTGTTCACTGGCTACAATTAAATTTGTACCAATGTTTAAAAGGGAAATTTTTGTATGGCGATAAAGTGAAAGCCCCAATTTTACATAAAACATTGAAATATTTGTTTGTTATTTTTGTATAAATTAAGTTACGGGCAAAGGTCAATTCCCGGGGTCAATTAATCAGTTTGTCAAAACTGACCCGTGTTAAAACTTATTTTGTCCAAATTATTTTAACTCAAAGTCCAAAACTATTAACTTAATTTCCATGCCAAAATTCAGCAAAATAGAGCCAATTCAACATTCTTTTAAAGCGTTATTGATCTCATACAAAATTTGCATAAGAACGTGAACATGCTAATTTCGTTTTGCGGCTCCATTTCGTCTGCGGTTTTAAGTTACGATCTGAAGGTCAATTTGTCTCCCTGCCTTGCTAATGCTTATTTTGTCCAAGCTATTCCGATTCAATAGGAAAACTATTGACTAAAATAACTAGACTGAATGATTACCATAAGAAATATTGATTGAGTAGAACTAAAAGCGATAATCCTTTTGATCTCCTACAAATTTGCATAGGAACGTAAATATTACATGACATATGCAAATTAAATGAAAACACATTTTTGCATTGCCGGACTTACTCCAACAATTTAGATTTAAAATCTTCAGCAAAGCTAATGGTAAAGTTTGATGTCAATGACCACAGTTAAATATAAAACACAACAATTATTTCAGTATCAAGAGCTTTTTGGCAAACTCTACCGGTGAAATTGAACAGCGCGCGCGCTCTTCGATAACGCATATTTTCTCCTCGTGTAGACAGTTCTTGATATTTCTGAAATGTTCACATCAACCTGATTTTTGAGGCGTTCTTTTGAAATAAAACTTTTCCAGAGGGGGGTGGGGGTGTATTCTGAATTTGAGGAATTTCCGAAGGGGTGGGGGGGTTAAAAAAATACCTCGAAAATGGAAAATCCTGGGGGGTGGGGGGGTCCTATTTGAAGGTGGGGGTATGGATATTTTCTGGAACTACACAATAATAATAAAAAATATTATTATATCCAACCAGTGAGAGGACACTAATTAAAAAAACGGTCTTACTTTAACAGGAAAGTTAAAAATTTGTTGTACATGAATACCAAAGACGTAAAAAATTTGAACATATTTCTCAAAAATTTGGTTGCCATGGTAACATCACATTCCACAAATAATGATATTCGATATGATGAGTTGAGTTTCAAAAGATAGGTCGCAGTACAAGGTGTAGGGCCCATATATACTAGATTTAACAAATTTCCGTAGATAATTTTTATAAAAGTAGCAACATTTTTTATAGTCAACCTGTTTTGGATGAAACTTCATCCATCTTCAGTGCAGATAAAAACAGGCTAATGGGTGTGACAATTGTCACACTGTAATTAGCTTTATTGTTACTATACTTCTTGTATTTATTTCACACCCAATAGCAGGTTTTCTTTACTGAAGATGGAAGAAGTTTCATCCGAAACATGTTTGCTACAAAAAATGTAGCTTTAATTTATGAAAAAATACTAGCTTTAGTTGAAGACTATTTGCTACCTTGTCCCACTTATTCTTGAGAACTTTTCAGCCGACTCAACTAACAAAATGCTGACTCCAGATCCAATGTTCACAACAAGATAGGGATAAGGATCCTGTTCAAAGTCATATGACACCTTTTCTGATTTTTCTAGACAGTGCAGGTTGTGCCAGTAATAGCATTCATTAACACTCTGGGAATTTATGAAGTGTATGCCGTGGATAAGGCACTCCAGTTCATCATACTTTACAAGCTGTACACCTAGGACCTGCAGATATGGACCGAGAAGAATATGAACTTAATTACTGAGACTAAATTATTATTAATTAATAATTTATTGAAAGCTGAAGGTGCTTTTTATGTGTATCTTTCAGTAAGCAAGACCCCATTCAGGGGTAGGCAGCGTGGTCAAGTGGTTAGGGCCCAAAGGGAGGCAACGTGGTCGAGTGGTGAGGGCGCCGGACTTGAAATCCGGTCCAGGTCCCGGGTTCAAGTCCCACTCTGACCGCTAGCTGAAGTTGTTTCTAGGTAGCCCCGAGTTCAACTCCTTGGCCGCGTTTGTAAATAGCCAGCTGGTTTGCCTCCTGCCAGTTGGGAATTTTATCCATGGAATTTTCAATTTAAATTGTTTCTTTGTGAAGTTTAATGCTCAGCCCCTCTAGCACTTGTGCTATAAACACCGCCAAGGGTAAGTAAAGGTTATTTATTTTATTTTATTTTACAGTAATAATTACATTACTGAAGGGTTATCCTCAGCTGCATAATATATTCAATATTCAATCCTACATATTAAATATTCACTGTTCCATTTAGAGTATCCAAACATGTAACTAAAAGCTAATTTAACGAAACAGAGTAATAAGAAAAGTAAGGACCACTAGATGCATTTGGCATCAATTTGGGGGACATTACTCAGTGATTGGGCCTGAAAACCGCAGTGGGTGCGTAGGGGTAGCAACTAGAGGTGAAGGCAGCTGACAGCTAGAACAGGAGAGATGGATGATGATGATGATGATGATGATGGTGATGATGATGACTTGCTTAAGATGCCAATTAAGGGACTTTTATTTCCTTTTGTTCCAGACTAACGAAAATAAAAATAATAATTTCACTGTTCAGTAATTATGTTCAACGTAGTAAGAACACACTCCTAAATTATAGAGACTACAAATTATTAGGAGTTGAGATTGTATGGGACGATGTTGATTCAGTAAATGAATGAATGGATCTTGGAATGCGTATCTGGCATGTGCAGGGGCAGATGACACCATCACCAACTTGGCCAAGGAGAGAGAGTGTGGTGACATCGAACACATGCACTCCCTAATCTTTGATTATTAGTAGTTTGTCATATACAATTTAATTTGTGTTTAAATGCAAATGAAATGCAAATTTTTTATACCATAACTGTAATGTTGCCATTTAACATACCTCTCTGAAGTCTTTTTCAAACTTGAATGCCCCTCCACCTGTTGCACACACTTTGTTATTGAGAACTGAAGCATGTAACTCCTTGGCAATTAACAGAAATTTGTCAACCCCATCTGTTGGAAACCTGATAAAATGGAGATGACCTTCTCTTTCTCCCAAAACCATATTTTTCATGGCTAACATTTCATCTCTTGTTCCATTTTCACCATAATGAATGTTTGACTTTATAAAATCCTGCATAGCCTTTAGGCCAACTTTCTCTCGTCCTTCGCAGTTTAGTTGAGAATTACATGGCTCAAAATAAACCAGTTTGACTAAACTTCCTCCGATGTCAAGACCAAACCAGGGTAGTTGTACTAAGAGAAAGATTAAAGAACAGTTTTGGCCAAATGTAAACAAATTATGTACAGTACAATAAACAGCACTACATTAAAAAAGTCTTGATGGATTTTATGTCACACCTGCAGGTTTGAAGGTTATAATGTAGTTCAACCTATACGCAAGAATCTGGGTTGAGTACATACAGCTTCCCACAATTAGTTGTTTTTAGGGGACTCGTATCACTTCCTCCCTGCATAATACGAGTCCCCTAAAAACGACTGCATGGGACACTAGGTTGAGTATAAAGACCAAAAAACATTTACAACAAACTGATTAATAAATTCCTTTTCTTGTTATGACATATTATAGCATGCGAAAGAAATGAATGCAAATGAAAAGACGTTATATTTGTAGCCTGGTGCATAAATGATAGAACTGACGTATTTTTTTAGTCGGTGACACTGACCTAACTAGGAAAAAAGAAAATCCGAGTTCTCCCAGTGGGAGAATACGTCTATCATAAATAATCATCTTCAAAAAAATGTGTGTGCTGTAATTGGCCAAATCAATTTGAGTTTATAATATCATCCATAATGCATCAGCCCTACGTTGTGTGTTAATCATGTAAATTTGAGTTATAACGAATACACACAGGCCATATACAGTATGTCACTAGCATGTGCCCACCTAAATTGTAGGGATCGACTTTTATAAAGACAGTTACGGTTATAAATTAAATTTAAAGAAATAAAAGAGTAGAGGAGTAAATCTGTAAATATTAGAATTACATTTTAAAAAACCGAAAAGGAAATTTGGGGATAAAAGGGTCATCAAGTTGTTACTTGATGACCCTTTTAATATAACTAACTTAATATGACTTAATATAATCTGGATCTTGTGTCTTATAGGGGGCCTCGATCGATGGTAACGGTCGGTATGTCGGTCGAGTCACGGTCGACTGACGGTCGATATCTCGGTCGATATATCCACCGAGTATCGGTCGATTGTCGGTCGAGTAGCGGGCGAGTATCGATCGAGCATCGGCCGCTATATAGGCGATGTATCGACCGATCATTGGATCACTTTCGGTCGAGAGATCGACCGACAGTCGGTCGCGATAGCATCGGCAGTGTGTCGGCAATATATCGGTGAACCGTCGGTCAAGTATTGGTAAAGTATCGGTCGATGCATCGGCCGATACTCGGTCGACACGAAAAAGGAACGATCGAGGATTTTGCTTTGTTCTAAACCGGTTAACCCGGGACACTACAGTGTAATACGCTGGCTATTTTTGCGCGTTCTCTTGACCTAATATGGTAAAATGATGCAATAGTGCAAGAATAAAATGAGATAACAACAGACTATCGACCGACTATCGGTCGTTTTTATATTGGCCATCAACTGATATGACGACCGATATAGCGGTGCGCTATGTACACGAATGTCGATCGAGATAAGGACGAAGTGTCGAAAAACATATTGATAGTATATTGACCGATATATCGGCAGATACTATCGGCCGGTAAGCGGTAAAATATCGATGAAGTATCGGTGATGTGTCGGTGAAGTGTCGGTGTATTGCTATCTATATCGGCCGACAGCCACCTTGGTCGATACGACGACCGCCATAGCGGCACAACATCGACCGAGTCATCCCCAATTATCGACCGAGTAGCGACCGAGGCTCGACCGAGATATCGACCGTCAGTCAACCGTGAGTCGACCGAGATATCGACCGTTACCATCGATCGAGGCCCCCTATAAGACACAAGATCCTATAATCTTAGGTCTACTGGTAAGCTCTTATTGGACCATCCCAAGGGAAAGATGCTTACAACATTGGGAGCAAGATCATTCTCAGCAGCAGCTCCGAAACTCTGGAAAGAGCTACCTTTGGAGCTTCCTCAAGCAACATCACTTGACAGTTTCAAACCTTGACTTAAAACCTAGCTTTTTAAGAAGTATTTTTATAGTTTGTAGCTTAGTTTATTTTATTCTCACGGTAATGTATTTTCGTTTTCTTTTAAACATATGATTGTAAAGCGCTATTGATCAGTACATGTAAATACGTGCTATATAAATTGGTAAATTATTAAATTATTAATTATTGTTACTGCACTTTCATTTTTTTTTCATTATGTGATTAATAATAATATTATTAACACTTTTAGTATTATACTTTCTCCCTTTCTGTGTTTGGAAAATTTTGTATCCTTAATAATTTAATCCTGAATAAAAATTTTAAACTATAAATTCCTATGTTATTAATAACAACAAAAGAAAACTTTATTTTTCCTGGGTGTGGTTATTAAAACTTACAGGCAGTCAGTATTACCCAACTACTTAGAGAATAACCTGATGTACTTGACTTGCAGCAAAGGGTTACTTAATTTTTATCTCAAGCAGTGCAAATGAAGACAAATAAAATCTCTGAATCCAGTTTCACTGAAAAACACAGGTTTTGAACTATAAACCTAGAAGCTTTAGCAAGGGAACTAAGACTTGTTGATATATCTAAATTACCTGTGGACAAAGATTGTTTTGTTTTGTGATGTTGTAAATTAAAATTATTAACCAAACTGGCACATGCAAATCCAATAATTTGTATGTGCAGATAAACTCATGAAAAAGCTATGAGCTTAAAATTAAGCTTCTCAGCTTGCCCCAATATAAAAATAAGCTTCTGTCAGCTTAATGGGAATATTTCATTAACATGAATTCCAGACCTTTTGGCCTATTCAAATAAAAATTGTTTAAGCTAATTAAGCTTAACTGTAATAAGGAAATGATTGTTTAACATTTTATCGGCTTAATTATGTATAGGGTTTGTATTTTAGTATAAAACGTCTGAAAATCTATAATCCCCCCATTCTTTGCACCTAATTCAAAGGTCAGTGAATTGATCAAGTCCTCATCGAATGGAAAACTCAATTCAGTGAGTGTCCGCTTTTAGGCCCTTTTATAATTATAGTGGGGAATTGAGGATTTTTTTGCCATTGTGCACATATATGTCACACATTGACATTCAAATCCTTGCAGATTAATGCAAGATGTTTGTACCAAGAAACGAGTCTCCTGTAGCTTGCTCAGCCTGGTAGAGCATCCGAAACTAGTAGGATTTATAGTAATCGGAAGCAATCGGATTTCCTTTATCCGAGTATGCCTGTGTCACTCATTGAATAATACATCATAACGAATCCATTCATTTCAACTTACCTTTATTATTCATTCCAGATCTTTCTAGCTCGCAAGAAGAAGACCTTGTTTTCTTCTTTTGCAGAAATGACCACGCCGCGTCAAATATTATACCGGGTTACGTCACCAAAATAAATTGACCAAAGTGCAAAAAGTTCGTATAAAATTACCAGGTGTGGATCATGATAGTATAAATGAAGTTGTCAAAACATTCTGATCTGTTTTAGATAATAAAACTAAGAAATTATTGTAAACACAGAAATTTTTTTTTTGTACTCAGTCAATGATAATTCTCGTCGTGTGAGGAACACGGAAATGTCTCAATGGAGAAAAATTACCCACAATTCTTTGGTCGAGAGCAAGGCCAGTCACATGCGACAGCAAGTCAAGATGTCGTCTTTCTCGCTCTTCAACGAGAGAGGAATCGTACGAGATCTACAGTCTCTTGCCGAAATAATTCTCCTCGATCATTCGTATGCTAAACCCTGGTCTGCACATCCAGATGCATCTAAAGTACGCCCCGTAAAAACATTGTTTCTTCCCAGAGAAGACGTTGAAAACTTGTCTGTAAATATTCAGTCCAACGACGACCAAGAGATCGATGTCGGCGAACCGGTTGTTCCTTCGTGCTCTGCCAATATCATGTACGATACTGCAAAAGCGAAAGCAGTGATGGCTGAATGTGAGAAGTTTGTAAGCACTGTGTCAAGTAAAAAAACTCCAGATACATGGGAAGAGCAGATTTCTAGGTAAGCGTTGCCTGCATTTAGGCTAGTTTATAAATGGTTTAGCTTGCTTTCAAGCACGTGTGCTTTGACAGCTTGTGACAAATCATATTTTAGAAGAATTGTGAATATTCCTCCGTGTTCCTAATTGAGTAATGTTTTCCTGAGCTCAACAGTCATTAAAAAAATACAACGAGAACTAAAACTTTGACTGTCTATGTAATAGATGAATGAGAAATGTTCTGCCAATGGCCATGGAGCATATATATTAACAATTTAGTCTGTATATATTTAACAATTAGATGGCTAGCTCGAGGTTTCTATCGGCTGATAACTATCAAAGGTGATAGAAACCGAGAGCGAGCCATCTAATTGTTTTAGCATACCACAGTGATCGATCTATGAAGCAAAAAAAATCTTTTTATTTCGTAATTTTTGATATATTTCTGCAATGATGCATGCTAAATCGCCGGCGCGCGCTCTGACAAACTGCCGTCTATCGATCGATAGACGGCACCTGTGTAGCCAATCAGATTGCGCGTTACGCGATAGTCGGTCACTGAGGTATGCTAATCAATATTATTGACCAACCATTGCATGTAGATACAGTACAGTCCTGTAGCAATATGAAAATCATATTAGTGCTAAACAAAATATTAATTGTTGTGGCTGTCTGATTTGAAAATCATTATCATGATTACAAATATGAATATCAATTGGACAACATGAAGTCCCATTAAATATATATGACAATTTGAATAACAAATAGGAGGAGAAGATAGTTTTTTTAGTGGAAAAGGTACCCATATATATTTAAGTGCAACTGCAAACAATTTATTGTTAATGTGTAAGCTGTTAGCTAATTTTCTTAGCTTTCAAGCAACTTCCTTGTTAAATTTCTACTATGCTGAAAACTTTTGTTTTCCTTTTCAACTTTTTTCAATGTCACTTCAGTCAATACAGCTGGTCAATAATAATAAAACATTTGTATTTAGAACAATGGTAGTGAGATAAGTCAGGAAATGGCCAGCCAAAAACCACTAAAAACCTGTCCACCATTACTCAGTTTGCAATAAAGAAACCTGCAATTATTTTATAAGCGGTCTTCACACAAGGGTTGGCTTGTGACGTCATATGCGCATCAATTCATGGAATTTAACAAGCATGTAAATCAATCAACAAGTGAAATTAAGATGCTGTTGTTGTCATCTTCTTCCAGTTCTTCTGGAAGCAAAACAGAGGAAAATTAGCCACACTGGTTTTGAGCATTGTGCATATATGTCATCGCATCCCAGCCATTTCAGCTAGACCCAACCCTTTTCCTTGCTCCCGGCCATTTGCGAATGGAGTAATGGTAGACAATGAAAAACGAAAAACTATGCTTAAATAATCAGACTTCCAGTGTGAAGTTTGAGATAAAGATTGGCATGGTAGCGATTTAGTAAGTCTATTTTCAAAATCTGAAGAGAAAAGGACATGCAAAATTTTTGTGGTAATAGGACTTCAATTTTAAGCAATTT
This sequence comes from Pavona decussata, assembly GCF_977016875.1. Taxonomy (NCBI): domain Eukaryota; kingdom Metazoa; phylum Cnidaria; class Anthozoa; order Scleractinia; family Agariciidae; genus Pavona; species Pavona decussata. The sequence continues at coordinate 819,581 of NW_028145567.1, forward strand.
TTTTAGTATTTAATTTTATTAATACAGTCGAACCTGTATAACTTAAGTGTTCTCCCTCAGGGACCGCTTAAGGACGGTGGCTACTATTGTTACTGCGCATACGTTCTGCGCATCACGAGATACTCGGGTTTCCTATGGGTGGTGCCTACTAATACAGGAGCATTTTTGGGCGGTTTAAAACTATACCGAGAAAGTAGAACTTACCAAATGTCATTGGTATCTCAAAATAAAATTGGGGGTAACCATGGATTTTTCAGAGAAAATTAAGCTTCAATTTAGGAAAAAATCCCATACATTGCTTTATATTTTGGCACTTTTTAGGATATTGTTGCTTAATTATCTCAGAAAAATGCGTGGTTACCCCCAATTTTCTTTTTGGATTCCAATAGGCCTTGCTAAGATCTGCTTTTCCCGCATAGTCATAAACAGCACAAAAATACTTCGGTATTAGTAGGCACCGTCCTTAATTCAGGTTGACCTTATAATGCAGGTTGCACAGAATGCGCATATTTATGTGTGAGAAACATGGCCACCATTTAGACCGAAATGTGATTTTTTATGTGAAAGGCAAAAGCCTTTCTTGTCCCTCCTTAGACTTATAAAATTAATATATGCACAGTCAATGCATTCTGATTGGTCAGTCTTCCTGAAGACAATTAGAACAATAGAAGACAAAAAACTCCTTTCTAAGGAGGTAAGGGACCAAATGCAAACGTGTGCAAAATCATTGTGGCACACAAATTAATGGGTTAAGTTTCCATGAAGCCAACTCCATAACAGAAGTAGTCAGTTATGAGGGACCACTCAGTTTTGGGGGAAGGCGGAGTACACTATCGGTGAAATTTCACACAACCTACTGCAATATTTATTTTAACTTGGTCCCTTGTGGTGAGGATTTCAATTTTTTTTTTTTTGGATAACTCCATTTCCCCTTCTTTTTTCCCCTTCTTCCTGTATACATAGTCTCTTGTAATAAGTTGTAGCTTTTATATTAAATTGTTTATACCTGATGTATTTACCGTGTTTTTAACTAAAGATGATGATGATGATTATTCCCCCCCCCCCCCCCCCTTCACCCCATCCACCTGCACACACATTTTGCATCAAATTTATCATAAAATTGTATCACTGTTGGAAAATTTTTCAGTAAACATCAGGCAATAAGGTCCTTTGTTTTTTAACTACCTCCACCCCTTTGACCACCAGCCCCTTCCCCAACAAATCCCTCATAAAAAATGAATCGTCCCCAGATCAGTGGCAGGGATGTCTCTTATGTTCCGTAAATGCTTTGTTTTTCTGTCAAAGTAGCCAGTGATCCAACTCATAATAGACTGAGGGAAATCCTCAGCTACCAGCGACTTACAGCCCTGCTCTAGTAAGGCCACATTCCACATTCCCTGTAGTTGCTGCCAAACCAAATGGTTAGCAGAATACTAATAACAGCCCCTTTAAATACATACCGGTAATAGAGGTGTGAATCATTGTGTTTGTTTGTTGCAACAGGAATGGTTGGGGAAGCAAACAGAGCGTGCTGTTTGACAAGGTGATAAAGGTTCTTTCTAACCTCAGGCTATCAAGGCTGACTTATGAAGGGGTAAGGATTGTGCTTGTAGCTTACTGTTAACTGAGTTACTACCAGTAGGTTCAAGTTGAATAAAACTGGAAAGATCCCATTAACAAATCGAATTGTCTGCACTCTTATCGACAACGATATTCATCATCACAGTGGTCAAAATGTTGTGCGCCTCGTTAGTCCACAACGTTGTCGATAAGAGTGTAGTCAACGCTAAACCACATTTGATTTGTTTTTTACCACAATATCAACATCAAAGAAAATTTTTACAATAACTATCAAAATTTCCACACGCTGATTGACGCGAGCAGCGTTGTCTAGACTCTTATCGAGATTAGAAACAATTGTGGTAAAAAGCTAAATTTCAGTTCTACTAAGGGTGCGTTCGATTGACCTTATTCCGGAATAGGAATACGTACAACGATGACAAGAAATCCCTTATAAGAGGTTTTAGGAGTTACTGGAGTATGAAATGGCTCTTAAATTATCATGTGTCAGTGAATGTTTGCACAAAAAGCTTTCCAACTTTACCAACTATTCTGCTTATTGCTATTCCGGAATACGGTCAATCGAACGCAACCTAATGTATCTTGAGTGGAATCGTGAATAGAGTGGCATCGTCCTTAATGCCACATCTTGTTTAACCACAGCTTCCAAATGAACCTGTCATGAGACGTATAACGACAGACAAGGCGACAAAAAGAACAAGACAAATCCTGAGTGATGCAGAATGGGTGAGTTTGAAACACAAGGCAAATTTACCAAGTATATATGTGAACCAGTGTGCATTGATTTTGGGACATGTTCTGAAAAAGGAATACACTGAAAAGTCATACATTTATTTATGAAAACATTATAAAAAATTGCAGAGATTCATACCAGTGTAATAATAATAATAATAATAATAATAATAATAATAATAACTTTATTAACGTGTCAAGAAATGTAGCTGAGGGGAGAAGTCCCCTCTACTAATAGTGGACACCTAACTAAATTCTAGAAAATTTACTTTGTAAACCATATTAATAGAATTTCATACATCAATCGCAAAAAATCATGTAAACCCTAATTATTCTCGGCATAGGTTGCAGCAACAGTTACTGACATTTGCTGCTAGGGCAGATAGTGTCCTACACATACTTAAGTTTGCTCTGGTATGTATTTTGGATGTCAATATAATGACACCCCTATAGGCTCCAATCACCTTGAGCTTGATGTAAAATTATGAAAAAAAGAATAAAAGTAGTGTAAAGGATTGATCCTTGTGTGAGAACTTGTAACTTAAATAATAGATGAGGTCGGTGGGCTTTGGATTTTTATACATTTTAATATAATCATTTTGATCTATAATTGTTGTTATTATTTGTAACTTAAGATATGTATTTTCATCTTTTGATGATCATTAAAGACTTATTATTATTATTATTATTATTATTATTATCATTATCATTATCATTATCATTATTATTATTATTATTATTATTATTATTATTATTATTATTATTATTATTATTATTCCTCAGGATACAAATTTAATGAAGTGGCTTCATAGTACATTGGTTGATGGTCTGAGTATTCCTTTATTGGCTTGCTATCTTGATATTCTGCAGACTCTAAGAGCCAAGGTGAGTCTACCCTATTTCAGTATCCAGGGTTCTTGTTAAGTTTCAGAGTAGATGGATAGGATTTATTAGTAGGTAGCTTAGTGAATGAGTGTTCATACAGGTTTATAATGTAACACATAAGCCTTTTCATCAAAATGAAAGTGGCTCAAATTTGAAGATGCTGGTTTTCAAACTGGCTGCTGGCACTTAATGAGAAGCGAGATTTGACAAAACTACAGTGGAACCTCTGTTTAACGAAGTTCCAAGGGACTGAGGAAATTGGTTCGTAAGATTAAGGGTTCGTTACATGGAGGTTCTTTTCCATGCATATTAAAAGGCTGGGCTGTAGAATATTGTTCGTTATACTGAGGTCTTCGTCATTTAGAGGTTCATTAAATCGAGGTTGCACTCTAGTGGAGAAAAACATGAGTTGTGCACATACAGTAGGTCTCCATCTCATCCATCTCCCTTGACAAAAACACAGACACGAAAGCAGTAGTTACCAGTAAGGTCACATGATTACTCAGGCTTCTTTTCAGTGGTGAGGCAACATTGATAGAGGGAGAAGGTTGACTGAATTGTTGCTGTATAAATTTTACAGTGAAACCAGTGCATGTAGGTATACAAAATGCCATTTCTTAACAGTTTTGTCCCAAATTGTTGTTTGAACAGTTTTGTTTTGTTTTTGTTTTTGTTTGCTGTGTTGAAGTAAACTCAGTGGTAAGTAGGTCAAAACCTGACTGCTCACTTCTGGCATGAATTCTTGAAGAAAAAAAAACCATTGTAATGTGTGAAAAACTATTTGATTTAATACTACATGTGGTCCAAATTCCAGGAATAAGATGGATGTGTTTGACAACTTATAAGCCCCTTAATTTGAATGAGTATCTCATTTCCGTCAGGAACAACACTATCATTGAAGTTGAACAGTTGGTGGTTGTGTTGGTTTTCCAGCTTGTAGCAAACCAATGTTATTTTGTTAATAGTGTACAAAGATTGGATATGTTGTGGTTTAACCCTTTCGCTGCGGGCCATTTTTTTACCCGTGTGCGGACCAGACTCCTCGCGATAATTTTCATCACTTTCGCCGTCAAATTCATTGCCAAAAATGTCTTTCAGGTCAGCAGAATCGTCCAAAGCCTCTCTAGAACATCGTCAACTGTGTATCCACTCATTGCTTGTAAGTTTCAAGCGAAAAAAGGATGAAGTAATCACAAAATTCACCCAAAAACCACACGTGAAAATCCAAGATGGCGGATAATTTGCAGTTGACAAGAAAAAACAAATCTTGTAGGTTTTTTTGGTCATGTATCTGTCACCAAATGTACCAGTCTTTACCAGGCCCTCATAAGTTTATTTATATGCGGTTGATTCTTTTTTCTATGTGCGGTATTATTCATACAAGCACTGTAACTTAAGACATACTGAGTACGTCCTCATAGCATATGAGTAAATTGATACAGGACGTACTCAGTACGTCTTTGTAGCCGTGAAAGGGTTAAATTTTTTGTGGTTTAAAAATTTTCAAACCAGTTTATAAAAATAGATTTTATTTTCCTTTGTGTGGTATTCATTACCATAATCTGAGACAAAGGGAAATAAAAATCAACCTGGTTTGAAAATTTTTAACCATAACAGATAAAAAAATCAATGAATTATTTTATGTTGTAGGTTCCGACTCTAGTTGATCGAATGCTTGCTCAGCCTACTAGTCAACGTCGTGGATTGGCAGCCAATTCAGAAGCACTTAGCTTGCTTCTCAAGAGGCCATGGGATCCAGCCCATGGACTGGTGACACAGCATAAACAGGTACTGCTTTTCTTCACTAGGAAAATAGCAGGGACACCATTTTTCCTGTAGCACAGCATTGTCTTGCTCTCTGTAGATTATAATTTGGCAGTTACTGAAGCTTGTGACAGAGAAAAGAGATCAATGTTGCTATTAACATTTAGCTTTACTGTTGTGAAATTAGAACGAGTTGAAGCCAAAAGGTTGATGGTTTGGCTAATGGTTGTAGCCTGTGCATCATACAAAAGTCTTGTATTTAGTCAGGGGTTATCTGAGATGTGGCTATAGGTGATGGTAGGGAGTTAATTTACAGGCACACTAAAAATCATTGAGCAACATGGACCAAGTGACTCTCAGTAGCCCCTTTGAAATTCAGCTTGATAGTGAGCCCAAGAGGTCACAAAAAATAGTGTTGTGGGAATGTTAACTGTTATTGCTGCAAGCCTACTTGAAAGTTGAAGTAGAAGTTTTTCAACTTTGTATTTTTGCTTGATGAAGAAGAAACAAATGCAGATGACTGTGTTGCAGCTAGAGTATAACATCATGAAGATTTAAGTATTGTGATACTGGTTTATAGGAATCTTGAAATTTTTAATGTGCAAGTCACTTTTCTTTTCTATCTTAAGCGTAAGCTTCCTGGAACTCCACTGTTACTGGTCGTACCAAGTGGTCCCACAACAAGTATTAGTGCTGGAACGTCATCCAAGCGGGCTCGCTTCTGGCATAACCAACTGTCTGTCCTTGGCAAAGTTGTTCCTGTAACTATGCACACCAGTAATGGAGGAAGTGGAGTGTCTATTAGTCAGTGTTTGGACCACATCATAGGTGCTGTGAGGATGAAAGTACTTGAGGTAAAAATGCACCATTCAAAAGTACTGCTGATGTGTGTAGGTCCGGGTGGATTGATGACTCATCCCACACGCATCGTCATTAATTATTATATTCTATTTAGTTTACAAGTGTGCACACAATTCGACATTTATCAGGGATTCAGTGAGACCGCTCTCATCATTTTGAAATAAAATCAAGCACAAGTCCAATGGTGGTACAATAGAATATCTTGTATATATTCTCTGAGTTATTTTGGACTGGATGGGAAGATATTAATCAGACTAATTTGTCCATTCCTCACACTCATGTATTAAATTGTTAAGTATATTAGTCTTGTTGTACCTGCCTCAGAAATCGGAGCCAATTCATCCTTGGAGGAAAAGGTCAAGCATCACTCTCTGAAGTCCTGTTCAATCAGTAATTCTGTTGTTAGTCAAACACTGTATTTGCAATCTCTTGCAATCAACCCTCCTTTGTGAGACTCAGTTTGAATCAGTCCTCAGTCAAACACTGTATTTAGTAACTGTGAAAAGTTATCATGATCCTTTTGAAGCTCCATTGGAATCAGTGCTAAGTCATACATCCATCTTTGTGAAATGCTATTTGAATCAGTTCTCAGTCAAACCTTGTATTAGGAATCCTTTGCAATATTATCGTAACCATGTCAGTGGGTTTGTTCGATTGTCACTGCAGCTTTTCCTCATGTTTCATTTGATTATATTCTTCAGTTGAGAAGCCATTTTCCCAATCGTCCCATTATTCTGCTTGGCTGGTCTGTTGGTGCTTTGGTTTCTTGTCAGGTAAAGTGTCTTAGATTTGTTTAGTGACTTAAAAAAAAGTTATCAAGAAAACGTGGCAGACTCAGTTGAAGCCAAGTTCACTGTAAAGAAATTTGAGTACTGGCATTTCAAACTTAGCCTTCTGTCAGCATCAGATTCACTCCGACAAAGGGCTGATGCTTGAAACGTCGGCACTCGGATCTCTTCATTTATCAACTCTGTTGATAAACCAATCATCATTAAAACAATTATCATTGTTGAACAGCTGGAAGCAGTAGTCCCTCATTTAAGACCTAAGAAAAATTTGTACAGGAAAAAAATGGGACATCCTTTCTGCCTGGACAAGACTGGGATTTTAAACAGCTGTGGAGCAGCTTTGATTCAGACACTGAATTTTACCTGAGTTGAATCAATTGTCTTCTGCAATTTTCAAGATTAAAGGCATTTCTGAATACCTCACAGTGTAAACCAAAGAGTGATTTAACATAAATTTCAACCATTTAGCAGCCAAATTCAAAAGAGAAACGGGCTATGGAAAATGTTTACCTTCACACTCGCCATAAAGCGCTTGATATTCACAAAGAAATATTTTGGCAATTTATTGATTTTTTTGTTGTTGTTGTTTTTTTTTTTTTGGGGGGGGGGGGGTCCAGTTTTAGCGCCATAGGCCTTTTCTGGGTCTAAGAATCTGGCCCCACTTGTACCTTCCTGTCGATGATATACTAAATACCTCCCCCTGGGAACATAATGTAGCAACTTTAATTTCATTGTTGGCAATGTTCCCTGTAGGTTGCATTGATGGAATCAGTCTGTGCTGTCGTGTGTCTTGGTTTTCCTATCACTGGTCTTAGTGGAGTCAGAGTGGTTAGTTCTCTTTATTTTACCACTGTACAGTAGCTTTTTTTTTGTATTTTATTGATTTTTTCACTGTAGTACATTGCTAATACATTTAGTAGAAAAATTGTCGTACATATTAAATTATAATAAAATAAAACAGTGGCTTTGGTGTCAGAGGTTTTTCTTCTGTGGTTTCCAGTCCAAAATAAAGTGTCGGTGTCCCTAATGTGACCCGCACTTGGGCCAGTGACACTTGACCTTTGGGTGGTTCCAATCCTACCCCATGCGTGTGAGAAAACACCTCTGTAACTGTACAGTTGTTATCAGAGTGTAGCTAACAACATTTATGTATGGGGATTACAGGGAGTAAGACTTGATTCCTTGCATTGCCGATTGAATAGCCAATATAAAGGTTTTTTTTTTCATTGCTAAAATGTGTTTTACTGAATACTGGTAAGTTGCTCAAAAATTTAACATTAATTTATACTGTAATTTATTTCATGATTAAAAAATTTTTCTTAATTAAGTGTTGTCCCTCAATAAGCAAACCTCCCTTGAAGAACACACTTTGTTTTCATGATTCAATCATTTTTTGAATGCCTTAGATAAACCCCTCTCCCTGAAAAGTAGTTAGAAAGATGAAGTCCAAATTGTGGTGAATACAATAAACTGACCAAAAGTATAACCAATTTTATTGAAGATGGAAATGCAGAACACTGTATGTAATATATCAAACACGAGGAGGAGTGTTTCATCAGATATCCAAACACTGAGAAGTAGGTTGAAAAAACGAGGCGCAGCCGAGTTTCTTTAAACGACTTCGAGGTGTTTGGATATCTGATGAAACACACTTTCGAGTGTTTGATGTGACTTCTCAAATGATCAATAATTCTTGGAGAAATTCAAGGCTTAAGTTGGCAAAATTTTATGGTAATTAGGATCACATATCCAAACCACGGTCACGGTAGTGATTTTCTTTGTTTTCTCTTGATGAATTATAAATGAGTTTGAGAATGTCCTAGGAAGTACACGGTAAAAGCCGATACCTACGAATCAAAACATTAGCATCAAGGAGAGGGTGTTGTTTGATTTTTATTCACTCATGTGAGAGTGCATCAGTTCTGTTAATTCTCGTTTCTCTTGTCCTGTCTCAAAAATTTGGTGGTGCATCAAGGCAATAATCCATTTGTTGATGATTTTCAATCTTCTTTTCAGTTTCCTCTGTGACATTGTATTGATAGTACAAAGAGAAAAAAGATATTGATCATCTGTTTCCTTGCAGGGAGTGGAAGATCCTCTTCTGGAGCTGAAAACACCCACTTTGTTTATTATTGGTTCACATTCCACCCTGACATCACAGGAAGATGTTGAGGTAAATGATTGTAATAAACTGCAAGCAGTCCCTTTCTGGATACCTGAATGCGAAAAAACTGGAGCAAATAAGCGGAGGGGGGCTTCGGTCTTCTCGTTTATTTCTCCTCGCTCCAGTCTCGCAGCACACCCTCTCGACTGACCAGAAAGGGACTGCTTGCAGTCTATGATTGTATATATGGGTTACAAAATTAGTGTAACTGTTATCCTTGGACTAGTTTTAGACATCTTGTACTAGTCTGAAATCACAATGAGATAACCATTATGTGGAGAAAATCTTGTAGTGATATCACTTACTTGTGGTGGCCAAGATGTTTTCTGAGGATATTTTTCTTATTTGCCTTTGTGAAAAAAGAAGCAATAGTCCAGTAACAGAGACTAATTTGAAAGTTGTAGCAGTCTGGCTCGTATCAGTTTCCTTTCATTTTTTTGCATCCTGCTAGCAAGGAAACTAATTCTTCTAAATGACATTATGTTTTGTGTTTGTATTCTCTTTTTAATTGCATGCGATTGTTTGTGGCAGGAAATGCGTGAGAAGATGAAAACAGATACAAGTCTGTTAGTTGTGGGAGGAGCAGATGAACAGGTAAGTGACTGAATACAGAATAATACAATAATAGGTGCATGCAAGAGAATTATAATTGTTACGAAAGATGAGAAGAGCAAGAGTGGGTTTTCCGGGTCAGCCACTTAGCTCGATTAGCTTGCTATTTCTAAGTGGCTGTGCCCTCTTCCTTAGTAATTTTTCTTTCTTGAATTTATGTAACACTGTATAATTTCTAGGCACAAATAAAGATTGTTGTTGTTGTTGTTGTTGATGTTGTTGTCGGGTCACGTTTTAAGCCGCTGAAACATCAAACAACCGAAAGAAAGCAGTGGAAAAAGTCTGAAAAGACACAAGCTTTGTCAATGATTAAAATCAGGGCCAAAATATCCACGTTCATAAACAGCTACATCATTGGCATGAACTCGTAATTCGGAGGTGAAAAAATACCCGGCGAATGCAATGAAAGTATCCGGTGAATTGGATCGGGTCGTTTTTTGAAAACCCTGCAGTTTATGACTACGCGGGAAAAGCAGATCTTAGTAAGGGATGTTGGGATCTAGAAAGAAAATTGGTGGTACCCACGCATTTTTCAAAGATAATAAAGCTTCAGTGAGTAACTAAAACAGGGTTACCCCAAATTTTCTTTTTGGATTCCAGTAGTCCTCACTAAGATCTACTCCGTGCAAAATACATGGGGATGTTGATGGTGTTTTGTCAATATATGTACCCTTCATCGTGAGTTATTGAGAGAAGAACAAGTCTTGATAAGTTTTAAGCAATTTTTACATGACTCAATGTTAGGGGTTGGAAACGTTGACCACTTTTTGCTATCCTGAACGTCCGTACCCAAAAGGCACTTATAAATGGCTACCGACAGTGCACTACCATAGTAATTTTTAACAAAACCCACGATTATGTTTAGGTTTGCATTGGCTTCAAAATGTTAGGAAAATAGTTGACATGCTGTAGTTCCTTTAAGGAGATTCCATTGAACATTATTTATTTTTCTAATACTTCGTTGACAAAGGTTTGGGCTAAGTGGCTAGACACAAACATAACAGCTCAGATTTGCAGCGCAATCAACAACTGAGCATGTGAACAGATTTCTGTCATAAGGACAAAACAATGACCTTGCAAACGATAGGAAAGGTTGTAGTCGAATAAGAAAGGATGTTTTTTTTCTTCTTTCCAGTTACGGTTGACGCGTGCTAAAAAGAAACAAGAAGGTCTAACACAGAGCATGGTTGATCGATTGATCATGGTATGTACTTAGTTTGTAGCTTGATAGTGTAACGTGTATTCATTCGATTGAGTAAACGTCCCGTGCAAAGTGTGAACGATGCGAGCGTGCGCATATTTCGTATTTTTCTTTCGTCCGTGAGAAATAGGCAATTTTTTAAACCTTAAAATCCGCACATGCTTTTATTTTGTTACAATAAGAAACCTAAGTCAGTGTTAAATTTTATCGTTATGGAAAGGAGCTGGGGGTTGCTTTAATTAAAGTTGGTCCCAAAGTAAAATCACAAGTAGTTACACGTAACCCCTGTAGCCACAGAATCCTTTTTTTTTTTTTTTTTTTTCAGCAAACGAGTCCTTAATTGTGGTACTTTATTGTTTTGTTGTTTTCAGGATGAAATTGGAGACTTTTTAGGCAATGTTTTGACGTGCATGAGCACTAACAGTGTTCACAACAGGAACGACTCGTCGGACATCGACGAAGTTGATGTTCGAAAAAAGAAAAGGAAGCGGTCTGTATCACGTGACCTGAGCTCCGAAATGGAGCGCTCGGTGGGTAAACAAGCTCTTGCATCACAGTCATCGGCGAAGAAATCCACCCCTCAAAAGGCTTCCGTTCTTGATCAAGGGAAAGCAATGCTCAAGCTCCCTCTAGGCAACACCATGGGAGCAATAAGCAGCATGCGTTCCCTCAGCCAGCCCAGCCCAGCTAAGAGACCAAGAACTTCCAAGTCGAAATCAAAGCCTGCCAACCCACCCCCAAGTATAATTCACGTGACTGGAGCCGTGCCAACAAGCGTGGTGAGCAGCCAAGCGATTCCCGTGCATCCTGGTACCCTGTCTGGTTTTCCTCTGCATGGTGCTACTGTTGCTCGCCAGGTGCCTCTACAGAATGCCTCTGCAGCTGCTCTGGCGTCTGCCGGCAGAGGACAAGCCTTTATCTCACTGACTCCCAAGAGTTCTGACCCGGGGACAAGGGTCACGCAGACGTTTATCACCATCCCGCGCGGCAGCTCTCCGTCTGTCATGTCGTCGAGTACCGCGGGAGGACAAACCGTACAATATATCATCAAACCACAGAGCCAGCGTCACGCTCCCGTGTCCCTGAGTACTGTCAGTGCCGCTTTATCCGCCCAGGGTGGTGTTGTGCCTTCAGGCACTCAGCTCCCCGTTAGGACCATCGTATCCGCTCCTGTTAGACAAGCGCCTCTATCGCAGTCGCCCACTTCCTCGTTTACTTCCGTAGTAAGTCTCAAAGGAACCGCCGTAACAACGCAAGCACCGTCTTTTCCGCCGGGTACCATTCCACCATCTAACGCATCTCTAGCTGCGGGTTCCACCCTCGGGAAATTTCCCGTGTCGTCGGCGGTTCTGACCTCCGGTAGACCGACATTTACTCGAATGGGCGAAATGACTCAGCCATCGAGCATCAGTGTCCTGACCAAGGAAGGTAATAAGCTGGTGGTGTCTCAAGCGCTATCGTCCGCTGGTCTTAAAGGATCGTACAAGCTGGTAAGTGGCGCCACTCTGCAGACTGTATCCAGTGGCACTAGTGCGTTGACTGGCCAATCTCAGGTCGTACTCAGTCATCCTGTTCGACCGTCTTCCGGTGGGTCTCAGGCAGCGATGACTCAAAAAGGCTCCACTGTGCAGGGGAATGTGGTCACCTCACTACCTGTAAGCCTTGCTGCGTTGGCAGGAAAACTTCCAAGTAACACCACAACATCACAGCCTAGTGGCAGAGTGACCCTTGTTCAGAGCTCGCGAGCAACCACACTTCCTAGTCAAACAGTTCGGACCATTCCTGGCCAAATGGTCTCTGCGCCAGTGAATCGAATAACCAACCAGTCAGCAAACAGGGTCACCAACCCGCAGTCTCAATCACTATCAAATTTTCCTGGTGCGGTCACAGTTGCTAGAGCAAGGACAACTCAGATTACTAGGGTCATATCTTCTGGAACTCCTGTCGCTAGCAGTCAATCCGCATCTGCGTTTGTGGCCGGCAAAACGAGTGGTTACCCTGTGGTTAGTTCACAGGCCTCCCAAATAAGGGCTCCTCCCACCAATGTTGTGTCCGCGTCAACAGTTGCAGGAGTAAAGGTGGAGCCATCTCCGCAAGTGTCTACGGTAGGCAAGGCAACGACAGTGTTGACTGGTTCTGTTGACAGACGGATGGAGCCACAAACCATGAGCACTACTGTTCCTATAAACTCGAGTGTAAGCAGCGCTCAACAGGTGAAAGAAAAGGTAAACACAGCACAGGCCACGGTCTTAAAGCAAGAGCCTGTGGTCGCACCAGTGAAACTGAATGAACCGGCAGTTGTGAAGACTGAGCCTGGAAGTTCCTCTGATAGAGAAGCGCCTTCATCTTGATTTGGAATTAAAGTTAGTGTTTTTGATGAAGGCAGCGTACTATAGATACACAGCCAAGTATCGAGTGATTCTCGTTTGATACCCAGCCGATGATCCATGAATTTGTTGGGTGTAGTCGATTGTCCTGCTATTGCCAACCTATCATCAACCAAGGTGTATGTCGGCCAATATGGGAACAGCTGGATTTCTTATTGAGCGGAGTATCTGACTTGAAGCCAATCTGTTAGATATTTGCTTATAGACAGTCCTATCGCCTTCAGTAAATAGCTTATGATATCTTCGTGGTGTTAGGAAAGCTGTCTTGCCCGCACGTTTGAGAGAAAGCGCTTGAGGCAATATTTCAACACCAAAAATGGCGAACTTTGTTGTGGTTTTTGTACCGTAAACTGTAGAAAATATAATTAAGGGTACTTGAATAAAAAGAGAGAAAAAAAAAAAACAGTATGCGTGCTCTTTAAACTCAAATTTCTGCAAGGCTGATCGGACTGCGTAGAAAACCTAACACGACAGCGACATGATAGAGACCACTCGGTTAAACCGAGAATCAAAAGAATGCGGCAACCGTGGACAGCTGTTTCGAGCTGGTTGGCTCTCATCAGCACGGTGTAGCACTGCAAAAAGGAGAACCCAGCGCGAGCCGAGTGGTCTACCAAATTCAGCCTTGCAGAAATTTGAGTCATTTATATTTGTGGCTGATTAGATCTTTTACAGATCCTGGGTATACTTGCAGCATTTTCGTTTGCGGTCCCCTGCTTATTATTTACTCTTTAAACTGGTTCTATGTCCACATCTTGATGTCTGGCTGTTTCTGTGGACTAGTCATTTTGTGATTTGTTAAAAAAAACGACGACAACTATAAGCTAAATAAAAGGTCTATTATGTCACCTGGTATGACCTCTCTATGAAATGTTAAGGCAAAGGTTCTCGTTAGCATATTTTTCGTGTGAACAGATAAAAGATAGTCACGGTGTGGACGCAATAGAAGTTTGTTCCGTTTTCAATTGAAAGTCGAACTCGAGCAAAAACATCCTTTTGAACGCCGTTTATTCTAAAGGGGCCAGTATTTTTGCCATTAAGTATCGTGAACTTCTTGATAGCCTCATCAGGATTTGAAAAAAAAATTGATACATGCTTATTCAACATTACTTTCCAAAATGCTGAAATGTTCTCCACATATTTTAAAGGTAAATCGATAGAAATTATTGTCATTTCCTTCGAAAAGTTACAAGACTGCAAAATTGTTTTGGCGGTTTGGTCTTTAATTACGCAGCTAATGATATCGGCTTAAGTACAGGAACGGGGGTGGGGGGGAAGAGGGGCGACCAATCTTGTACTCAGGTCTTCAGGCTCTTTGGCCAGCGGTTGGTCGCCAGGAGAGAGTCTGGGGAACTGGAATTTTATTTAATTTGATTGGCTTCTCCGTAACGGCTTGCATTGTTTTACTGCAGAAATCCTGCGGTAATAGAATTCCAGTACCCCGGAGTCTCTCCTGGCGACCAACCGCTGGCCAAAGAGCCTGGGAACTCGGGGCATGAGACTGGGGGGCGACAGCACCTAACAGTGTCAATAGTCTGTAAAAAGGTTTTGATATTGGACCTAAGACATATTATTTTATTTGAATACCGGTCAATGTTTTTTATGCAAAATGTTTGAAAATAGGAAGTGTGTATTAAGGTGTTTTCATTGAATTGCCTTGCGCATTCTCATTGTGCATAATTTCATACATGGTGTGTTTTCCTGGATGCCAAGCCCAGCCAATTTCTAAATGATTACTTTCTCCAAAACGAGCACCATCAACTATCTTTTTTATCACGTTATTTTAAAAGCTATTATCCTCTTTACGTTTACTTTTTTTTTTTTTAGAAAAAATTGACGACATAAAAATGAGTTATTGGCAGAAATACGAGCTTGCCCACCACCCGAGGACAAAATAGTGATACTGAGAATTCGCACGCAAGAAACGTTTTAGGTCGATACTGCTTCATATTGTGCTTCCCTGTCGAGATATGCTTCATACATTCTATTTATAACTCGAGTAACTAAGGCTTGGCTATTTAGACCCCCCAGCAAAGATTTGAAGGAACTTCTATTCTCTGTTGATAATAGAATTTACAAGGATCAAAGGAAATTCGCTCAATAAACTGTCTGACTTCCTTGATCAAACGGATGTCTTCTTAAGTGTCACATGACGTTCCTTGGTTGATGACGTCACAACTTGACGTCAAAATTTTGGAAGTATTTGTCATTGAAATGTTTAGTACAACTGTGCCCACGTAATTCCGTCTTAATGTGGTAGACCTCATTTACCTTGACATTAATCTATTTTCAGCCCTTGCAAGGGGTCATCAAATAAGTAACAAGATTGGTATAATGTTATGTAGCTTTCTGTACCTCATTTTTGAGTAGAGATTATAACCTTTAAAAGTCGTCTTCAGGTCATGTGACTAAAATGTGATGTAATAAATTTTGGAAAATTCCCAAGGATACTGATGACAAACTGCCAAGTTTCACGGAGATTGGACAAATGCTTCCCCTTCAAATAAAAAAATGCACAATTATTAGGCTGGTCGCGCCTTTATACTCTTCCTTTTAACGAAGTTCTGCTTTATCTATGTATCTTCTGTTACCATCAGACGTGTCAATAACTGATGAAATAAACTCATTTTTGAAAGCGAATATTGCAAGCGATTATGGGGTAAATTGAGTGGAACAGTGACCTATCTTTTTTATTACATTTTTTGAAATAATGCATTGTAGTGAAAAATCACAGAAAGTTTGAGAATATTTTCACGAAAACTATTATTTCGCGGGAGGTAAATGTAAGTGAAAAGGTAAATGACTTCATGTGGGCCAAAGGAACCTCGTTGAGCATGACAAAAATGTTCCTTTCCAGCCAATCAATGGCGAGAGATTTTATGACGTTATATTGTAATTCGCGCCATTCGGGTGGTATTTTACCGCGAGCGCACGTATCCGGAAAAATCTTTTTAAGGTCTAACCCTATCCCCCCTCCCCCCCCCCCCCCTCCCGTCACTTCCCGGGAACGAGCCTGGTACCTGTCTGAAGAGGAATTTACCCATTCAAACTCGCAGGTTTTTATTTTTCTAAAAAAAAGCGTAAAAGGCAACGGGAATAATTTTGTGATCATTATATGTTCGCAACAATGCTTCCTTGTGTCAGCAAGGAGATCATTTACTTGACTTTTTAAACGTTGAACTGTTGTTAACCCAAGGATTATTATTCAACTGCCTTCGTGAGGTACACAAAATTTTTCCTTTTGTGAGAATTATTGGATTTTGATCTGAATTGCAAATTATATGCTAAAATGTATCTCTCACTGCTTCGACTTAATCCGGTGACCGTTAATGTGAAGAACAAAATCTTGCTCCGTAAAGGGAGTTTCCTGCTTTTTCTTCAGAGTTTTTCCGTGCTAAATCCCTGATGATGTCCCATGTGGTGGCAGAGAGACACCCAGAAAAATACATTAAGATAAAATCTTCGTCGTACATCGAAGAAACTATAAAATACTGAGCACGTGGAGGCTGGGTCGTGGTCGCTGAGGAATCCTCGTCAACTTTGAAATTTAATTTCGAAAACAACCTCGTCCTTTTCCAGCGAGTTTCCAGGTAACTTCCATCATTCTATTTTCCTAGCTTAAAATTTATAGAACTTAATTGTGATGCAAGTTGATGTTCGACTAGATTCAGCAGTGAAGCATCTAGAGCTCGGAACTATTTAAATTTTGCGTATTTACTCATCAGTAAAGTGAATGAAAGTATTATTTAAACTGTAACAAAACCACATTTTGTAGAATGTTAAAGAGTACCACAAGAAAGTCCTATACTGCATGTTTATTGGGTTTTAAAGGATCCATAACTTAATCAGCCAGAATCACATTACGAGACTATAGTTTGTCCCTACTACAGTAGCGTTGTTCACTGATTTCTTGCCGATTAAGACGTTTGTGGTGGGCTATATATTTTATTGCAGCATTGAGTACCGCTTCTCTCGATAACAAATTCGAGAACTACCGGTAGTGCATCGAATTATTTAACGAATAAAAGGTGTCTTCGATTTTAAGGCTGGAAACAATAAATGTAATGGATTGAAGATTTAACAGAACTTGAACGCAACGACCATGAAACGAAGGTGAGTTTTTTTAGGATCTTCATTGTTGTTAGTTGTCTGCATATCTGTTGTAAGACCCACTGAAGAGTACTTAAATGAAATGGGCTCCCCGCTTAAATATCGTCGTCATCATCATCATCATCATCATCATCATCATCATCATTATCATCATCATCATCATCATCATCATCATCATCATCATCATCGTCGTCGTCGTCGTCGTTATTATTATCATTATTATTATTATTATTATTATTATTATTATTATTATTATTATTGTTTTTGCCATTGCCGAAGGGGGAGTTACTGATCATATTTGAAGTTTTCCCATCTTCTCTGACGTTTCACTCAAATCTGTATCTAAATTTAAAAGGCAGTTACCCAGCACTGATCCTAACCTAACTGTTATTTAATTATCTCCAGTGCGTTTTGAAGGCAAGTCTCGGATAAGGAATGAACAAGCCTGACCATTAAAGTTAAAGAGGTGAGACTTCATTAAGCACGTTAGAGGAGTGTTACATTATGGGATAATATTTAGGTATACCCTTTTTCATAGACCCGATCTTATACTTAACGTGTGCAGAGGCTTTTGACCTTAAGGTCTCTTAAGTTTTTCTGAGTCAAGATGAACCTTGAGTATTGTTAATGAACCAACGGCTTTTTGTAAGCAATACTTTGACAATATAACTTTTCCTTTGATGGCTTTACGGTCCCTGCGGGCGTTATCTGTATTGTCGTGTTCGTTCCTTGCGCAAGAAAACTTTTCTCCACATTGTCTGTACCCAGGTATATAAGGCCAGCAAACGGTTATCTGAAATCGAACAAAACTGTTCCTTAACTTCATTTCCAGTCGCTTATCCTCTATTTTAACTCTTTCTCTCCAGGTAAATTTCAGACGAGGATGAGAAGACAAGTCATGAAAGAGGCGTAAACCTAAAAATTACTGTCTAAAGAGGTAAGTTGGTTATATTTATGACAGATAAATCTTTAACTACTCTTTGGTGAGTCATTGTTGGGGTATTTAAGCAAAATCATTTATCGTGCGTTCGATTGCCCTATTCCGGAATAGGAATACATACAGTACATTGCCAATGATTTCTAGAAATCCTTCATAAGAGGTTTTTGGAGCTACTGGGAAACAAAATGGCGTCTAATTTATATTTTATTAGCGAAAGTTTGCAAAACTGTCTTCCCAAATTTATTTAAAAAGAAAAATCTAACAGCTACTCCGCTTATTCTTATTCCGGAATACTGAGGATTAATTGAACGCAACCTTAGCTTAGTATGCGTTCGGATTGGCTCTAAGTGCTCAATTCCATGATAAGAATACATACAATGATTGCTAAAAATCGTTCATAACTGAGGTTAATTTGGAATTACCGAGATACAAAATGGGGTTTCAATATTGTGCGCAAGCAGACGTTTGTAGATTGACCTAACAAAATTTACTAGAACGAGAGAAACAAAGAGGTTATTACGTTTAATCCGGAATGTGGTCAAGTGAACACGACCTTAGACAAAAAGGCAAGAAGGAGCAGAAAGGATTTGCCATTGTCCCGTTCGTTTTAGCACAATAACCAGATTTTTTGAACCTAACAACATGAAATAACCAAAACGTAGACAGGGCGGTTAAAACTGAGACACTCTTAAATAAATTGCCAACTTAACACATCTCAAAACAATTTAGCTTTTTATTGCAATGTTGTCTTTGTCGTATTACATTTAGTGATCGATATATTTTTGTTTTCTTTCTATAAAGGATCCAAGGAAATTACGGACGTGAGATTCAAGCAAGCATCAGAGATGATCACCTTTAAAACTAAGCAAGCAATGCAAGTAGAGGTAGAGAAATAATTTTACTTTAAGAATCGCAAGAAGGATTATCGTTTTTCACTCACGCGATTACGCCATACGAATTTGAACAAAAACTACATGTACATACAGTACAAGGTTTTTTAAAAGCTAAGAATGCAGCTTATACACGAATACAAGCCATCCTCGGAGACCCAGGGGCAGCTAGTCGAAAGGAAGGGATTTTCATGGGCGAACGTTTACAACAAGAACAGGAGAGCCCCCCGTAAAAAAAACGTGTATAAACCGCGGTTAAAACGCGGGGACAGCGGGTCATATTTGGGGTGCGAATGCAGCTTAGGGTACACGCGTGAGTAAATGCGGTAGTCTATGCTTCAGTTTCGTTTTTTTTTTTAGCAGCCGAACAATTATGACAAATTCCTTCTTTTCAAGATACAGTGCAATCACAGATATAAAAAAAAAAACAGTATGGTATATAATTTTTCGGAGAAAGATTATCATAATGAAAGTGGAAACTGCGTAGCCAAAAAGTTCGAACTAAACGGTACAATAAACAGCACCATTTGTCATTTGAACGGTCACCTTAGGATTTCCTGATAAAACTATAAGGCGTTTTGTTTACTGTTTGTTTACCATTTTCTACAATGATTTTTACAATGATAAACGATTTAACAGGTTTGAGGAACAAGAAGTGATCATGCATAGAAATTATTGGGCTGATTGTCTATTTTTATTGGATATTTTGATGTTGAAAAATTCCCAAATTTACCCAAAACGAGAAATCTAGAGGCCGTTCCGTTGATCGCAATTTATCTGAATACGGTAAATTCAGCCCAACCTTGTTTTTGCTACTTCTTGATGGTTTTTTGTTTTATATTTTTTATGTACTGAAATAGAGAAATGCTGTCTTATTTTCAGTATTTTAAGGCTAAAAATTGTTTCTTAGTGCAGATTTAGTCATGCGCCATACCGTCGAGAAGCTTCGAGAAATGCATTCTCTGTGAAAATGGTATTTATAATTTGTACAAGACATATACCGTTTCAAGTAATTTGTCAGATCTTCAACTGATGATGGAAAACAATATGTCAGTAAAAATATATGGTTTATACAACATCTGTGCGTATTCAGTTAGACTGGTTTTGCTGAATGTTTTTTGAGTGGTTTGTTAGGATGAAGCTTGATTCGACGGAACTAAGATTTCAAACGTCTTACAGTCAGCTAAAGTTTCGTTAGGTCTCCCAAATGTCTTAGTTTTCAGTAAGGATTCTAAGGACAACGAGTGTTTTCTTACCATTCGGCAAACATCAGAGAGTCATTTGTCCAGCTTAATGTATTCTGTTGGAAAGTTGCAAAAACGACTTAGATCTTTGAAATCGGTCTACAGTATTCTCCGACTCCTGTTTAAAGTTTAAATCTCGTCCTTTTGTCATTTTTCAATAAGGATTTTAAGGCGAACAAGCGTTTTTTTTTTTAAAGTGAAAAGCTGTTTCTGGCTCGACAACAAGCTCTGGCGTTTGAAGTTATTTCTCTGAAAAGTTATTTTTCTTAGTCCGTTTTCATATTGTTAGACCGTGGAGTTGAACATCACGATTTCTCGCCAAAACTATTTGTAGGCTACCATTCGCGGTTTTGTTCCCAATTAAAATGTGGTCAACCTATAACAAAAAAATTGACGCTTAGGATCAATTCTAACTGATTCTCAATTTGTTGTTTTCTACTAAAATTTCAGTTTTCACTAAAGGCATTGAGACACGTTTTTTCGTTAAATTACTATAATATGCCATTCGTCAAATGAACAACAAATATTCCGGGCGCGTTGTTGTTAGTTCTATCTTGATTGCGACCAAAGAATGATGATGATGATATGTCAGTTTGTTTTTAGTTAAAATTTGAAATTGTGTTTACGTTCTTAAAGCGTTGGGCAAAATGTCGTCACCAGTGTAAATTCGAGGCTTGATCACACGGATCTCGGTTGAAACCCAGTGCAGGAAATCTGCGAATCATCCCTGTTTCATTTTGATTTTGTCTGTTAATCTTAGACGTTTAGTAAGTTTGAAACTGGATCTTTAGGGATATTCTGGTCCTTTTCTGCCCAGTTAGCTATAGAGAGTGAAGTTCAAAAACCATGATTTCTCAGTAAATTTACTGGTTGCCCGAGGCCATGGCTGTTGTAAAGTTTCGTTTTTTCCACGTTTTCACAACGCAATTGATCGAGAAACGTCATCATGTGACTGATTATTCAACGATAACTTGTACTGAAGATGTAGGAAGTTTCATCCGAAACATGTTTACTTAAAAAAAATCGTAACTTTCCGCATAAAAATTATTTCATGCCTGCCGGCTCTAGCTACTAGGTGTTTGGAAATTTTCATTCAACTTTTCGTTCGTTTTTTGGTTAAGGATGAATCGGGTTTCAGTACAAATGTTAAATTTTCCTATTGCTCCTACGAGCTGTTGTGATCAGCTTGTTATGTTGGCCTTAGTATAGCTTTCATAAATCTAAGGATTTTCTAGTTCTTTTTACTTTTGTAAGGTCATATTGGGAATCAAGATGCTCTGCACTCCTGTTTTCGTTACATTTGCCTGTTTATCAGTTTGTCATTTTATCAAATTGATTTTCAGGTGATGTTCAAAAATCGCCGGCGTTCGATATGTTAGGGAGATGGGCCATACGCGAGTCTTCTTCTAATATATTTCAATGTTGTTAGGTGTCCGTTACAAGATTAGGGATCAGACATGATTAGCCTGGTCAGTTTCCATGCATACAGTATTAATCCTATTCAGCCTAGTTTGAGGAGGATGGGGGGGGGGGGGGGGTACAAAATGTTCCATTTAGGCAGGGAAGATCCGGTTTGGGGGTTTAAGCACTAATCTACACTATTTAGGCCTAAGCACTGATTTGAACAGTTAGCTGTCATTTTTTTGTCATGGCTAACTCTCTGAAATAAGTTAAAAATTCCCATTTTCATCCGCTAGCTCAGCTAGCATGAGAATCATGAGGTGTCAAACCTCGTTTTGGAGTATCCATTCAAGTAATAATCGTGAAGAATCAATTTCCACGTCATATGACCTTAATGTCTTATTTTTCGAGCACTTAAGGAAACAGTTTTGGAAATACTATTTACCCTCAAAGTTTCATCGTCATAGTGTTCATGTTCCGTTGAAGTAACGAAGAGGGCCGATACAAAGTGCCTCCCACCCCATCTACCCTCCACCCCTCAGGTTCAGGAACTGAACAAAAAAATAGAAACAGGCTGAACGGGGTTAAACAATGCGACTAAGCAAAATCGACAGGACATTCACGAGTCTGTTTGCAGTTTAAACGTTTATCTTTCGTCAGCTTTTTAAAGTTACGTTGAGGGCAATTTAAGTTGCAAGCAGATAAGAATCGCGAATGTGCTCTGTTTGACTTTTAGGCTTTATTTTTCTCACTGTAAAGAGTAGTGCTCATTGTTGTCTATGTGGCTCTGTTGAGCTCATTTGACTGCGAATTTAGCCAGTTCTTTCCACGCAAGCTTGTATTAAATTCTGTTATTCGAATGTGACTAACAAATTGAAAATTGGACGTAAGAAACAACAATTTTTCAGTGAAAATGGTGTACGCTACAATGCAGTTTTCACGTTTTTCAGCGCTGTCTTTTATTTTTCATCAGGTATTTAGTTCAGGGTCAAAAAATTTTTCTAGGGAAATTTAAGGACGACTGGTCTATTTTGAGAACGAAAAATCTTATTATCGAGAGAGGTTTTGTAAAATCAGTAGCCATTTGGCAAGAGATGCAAGGTCGAGGTACTCAATTTTGAAGTGAAAATGATGTCATTTCCAGTTTATCTTAATATAGATATTATTTCTTCACTCGTTTTCAGTAAATTTTGCAAATCGGTCTACACACGATCCTCCATTAAAAAAGCCAGGACACTTTTTTCTTTTTTAATCTGCGTGTTCAGTTTTCAGGAAAACTTTGAAGTTCAGAGATATGAATGCTAAGTGTTCAGTCACGAGTTCGTTAAAGTGTAAATCTGTTATAATTAGATTAAATGTTAGTTTTCACTACTTGAGAATTCAAAAATTGAAGCATGCTTTGTCAGTAAAAGTGGAAGGCCATTTTTCTGTTCACACTTGGTTAAATTCTAGAAGTAAATTAATTTCAATTTTCTTCGCTCGCCTTTATAGTCAGATTTTGCATACTTTTCAAAACAGGGACCAGGAGTCGGTATTTCAAAAAATAAAGCCAAACGTGCCTTGAAAAAATATTCTAAGCTGTTAACAGATTATTTTGAACAAAATACATTGCAAACGAGCAGCAAAAACAAATGAGCAAATATCAAGCTTTATTCACGAGGTAAATACGCATACCAATTTTAAATTTATTCTGTCAATATTCTATTGTATCTTGCCGCACAGACTCTGCAATGATCACAGCTCAGTGTCTACAATGAAATGACGGCCAGGCCAAGGTTCCTTTTTATCGTGCGGGGTTCGTGTTTGAACAACTTTCGACATCAGTAGATTTACATATTTGAATTTTTTCCGTACTACTTTAAAATTTTACCTACTAAAAACCAGAAAGTTCTCAATTTGAAATTTAAGCAGTTTTAGGTTGATTGTAGCAAACGGCGGTTGC
Organism: Pavona decussata; assembly: GCF_977016875.1. Classification (NCBI taxonomy): domain Eukaryota; kingdom Metazoa; phylum Cnidaria; class Anthozoa; order Scleractinia; family Agariciidae; genus Pavona; species Pavona decussata. The sequence goes on from NW_028145567.1 coordinate 843,083, forward strand.
CTTAAAACAAACGATTCAAGGAATTTCACCGAATTTATAGAATTTCGCGTGTTTGCTTGCGTTAGCGTAAACATCCACTTGAAATACAATACAAGCTGTGATCATTAAATTTCTGCTTTCTTTCTCTCCCTCTTCTTACAAATTCACATTTTTCAATTCTTTAACCTTTCTTGGTTTAAGCAATAACAAAGGTAAATTTCAAGGCAAATTTCAAGCTTTTGCTATTGCCTTCCGATTGATAAATGAGCCCTGGTTGTCCTTGAAAACGTTTCATGGAATTATTTTGTAATAATTTGTGATTTCTACTTGAACCTTGCGGTTTGAAATGTTTTCTTTGAGTTAACGTTACTTAGAAATGTTTTCATATTGTTCGCCAATTATATCTGTTTTGCACTGTATCAGCAAGCTAGCGACAATTTACAAGGTAATCATTTGCTTACAACTGTATCACGGCAAATTGCTAAACTCGTAGACAATTTTAAATGTTCAACATGGCTACTACAGCTGAAAAGGTTTTTTAGCGCGTTTTCAAAATTTTCATTTTGTAAGCAAAAGTCGTAATCCTTGTTGTAACGTGACAAATTGTCGAAAGCAAAGTTTGAGGACAAGCCAAAACAAAAACTCCGAGTATATTTAGCCTATTATCGTTTTGAAAACTTGGGGTTTTTTTCATCAGAGAACCTCCTGTAACAAGTTTCAAGAAATAATCATTCTATTCAAAGATTATTTAACAAATTTTGTCACAATTTGTTTTATTGGCAAATCTATAAGAATTTTGTACTAGCCTTGCAGTTTTGATTGTGTTTTTCATTTTGTTTTAACTTAGTTTTTGCTATGACAACCGCCGTTCAAATTACTCAATTTTTCCCGCCAAAAAACTTAGAAAAAATACGGGCGCTCTAAATACGCATGCGCCGGTTTTTTTTTTTTTTTAATAAAAAAAATTAATCATTCCAACTAGTTACATGCTCTGTTTGAAAATATTCGGGCGCCCAAAATACGCATGCGCCGTTTTTTTAAAATTTTTTAAGGTAATTAATATCTATTTTAGTTGTCAAGTATTCATTTTTATTAGTTAATAATACAAGACAATAAAGATGAAAACAGTTGTTTCAGTTGCATTGTGTGTTCTTTACTTTCTTTCTATTTCTGTTAACAATGAATTCTTTTTTGAATAATTAATTAATTAATTAAGTAAAAATCTCTTAACTAACTAAATGTGTGACAGAATGTTTTCTTCCTATATATACTAAGTCTTTTGGCGGGAAAATTTGACATAATTTGCACAGCGTTTCCCCTGGCAACAATTTTGGCAAAAAATTTAACGAAGCACCCTTTGAAAATATTTTATAAAAAAATTTAAAGAGTACTCCTACAAATTTAAACCCGCCAAAAAAATCGTGCATCACTTCCCAAAGAAAATGTTTGTGAAAGTTGTCAGACTTAACGTTTTCTTGTTGCCAATTTTTAGTCTTCAATTTTAGAAAAAAAAATTTCTGAAGTAAAGTTTCATTTGCGAAGTGGTGTACACTTAAAAAGCGACATAGTAAGCTGTTAAACAGTTTGGCAGCAGAAAAAAATTGGATCATCACGAAAATTTTGATAACAAAACCAATAGAATATCGCACAATGTTTTTGTTTCCCAAACTTAAACTAATTTACAACAGCTGCAAAACCATTTAGCTTGCCATGTCGCTTTAAAAGAACTTGTTCAACTAGCAAGTGAAGTCAGCAAAGACTAACAGCTTACAGTGTTGCAGGAGAAAGGTCGAATTTAACGAGTGAAAGCATCTTTATGGTCAAAATAATCAAGTTGGAAGTTCATGATGTTTCGAAATATTACATTTTTTTCAAATTCATTGTACTTTGTCGATAATTTGTTCCCAGCCACAGTTTCATTTTGGAATACGTTTTCTTGTTAGTTTAAACTCTTTTCGTACTTTAAGGATTTCGTTTGAAACATCAAAATTGGCGCTCCTTGAATGTATTTCTCAAGTTCTCATGCCTAATCCATGTTTTCAAATTCAAAAATAATTTATCTGGTCAATCCATTTTCCACTTCTTTTGATTAAACATTTTGGAGAATGTCAATACAATATCTACAATGATATTTGATCTGTTTGCTCTTACGCTTAAGACAATATATTTTGGAAAATATCAAGACAATTTCAATCTAAGTCTTTGTTGATAGTTAATACTTTTACTCTCCAGGAATTATAAAAAAAATGAAGATAATTTCTCTTCATTTACGTTCCAGTTCCAAATAATCTATCATACATCTATCCCTATATATAAACTAAGGTCACAGTTGGTTTGTTCATTTTTGGAAATATATTTGAAGATATCAGCTCAATTTCTTTACATCTTTGATAGCAGATAATATTTTGGTTTTTAGGTCGAGTTAAACATACGTGCTTTCACTCGTACAACACTGATTCAGTTGAACAAGTTCTTAAACGTAAATCTTAAATACAAAAAAACTAACGTCTGGTTGAAATAATAGGAAATGAAGAAACTCAAATGCCAAACTAATGGGCCCCACTGCTAAATTTTCCCACCAGTATGAGTAAGAAATATAAGTAAGAGTAAGAAATAAAGAGTAAGAGTAAGAAATAGTGTATCTTGTGCCATTGATTTTATTTGTTCGATTTTTATAGTCAGCAAGACCACAAAAGACAGTACAGATTGTTCCACCAAGTTTCCCTCAGCGAAAGTTCTGAAGTAAATTTTTGATTTTCAGAAAGAACTGTTTTTCAATTATATATCATTTTAGATTTCTTCTGCTTCAAGATTTCCGATGAGACGAAAACCTTAATTTGAAATTCCACCAACTTTATGCTCCCAGAACTTTCAAATCAATCAAACTTGAATTTGTCCTAGTTTACGGAACATTTGAAGCCGACCGCTGGAAATTTATTTCGCCTAATAGGATGCAAAAGATAACTTGCCATATTCTCGTAAAAATTTCAAAATAATTACCGAATACCATCTCTGGAGAATAATTAGTTGTTCTGGTTGTTTTCATAGCAAAAGAATAAAAAACTGTGGCCTAGTTTTGGTATAGAGCGCTGAAAATAATTTATTCAAAGAAATCAAACAAACCGCACTCGATACAACTGAAATGAAAACTGGATACATTGTTTTTATTTTCACAATTTCGATTTTATTTAAGATTTCCATAACAGTTTTGAACGTGACATAAGTGTGAACAGCATCCACAACGTTTCTGAAGGTAATCAATTCTTTTTTTTTTTTCACAGCAAAGTTTGAATTAAAATACGATGCAGTTGTAATGTCCCGTGGAATATTTCAAAATGAATTTGAATTTTGTAAATAACTCAGTTGAACGCATAATCCATTCAATTTTTTTTTTCACAGCAAAATTTGAAAATTCAAATACAAAGCAACAAGAGAGTAAAATACTCTGTGGAATATTTAAAAAAGAATTTTAATTTTGTGCCTTTGCTGTAAGCGCAATAAATTTGTTCAAAATTCACCCTTTTTGTGTTACCTCTATTGTTTAAATCACAATTTTTTTTATCAAAATGGCGAAAGCCTTTCTTTCTTGGCGTGGAAAGTTCTAAAAGAAAGTTGTCTGTCCTCTGAAGCTTTTAGTTTGTTCGTTTGTGGTGGTAAATGAATGACCTACTCCTTGAAGCACTCTTGGTATGCCTTCCTGTAATGATTTTAATCTTTAACAAAAAACTGTTTCCGAAGGTATTTACGTGGAACTTAACACCAAAACTGCAATTTTATTTTTCTCTGCCAGAAATAAAATGGTGTGAAAATCGTTCAATCTGTTGCGGTCCATATCTCTAATTTCACGGGTGCGAAAGATGTTCCCGAGATGTTTAGTGAGCATTACTCCAACCAGACGCTTAATTTATCATACATACTACAGCATGTAAAGGGAACATAAGGATCCTCCATAATTTTTCGTCTTCAGTAATTGATAAAATTTTCGACCTAGGAACTCGTTGTTTGATATAAGTCCAATTTTTAACGCAAGACTTTAACAATTCAATTAGTAATACAGGTTTCCATGGGGATCCTCTTTAAAGCCTTGTGTTCCCTTGACAACAGTAAACAAAGGTGGAACTGCAGATGCCTTATTTTAATTTTTATTCCCGCCGCGAACTGGCCAAAACTGGAGAGTTTATTTTGAAATTTGAAGCTTTCAGTTTCTTCTTAAATCAGTCAAAAAATCAAAGTAATCAACAAACTTTAGGTTTCTATTTCACAGATTAAATGATATAGAATTTTGAATATTTTTGTAGATAATCAGGCAATTTCAAATGGAATTTACCAAAACGAGGAGAGATCCAAAACTGAAGAATTTATTTTGAAACTAAGCGTCCATTTTCTTAAGGCCATCAACAAGATTTCCATTCACAGTCCAAATGATATTAAGTTTGAAAGACTTTTATAGATAATCAGGTAATTTCATGTCAAATTAACCAAGACGGAGAGAGAACCAAAACTGAAGAATTTTGAATTTTAAACTTTCCTTTCCTTTTAAATTCAGTCAAAAGGTTAAGCCCATCAACAACGTTTCCATTTCTCAAACCAAATAAGCTATAGTTTCCAAGACTTCTGTAAACAACAGGTGAATTTATTTTGACCTACTAAAACAAACCTTTCTTTCGGATGTTTTCAATTCCATCGAATCATCTTATAGCGAAGAAAGAAAATGTAGTTGCTAGTCCCATCTCTAAATATCCTTCAGGCCGTGGGTTGGTGTCTGAGTGTGTCACTTGCTTTAATTGATAGTTTTGACTTAGCCTTGAAGTATGTTTTAGATTTCATTAAAGAAAAAAAAAAAAAGAAACAACTTTTCAGTTTTGATCGAGCTGTCCTTTTTGCCGGGGTTATAATTTCATTTTCTATATTTAATATACAACTTGCAGTTCCACCTTGGCAACAGCATATAACTGAAAAATAATTTAACCGATTTCTAAAAAGCGCAACACTGAGCGATCGCCGATCTTGACATTTTTGATATATCCCAATTTTACTTTGATTAAAAAAGGTTAAACTGAAGTTTCAGGTTAAATTTCAGGAAACCGTATATATAAAACAAATCAGATGAAATCGCGAACTGAAAAATGTGGCCTTATGAAATGATCGCTCAGAGTTAACGCTAAAAATACCTTAACCGCTATGCAGAATGATGCCTTAAAGAGATGGCTTGTGTATTTCAGAAGGATTGAAAGAAATTCTGCTGCATCGACAGTGTTTTCAAGATTAAGTGACCGTATATTAGAGCGTCAGAATATCTAACTGAAAATATCACCTTAATTCCCCCGGACCTGCCCACTCACAAAAATGGTTAGATAGTTGCAAAGTTTAAACATAAGATATTTTAATAAACGGATCACCAATTTAAAAATGCTGGTCAATTGAAGATTAGATGGGACACCGCCACCATCTTTTAAAGGTATCATTTTTACACAAAAATAAAATCTTATCTTTGTCCGCTTTTGTCTATGCTTTTTCCTCTTTTCTGATTCTTTTGCTCCTCCTGTCCTGTCTTTTTTCTCGTGGAAAATGTCCTTTCTAAAAATAAAACAAGCACAACACATGAATTCAACAAATATGCCAAAACAAAACCAATGCATATGCTTTGTTAAACACTTTGACAGCTCTAAAGCTTCCCCCCTCGCGATCCCCCAACCCCCACGTTTCATTTGGTAGAGCAACGAAAAACAAAACGTACCAAAAGAAAGTACTGCTCAGTAGCTTTCACTTGAATGGTCACACATTCATTCAAAGACTCAAAAGTAGGAACCATCTTGTGCAGTATAGGTTGATTGCATGTGACGTCATGGCGGCCAAGTTGGTGGTATGGGACAATAAGATTTTTCTCCTTTGGGAGTTAACTTCCATTTTTATGCAAACTATCTGAGCAAATTTTCAACATGGCGGCAATTCAATCCACCTATAATAAACGGTACCACAGGAAAGTACTGCTCGGTAGCTTTCATTTGAATAGTCACACTTTAGGATTTCATCCACTGACTTAAAAGCTAGAACCGCCTTGCACAGCATGATAAACTGCACCACAGGAAAGTACTGCTAGTAGCTTTCATTTGAATAGTCACCCTTTAGAATTTCATCCAGAGTCAAAACTTAGAACCACCTTGTACAGCATAATAAACATTACCACACATGCAGGGAAAGTTGGTAAAGAAACCCAACAAATGCGGACAGTGAAATTGTCCCTAATTGTCTGAGTGAGGTTTTCGACGCAAAAAGACATGATCAATAATATAAAATTAATTTGTAGTTTTGCAATGCAAAACAGCCGACAAAGTTCGCGACACGTGGCCGCTTCGGAGAATTTGGAAGAATAGGTTCTTACCACAGAGAAGACCTTAAATTCAGTTTATTTATTGTTAACTTGAAACGCTATATGTCTGTTTAGCTCTTCTTACAAGGTGCTGTTGAATTGTTCTAATATCACAGCACGAAGAGTGAACTACAACGTCAGTACGTCAATAAAACCAAACTCCAGGACGCGCTAACGCTTAACTTCGGACTTTTTTACGCACTGAAAACATTTAACGAAATTAGACACTTACCATTAGCGTCTTAGTGAAGCGAATATTCATTTCTTTAAAGTCTTTGATGATCCTTGCGTATCGGTAAAGCTTCAACGACGGAGGTCACCTTCACGTGTCCACACTCGCCAAGTCGTTGCTCGGTTTGACAAGAATTCTGCACTTTCGGTCATGAATATGGATTAGAAGCTGGAACCAATCGCTGGTCGATAGAAAAAGGCATATTTGGCGCGGAATTCCACGCCCATGTTGTAATGAATAAACTTGACATTTTTTATCTTGTTGTTCAAACGTAAAAATGCATCGGCTGTGGGATTTATAGCGTAGTATTTTCCGCACAGTCAAATCGTTTTTCTTTCTTTCTTTCTTTCTTTCTTTTTTTTTTTTTTTTTAAGAAGCCTTAAAAAAATTCCCTTTTCAAATTTGTTTCGCAAAATAAAAATCCATATATTGTTGAACTATTATCTGACAAAACAAAATCTATCTGATCTTCTGGGGGTCTCAACAGCCAGAAAAAGTAAAGAAATGTACGAAGCTAACTTTTAATTGCTATCGGGGGTATATATATAATAATTATAATTTAAAAATTTATAACGCGCAAGTATCTATATAGATTTAGCATACCTCAGTGACCGACTATCGCGTAACGCGCAATCTGATTGGCTACACAGGTGCCGTCTATCGATCGATAGACGGCAGTTTGTTAGAGCGCGCACGATTTAGCATGCATCATTGCATAAATATATCAAAATTTATGAAATAAAAAGATTTTTTTGCTTCATAGATCGATCACTGAGGTATGCTAAAACAATTAGACGGCTCCCTCTCGGTTTCTATCGCCTTTGATAGTTGGCTCGGGGCTTCGCCCCTCGCCAACTATCAGCCGATAGAAACCTCGAGCTCGCCGTCTAATTGTTAAATAATCAAATTGGTTGGGAGATCTTAGAAGAAATCCCTTCCATGGGGGGTGGGGAGAGGAGTAGCTGTGGACATTTTCTGAAGCTATACATTACATGTGAAGAGAAAAAAATCGTCGAGGCACTTCGTAAAACAGTCAGCCCCGGAGTAAAAACGCTCATCCCTAAGCAAAGCAAACAAACAAATCAGGTGATTCCATTGTATTGCATTGCACATTCTTACTGCGCGTAATTTCTTGCGTCATTAGCGCGCGCGCGTTGAAAACATAGTCTGCTCTCCTGATATGCTGAGCCTAGTCGATAATTAAATGGCTATCTCCTCCTAAACGAGCACAATGATTTATCTTTTTTATCTCGTTATTTTAACTTAGCTATTATCCTCTTTCTGTTTAAACATTTTATTTTTTTAATTGACGACAGAAAAATGAGTTATTGCCAGAAATATGAGCTTGCCCACCACTCGCGGGCATAAAATAGTGATACTGAGAACTCGCACGTAAGAAAAGTCTTGGGTCGATACTGGATTTTTGTAATTAGTCTACTCATGCTCAGACAAGCAGTCAGGAACAGTTTTCACACCCTAGAGGTAATGCACGGGTCCTATGTCGACGTTTTATGGTCGGGCGCCCCGTGGACCGAGATGGAAGCTGGCGGGCCCGACCACTGTTCCAAGGCTGCAACAGTTTTTGCCGATTTCGCCACCATCTGCACCATCCTCTCTTGTCTGCACTGAACAATAGAGCACAAGGTCATTACATTGTAAACAGTTGAAAACCCGCCAAAGAAACCCATTCTGTGCATGTGAAAGTCTTGCGCTAGTCAAGTTTGTAAAGTCTCTCGTATCCCTTATAGTTCTGCATAAATTATCTTTACGAATATTTAACAATTCATCTTAGAAGCGAATAATTTGTTCGTCAATGTGCCCACCAGTAATAACAATATACAATGTACTGTGCTGTCTTTTCAGTTGAAGAAGGGCTTTGTGAGCTCAAACAGTAAACTAGTTTCTGGGGATATGCGGTAACCGGGCAAATTTTGTCTTAACGATTAACGAAAGTATTGTAGTAAAATGCCTAATATATTTCTATTATTAGACCATGCCTCCCAGTGTGAAAAGTGCACACGTCAGCAAGAAAAGAAAATATTAATTAAGACGATTTAACGACATGTCGTGGTTACTATTAATAAAACAGTTATTCCAGTGGCGTTTTAACTCTTTATCTTTCTACCATCTCATACCCAACACGCGATCGTGGAATGTATGTATTTCCATTGTAGTGTAATATGGTTTTCTCCTCCATGCCTTGCGGTCGGAACTTAATGTTTCGATTAGAAAGATCACAGGTCATTGAATCGTAGTAGATACGTTTACTCTTGAGTATAAAAGTGCGTTTATTGATCTCAAGTGACGTACATTCCTTCTTTGTATAAGAATATTGTTTTTCCGACCTATTTTTCTGCCGATGTTAGGCTGAAAATATTCTTGTGAGTATTCTTAGATTATAGCGTTTGACATTTCCGTTTTAGAATGTATTGGGGTATACTTTTTGCGGTTTAGTTCATGTCTTTTGTGCTCTACTGACCATCGTCAAAAAGTCATTAGCATCGAACATTTGGCTAGTGTAAGTTTTTTCGTTTTATGGGCAAGTTTTGCCGCTTAGAGAAAGGAAGAATTTTATACAGTTTAGTTGAAAACACAATTGTATTGTATTTACAATTTTTTTAACGCACAAAATTATATTCTTTTCAAAATCTCAGCCTCGGGTTTATTCTTAAAATATTCTTAAAATTTCACAAATTTCAGCCTTAGCGATATAGCGATGGAGATAAGACAGTTTATCTCAGCCTTGATATTCTAATAAAATACATTCTTACATATAAAAAAGAGTGTATGCCAAACTTCCTGGGTTGACCGCTGCGTTTTGATTTCTTTATATATTATTTATTACATATTTTTTGCCCGCCAACACACGTGGTAAGCATGCGGTCATCAAGAAAGGCATGATTGGGTAGGAAAGTGGGGTCCTGTTTTAGCAAAAAATCGTTTATTTATTTTCCATCTCCATTCAGAATGCCTCAATTTGTAATCAAGTCGAAGATCGATGAGTAAGACGGACTGAAGTTCTGCCTGCAATTTTAAGATATCTTGGATAAAAAAAAAACATAAATAAGTGAAATTGCATACCCGCTGTTCAAGGCAGAAGACCACGAAAATGATGAACAAACTCTATTCAGGGATAAGTACTCGTTAGTTTCAAATAAGGAGCGCCCTCCCACCGAACAACCCATCCGGCCGAGCTAACAATTTAGCACAAAAAATAATTTTTGTCGAAAAACGTCATACAAGTACTTTGCAAATCCTTTCTCCTGTCAACTTTTCTGGAGATTGAGCAAACTAACCGGGACCACTTTGTGGCGGCGACATTGAGATGCGTAGGATGAATGGAGGTGTTTCCTGCCTGTATAGCTCAATGAATATCGGCCGAGATTGTGGTCAAAAATGTCGATTTGAGATAATAAAACCCGTATTGACTTCATAAAATTGATTGAAGATAAATTGCAAGTTGTGCGTCATTCCTAAATTTGCGGTCACGACAGTGACTCAGGTCAAGGCCAAAATTAGTTACAAGGAAAGTTAACTTTCAACTTACGTCAAATCAAATCTTGTTTCATTCCGTGTGTTTAAAAGTTTTCGTATGACCCTTAAAGCCATTGAACCATTTAAATCCGCGTCCTTGGCAACGTAACTGAATTGTAGTGCTGTTTGTTTTTCAAAATATTTTGCAAATTGAATGTGTCCGAATTTTCACTTGCAAAGTGAGGCGCTCTTAAGAGTCAAGAGTTAGAAACGCGAATGGAATGTTGTTCAATATACTACCGAAAAATCGACACTACTATCATACCAAACATGTCTGATTTCCAAACGAATCGACAAAGCAAAGATTAAAGACGCATCTGCTACATTTTCACTATACTTTCATCGTGCAGAGTTTAGTTACGAAAAAGTTTGTAACAGGTTCAATATCCCCTAATATCGTTCGGGGTGAACTGTGATTGGTTGAGTGTAACAAATTTCACGAATATTAGCTCTGCTTTGGGACAGCTAATATAATTCTCGCATTCAGTTTACATTTTTAATCTGTAGTAATTATTGTGAACATACTAACCGCATTCAATTCAATTTCACGCATTCTCCAAGTGGGTGGACAAACTCGAGGTAACTGTTGCAAAAAGGCTTTCTTTTCTCTCTGCACGAAAACGCTTTCAGGATTCCCATTTGCAGGTGAGTGAAAATTGGCGTGATGCTTAGTTTCTTTCAACTTTACGCCACCGATGACTCATCGGTTCTAATTAAGTCCTACCGATCAGTGAAGTGTAATACCAGATCTTAAAATGTACTTCTAAAGAATAACTTGCATATAAGAACACGAAAACTTTTACCTTAGCACTGATCTTGAGCCATGTTTTGAAAGCACAGCACCCAGGTCGACTAGCGATTTATTAGACATCTCGGCTCAATTTGGTTGGATTGTTTCAAGAGTGCGTAGATAACGTATTGAGGTTAATAGCAGAGACGTCACGACAGCTGACATGCTGACAACAAGGGCAATCCAGTTTGGAAAAGAGTGTTTTCTATTACCTATTCATTTCTTATTGAGTAGGGAATTTTGATTAAGATGTTTTCTTTTTCTAGCTATCGGAAGGATAGGTTTCCTTTTAAAAACATCACTCCCATCCCTTTACTTTTTACCCCGCCCACTCCACACCATGACTCAAATCTCAAGTAAAAAGCCCACTGATTAAATATTTTTCACAAGAACTAATACCTTTGTTCTGGAAAAACGGAAGTAAGAGAAGAAAATACTTTAATCAGTAAATCAAAACGACTGATCATGGTGAAAGAAATTAAATCTTGGTATCACAAGAATGAGAGTAATCAAACATTTCCCTCTCTGCATTACAATCAATTCCGAGCCTTCATTTGCCACTGCGAATACCGCCTCCGCGAAACTTTCAATAAGTATTCAGTGGCCAAAAAGGCCTCCGTTGACAACAAAATCAAAAGTTGGAGACCTTAATGTAGCTTGAAATTGCGAATAAAAAACTTGTAGCCTTTGTTTTCGGTAAAACGTCCTGATATTGTCACACGGTAGTTTTGTTAAAAGCAACGTCCCTAATAGCTAATTGTCCTTTAGCCCGTGAAAGGTAAGTTCTATTAGCGTGGTATTTTCAGTTTTCACTCATTTCTCAGTAAGTTTAGTTTCAAAAGATGCAAAGATAACGCCCTTTCAGTATAATAAGTGGTCTAGCTAAGAACGGAAGCTCGCAAATTCATAAATTAAGACTCCACTCCCTAAAATGCTTCGCGCGTCATTAAAGTTCAGCTAAAAAAAATCGAACGCATCACTGTTTTAGTTCACGGAAATGTTCCAAAATAAAATCAAACATAAAGATAAGGGAAAATAGAGAAGGCGTTTCTATCTGGGTACCCTTGTACCAAATCACTGATCAGTTAAGATCCCTCTTGCTTCGTTAAAAATTGTTTCTGTGAAACAAAATTAGTCGCTGTAACTTATGGAAATTATTGGTTCAGAACGTTCCCTGTAGCCTCCCAATAATAAGTGGTCTAGCTAGGAACGGAAGCTCGCAAATTCATACTGAATTAAGACTCCATTCCCTAAAATGCTTCGCGCGTCATTAAAGTTCAGCTAAAAAAAATCGAACACATCACTGTTTTAGTTCACGGAAATGTTCCGAAATAAATTCAAACATAAAGATAAGGGAAAATAGACAAGGCGTTTCTATCTGGGTACCCTTGTACCAATCACTAATCAGTTAAGATCCCTCTTGCTTCGTTAAAAACTGTTTCTGTGAAACACAGTTAGTCGCTGTAACTTATGGAAATTCTTGGTTCAGGACATTTATGGTTTTTGGCTTTTTTATTGTTTCTCTTTTTTAGCGCCGGTTTTTATTGGTCTAAAATCAGTAAATTTAGACTTTCTCTATTTCTTGAGCTGTCCAAACTTCACTACAGCGTTTTTCTTCTATGTTTTCAAATGCAGCAATAATTTCTCTTATATCCACTGTTTGTCTCCTACTCGTTTAAAAAACAGCTCACAGCTGTCTCCCAGAGCGGCCTGTTTGCCTATCTACCTCAAATTTTTCGTCTCTTTTTCTTACAATTGTACACATTTGTTTAGGTGATTCTGCTTTATTTCTTGATAAACCGTGACCGGTGTGAACTGATGATGCGGCTGTTTTGAAATACCCAGTTATTTTTTCCTTTAAATTAAAGCCCAGTAATCCATTGCAATCAAAACGTTTAGTAAATAGGCTTCCGGGCGGTTTGTAAATTTTACCGAAACTGTGGTTCTCTGTTTCTAAGTCGAGCGTGAATACTATCACAAGTTTGAACTTTCAGTGTGACATTGTTTCAATAGTTTCCTGTAAGTAGGAGGGTCCAACATAGGTTTCACTAGCGGGATGCGGGATCAACTCGAGTTGCGGGATTTAAGCTGATAAGATATGAAGGGTGAGACACGTAATCAAAGCAGTTTTAGCGGGAAGCGGGACATGTTCCCTTTGTATACGGGCTGTCATTGGTGAGTCGGTTTCAATAATTGAGAGGGAACGTTCACTCTTACAATAAATTGATGTTAAGTTGTTGGAAATATGGCCTAAGTTCCAAAGCTATAAATTTTAAAAGAGGAGATAGCATTTTAGTTTTCAAAACATTTGATATAATTCTCGCCCATTTTTTGCGTTTAAATTTCACGCCAAAATCACACAGTTGCCCAGCTCATGTAATAGAACCCTTTAAAGACGTGCCAAAGTCTCAACTAACCGGGCCAGCCCGCCTCATGTGATTGCCCCCCTAAGTGGGTTCACTAGCTATATGAGCCCTCCGTAAACTTAAAGACACGATATTACATGTCATAACTCCTTCACCGCTCTCTTGCACCATTTATCACGCAACTCGCATGCTTACCCTACAAACTTTTTACTAAAACTATCCCATGATCTTTCACCACTTTAGATTCCTTAAAACTCAAAGAGAAATACTTGCGACTCTTAGCACTGATCGGTCTCTGAGGAGTGACGCAGGTCGTACGATTTCAGTGTGTTTGTAAACACAGCTTCCGAGAATACTGCGGTCGCGTGCACTGCTATTTTGCTGTTCGGAAGTGTGGTAAGCCGTAACAACCACAACTTTATCCTTGTGGCCAGTCATGTCAAAACAAAATAACGACGTACCCTGTGCGGTTCTCAGTTTGGTCTGATTACTGACAAGGGCTATAGAGTTTCCAATCCCTTGGCACGATGAGCACCATTTGGGCCAAATAGCGGAAATAGTTCTCCTCCTAAACTGAGAGAGAATTATCGCTATGGGGTATCTTTTTTTCCAACTGTGGTTTTTCAATCTTTGTAGATATTTTTCCGTTTATACTTAGGGTTTCTAGAAATTTATACACGTAATACATTTAGGCTAACTTTATCAGTCCCATCAGCTGTAAAAAATTCGAGTTATTGTAAAAAACATTTCTGTCATTAAGTTATTCTTGTAAATATCTCGTAACTAGTCTTATAGACGCGATGATATTTATTAATAAACCATTTTTATTATTATTATTATTATTATTATTATTATTAAACCTTTCGCCACAAAAAGTTGTGCAAATTATCCTTCCAGAAAACTTCACCATCACGTGCAGTGACCCAAAACACTGAGTGTTTTGTCTTTGGCACAAGGGTTTACGCAACGCATTGCCGCAATAAACTGTTGCGTTAAAAGTTGTCCGCGCGCTATGTTGCTTTAAAAATCGTCGTTAAAAGTTGTCTCGTGTAACATCACCTTTAAGGAAATGTAGAATTTTCTCGAGAACCAGTCACTTTAATTTCATGAAATTTAGCAGAAGAAAATTTCAGAAACAGCCTCTTAAGACGGTTTAAGAAACGTAAGAAACGCTAAACAAGGAATTACCAAAGATCCCTCTCTTAAAAAGTGATGGAGCCAATTTTAGCACGTAAATTCATTGTACAGTTTGTACCAGACAAATGATGACCAAATTTTCTACAGATAAACAATACTCAGTCTAAATGCTGATTCATAATAAGTCATGTTGCCATGGAAACTGTAACCAAGCTTAACTTTAACTGACAAAATGACAATTCCTTTAGTTTGAACCCACACTTTGCCCATTTTGGGCGCTTAGACAAGTACGTTCGTTAGTAATTGCAAGTGAGACGCAGGTGCTGCTAAACTGTGGTTAACCACTATGGGGCCTCCTATTTTCTGCATTCGACTGCTTAAGGTACTCAAGAAATGTCAATACATGCGCGTATGACACTGCGATTGTCAAATATACCGAAACAACCTGACGCAAATAAGGAAATGCGGTAATTGTGTGAGAAGCTAGAAGTTCAAGAATTTTAAAAAGGGTGATATATCTGTATCTATCGCGTGATCCTCCGTGTTTTGTTAGCACCCGTTAGCAAGGGAATCATCTTCACTCAGTCACAAGGTATGGGTAGTAAGATGGAACGTCTTTATAACTGGTAACTAATGCTTAACGCCCTATTACGCTTTGCGGAAATTTAAAAGTTGTTATTCGTAGAAATTATATTAGATTCATGATCAATCTCGTTAAATTCTATCCACACAACCTTTTGTGAGATGTACTTCCCTTAGATCTCAGAATATTGATTCGTTGTCCAATTGAGCTCTTTTAACAATACTTTTATAACAACAGACGCCAAGGCAATCTTGTAAAGCTGCTACGCCACTGTTCTATTTACTCCCGCAATGATGTTAACTACTGTTCATTTATTTATCACTACAGTGAAATTGTCACAGCTGAGCAAACTATAACGCATCGAAGCAGCGACGTGTGTGGGAATTTTGCGAATATTTAAAAACAGCTTTAAATGTTGTTACAACTTATTTCTTTCAATTTCCGTTGAAACGTGATGTTTTGTCTGTTTTAACATGATAGGAACAAATTTCTGGGATATTCTATCATTTCCTTTATACCTTATCAGTTTTCAAAACATTCTTTGCATCACGTACTTTTCCTTTTTAGACAAAATTTATCGAAGTCGCACTGTTCTTAACTAACAGGTGCATCAGTATCATGCATGAGAGATAAAGATAGATAGGACGGTCAATAGTCAAACATTGAAACAAAAAGTTAACACTATCTGAACCCTCAAAACGCTCTTAAATTTAAGAATTGGTTCATGCTTAGCGTGCGTATATCAAGTTATGGATGCACTCGGGAAGTTTGGAGAGCACGAGAAAAGCGTAAGAGTTGCTCGAGGCTTAGCCGAGAGGAACTCTAGCTTCTTGAGTGCTCTCCAAACACCTCAAGTGCGTCAATAACTCGATATACGCACTGCTAAAAGCATGAACCAATTCTTTTATAACATAGTGAAAACAAAGTAAATGATTCCTCGAAAACATGTTTTGTTCCTGATTAATTACAAAATTCTCTGTACAAAAAAAAGGTGAAAGTGGTTTCTCACATCGGTTTAATCTTAACGTTTCATTAAACTTCTACAAGCTCTTATAAATATACATTTTTTAATGGTGTTGTCTCCTTCTAAAACGTTTTTTATAACATAGTGCGCGCATGCTTCCCCCATCTGACTTGCACACGTCATCGGATGGACGCACGGCCGTGTGTATGTTGAGAAAATGTACCATGATGACGCCAATAGGAATTAGATTAGGATGCACGCGCGCTATGTTATAATAGCGTATGTACAATTGGAGAAAAGGAAAGCTCCGGAATGAATCTTTTGGTAGGCTTCGTATTGGAATGTTTTTTGGGTGATGTCACGAATATAATTTCTGCCACGTAATCAAAAGTATTACAATTCAACAGAGAACTGAGAGAGCGCGAGTTCAATTTTCAGGGACGTCTCTCTCGGTAGCGAGTTTGAGCAACGACGACGGCAACGGCAACGAAAACGTCACCCGAAAATATATCTTTATTTCATTTGTGTTACTTCGCGATGTACTTCAACTCGCTCAACTTTTACAAAAGTGGCGAACTTTCCAGGAACCAAATTGGTAGGAGTGGCGTACAAGTTAAGAAAGAAAATGAAAAATTCACTGTCGTCCGTTCACGTTCTCCACAAATCCTTAAATGTGGTCATTTCACGTTGTTGTTTTGCAGAGGACGGCAAAGAAATATATAAAAATGTAAAACGCACGTGCAGAGCGATGGTTTTTGCTCATTAAACCTATTGTTTTGCGGCGTTGTCGTTGCCGTCGCCGTCGTCGTTGCTTAAGCTCCGTACTATTCGACGGTGCTGGCCTTCGCCGGAGAGAAAACGCCTTTTCCGCCTTCTGCGGGTTTTTGACTCGCCGTGGGTAAAACTAAGCCACAAAACGCGTCTGTTCTCGCAGGCTAACTTAACTCAACGGCCTCCACACGCCTACGTTACCACTTTTGTTTTGTTGCACACTGGATTAAGGCGTCGTAAGGTGCAAGAGCATGTTACTCTCAACTGAGCTCCTGCCAACACAAGGCGTGTCCATTTCCTCCTTCCGGGCGATTCATAGTCTGACTTGAAAAACCAATCCGTTCGGAGAACACGGCAAAGTTAACAAAACTATAACTGAAACCCATCAAAACAAAACACTATTAGTATTTACGATAGTCCGTTCATTCCAACGAAGTCTCTCTACTCAACGGCCGCAGTGATATATTTACTATTTTTGTCGATTCCTTGCACGCTGGGTTTCCCACCGTACTTCGGCCCATGAGGATAGAATTTCCCGCCAACGCAACTTCTATTTCCTGTTCCCCATAGCCCAGCGTCTGAAACACCAATCAGATGATCACATTGCATAATGTTGTAACTGGAACCGATCAAAATAAAACACTATTAGTATTTACCATAGTTCGTGCATTCATTAGACTTGCAGAAGCTACGATGCCAATGTTACAAACCAACGACCCTAGAAAGCGCAAAGTATAGTGAACCAGGCAAACACACTGGAACATGGAGTTTGAAATTTGGCAAACGGTAATTATGTTGACGATGCTGTTTAGCGGATCTGATGCGAGGCCCGCCGCCTCTAGACAAACGGCAATCATTGGACTGGACCAATCTGTTGTAAGTATCGTGTTGAGCTTGCAGTAAATATTGAACTTAAGAGCAACTCTCTTTAAGATCCTGATATTCAATTTTCATCTAGAATTAGATTTCGCTGATTATTCTTCCATCAATTTCTTTTGGCCATTAGGTAACAGTTGTCTATGAAACTAAGCGGACAATTACTTTTAGCCTTAATTTAATTTATTTAATTTCACACCTTGATTCTGCAATGTGGCAAATAGACGGTTTATTTATACATTTATTTCTTTACTTTCTGTATAAATGATCTTTTCTGTTACATTCTTTACTTGATAATGGTGCCATGATGACACCGAAACGTCGTTCCGTTTTTTCGCTTATTTTTATAGTCAGCTGTATTTCTAAATTTAATTTTATTAGCATTAGGTAACAAATATGAAATAAGATCGGAGAAATTTATCTTTCTTAAAATTTTCTGAGTCGAACTTTTCACACCCTGGGCTGTGCTCGAAACCCAATGACGAGATCGTGAATTTTGCAAGACTTAGTTCTGGAGAATACAGACCATATTCAAAACCTCCTTATTCACTAGTTATAGACGATGATCCTTCATGTTAATAATACAATGAATTGCAATCACAAGATTTCATTACTGTAATAAATCTGAGGGCACAAAGCTTATCTACTTTGAGCATTTCGGAAAAGAGAATGACATATGGATCATGATCAACAGACGTTATGTCCAAATACTACCTAATCCACTGCGTTCTATTGGATTTTTTCAGGAATACACACGTAGTACCCAGATTCAGAAACCCCAACAGTACACATCTTCAAGACAAGGAATGCTTACTCAGCTTCTGCTAGCAGTGGAAAAGGAATTTCAGTCTAAGATCAACAGATTAGGAGTTATTAAGAGACATCAACGAACTGGACAGTTCCGCAGAGAGTTTTTCTTTCCTTCCAAGGTTGACCACGTTTCGCAAAGGAGGAAACTGCCGACTGTCGAAATCACGCAAAAGACGGTAGGTCGCCTTGGTGGCCTCACCCGGCGAAAAGCTGCCGCGAAATTCAACAAACTTTTGCGTGCAAAAGTACGTCGACGTCGCTATGTAAAACAAGGGTCTCGGTGGTTTCATGACAACATCACATGGAATATTCCATCCAGTGGCTGGAGCACCCAGTTAACACACGATGAAGCTAAAAATACTTTAACAGAAGCATTTCGGCTCTGGGCAGAAGTGAGTCCACTGCAGTTCCGTTGGTTAGATCCACCAGCCAGCGTTGACATTACCGTGAAGTTTGCTACAGGTATGAAAGAAGGAATAGCTGCCTTTTTTTTTGCAAAAATCTCTCATCTGTAACATCCTTGTTTATAGCTGATTACACTTGGTGTAGAGAAAGTCACTTTCGTCTTTCAGCTTTTTGAATTAATTTTATGCAAACCTTTGTCTCATTCAGGGAAAACAGGCGAAAAGTCAATGTTATTTTTATACAGTGAGATGGCATCGAGACCTTTATGTCTTGTCTTTATCCAATGACTACACAAATACCGCTTATAAGCACTTTGCTATCAACACCTTTACTGAACCGAAAAGCGAAAAAATCCGTGACATTTTTGCTCAGGCTTCCACCGTAGGAAGTGCTAGTTTAAACATGTGTTTGCTAAGGAATTTCCCGTGCACAGATGACGTCAAAAATGACACGTACTTTGTTGGTTTCTGGCCAGATTTCCGTCGACAAGATCCTATGCACTGGTCAGTGGTCATCAATACGAGGACTAAATGCTTCTTTGGAAAAATCTGTTTATGTTTACTGAATTCACGATAAAATGGAAAGACAAACACACAAACGAAAGCACAAGTAGTGTTCGAAAGATTTAATGTGAGCCCACACCTGCAACACTTATATAGTACTTAATCAATCCACGTAGTTGGACAAAGCTTCTTGATATAATGCTCGGTTTCGAAGATCTTATTAAGTTCACAGTTTCCAACAGGACAAAATGCCTGGCATAATATTGATTGTGACAACGTCGAAAACAAGCAGGCAATCTTTTCTCTGAGGAAATTTAAGGACGAGAAAATTACCGGCATGGTGTGTAGCAAAGTGAAATGTTCTCACCGCAGTAAGGTGTACGATATGGTGTTTAACGTATTACTCAGATACCCGAGAACTGAAAAGAAAACGAAAAAACTGTTAGAAGTCTAGGACACAATGAAGAATTGATTCAACACAAGAAAGAAAGTTTACGACAACAACAACTTTATTGAATAAATAATAAAATTACATTCAACGACTTGAGAACCCGCAGGTAGCTATCGAGCTCAGTTCAAGGCGCGCTCAAGGAAAGGAAGAAAAAAGAAAAAGAAGAAATACAAAAGCATTGATTCTAAGGTTACGTTCGATTGACGTCATTCCGGAATAAGAATATGCGGAATAACTGTTAAAATTCTCTTTTTAAGAAATTTGGGAGGCCAATTCTGCAAATTATCGCTGACACATGAGAATTTAAGAGCCGTCTCGTACTCCAGTAACTCATAAAACCATTTATGAGAGATTTCTTGTCATCGCTGTATGTATTCCTATTCCGGAATAGGGTCAATCGAACGCACCTTAAGACTCCTAGACGCACTCCTAGTGTTTAGCATAGTAAAGTCGAAATTTATCGACAGGTAACTCAGACTAAGAATTCAGTGCAAAAAGAACTCGGCAACCGCTAATTTAATGCACTGTATTAATAACAGAGTACACTCTATTTATTTGTTGGGTTAGAACTTTCTTCTATATGGGGTTTGGGTATGAAATGTTTACAACACTTTAAAACCTAATAAATTTAGCACTATATCTGAGTAAGGAGCCAAAAGCCAACCAAACATTAATCTACCACTAGGAGATCATGGCGATACCGAGGACTTTGACGGCGTAGGAAGGGTTCTTGCCCACGCTTTCTTCCCAAACGCAAGCCTATCAGGGGATATTCACTTTGATGACGACGAACCGTGGACTACCTCTTCTGTTAGCGGTAACAGTTACAAGCAGTTGTTGCCGGTAGCAGTACACGAGATAGGGCATAGTCTAGGACTCAGGCACTCTCAAGTAGCAGGCTCCATCATGAATGCATTTTACAGCAACCAAAACGACAGAGTCATTCTGAGTGATGATGATGTCAAAGGAATCCAAGATATTTATGGTATGCTATTTTTATTCTTACCTACTTTGCCTTATAGGACTTCTCACCAAAAAGAAAAAAAAAAAGACGTAAGTACAAGTATTAAACTCCAATTAGTTTCTGAGGTTGTCGTTTTGCTAGATGTTGCCATTTTTTAGCATACGGTACTGCTTGCTACTGGTGATATTGTTTCAAGATGAACACCTTCTCTTCTCTTCTCTCCTTTCCTTTACTTCTCCTTCGTTTCCTCTCCTTCCTGTTTCGTTTGTTTTTTTTCTTTTATGCTCTTATTCTTTCCTTTCCTTTCCTTTCATATCCCTTTGTTTCTTTTCCTGTCCATTTCATCTCTTACTAGCTTTCCCTTTCTTTTCTTTTCGTTTCTTTTTCCCGTTTTCTGTTTGGTACCGATAGTTTCACATGTTTGCTCAATGAATGTTTTATTCTCTTTGAAGGTAAGTGTACCCCAAAAGTGACTGCCATCGAATTATGGACGGGTGATCAAAACACTTACATTTTTAATGCAGCCAATTTCTGGCGTCTCGACGACGGGAAGAGTAGCCATCGTGGCTACCCAAAGCAGATATCCTCAAAATGGCAAGGTGTTCCAGACAACATCGACGAAATGTTTCTCTGGGGTCGTAACTGGAATGTCTATTTTTTCAAAGGACATCAGTACTACAGATACAACAATTTTAATAACCAAACTGACCCCAATTATCCTCAAAACGTTTCGCAAGGATGGCGTGGATTACCAGCTGATGGAATTGATGCTGGATTTACCTTGAGTGTTTATACCAGTTACTTCTTTAAAGGGAGCAAGGTGTACAAGTACGATAACATTAATGACCAAGTTGCCTCTGGATACCCTAAACAAATCACAGACGATTGGCCTGGTATACCTTACAACATCGACAGTGTATTCCGGTGGTTGCATGATGGTAAGACGTACTTCTTTAAAGATTTGTATTACTGGACGTGGAACAACACAACCAGACAGGCAGAGGGCCCTTTTCTTATCCGCGATACCTGGAAGAATATTTGTAATATTTAGATGTGAACGTACCTTTATATATAAAATTATGACAATTCTAAAATATATAAAATGTCTAGTCGCTTAACCATCCACCACTTGCTCTTTTCAGTCCGTACTTCGCTTGGCACCTTATCTCTCCCTTTAAAATAAATTCAACGTAAAAAAGAAGTGTGCTTCACTGAGCCCCCAGGCCTACCTATGTCACGCTACGGCGCAGACACATCAACGGACCTAACTATGTTCGTCTCACTCACTCAGTGAGGTGCAGTATTCTTTGAGTTTAGTTTGGTGTTTTTTGGTTACGTATAAAAAAAGCCGAAGTAGTTACTGAATAACACTTGGCTGGATATCGGCTTCAAGCAGCTCATGTTCACACTCTACTGTGCTCTACAAACCATGCCCAAAATCAATAATAATAATAATAATAATAATAATAATAATAATAATAATAATAATAATAATAACAATAATAATAATAATAATAATAATGATAATAATACTGAATAATGAATCTATTTAAGTGTCGAAGTATTTAACACTATTGCATCTATTGTGCACTTGTTGCTTAACCTTTAAGTTCGTGAAGTTACACAAACTAACCGAGACTTTCAGTGGAAAAATGCTAACATGTATAATTTCAATATAATTTATTTACTACATATACTGTACAGTAAATGCCTCTCAGCCATTCATTTGTTAATTAAAAAGTTGTATCGTAAACTTTATTTATAGCCGACGAACGTAGAATCCGCGCGAAAATCACAAAACGTAAACTTTGAGTATAAAACATTACTAAAAAAATCATATGTTTGGAATTGGAGAGGATGTTTATTTATTATTTAAAAGACTGGATCATTGCATGATGTAATTCCCGGGACTTAATTGGCTTAGCGGCCATGGTATATGAGTCATTATACCATTCCGGAGAAATAACGGCCATTAAAATTGTCGTCTGGTTGTTCTTGCAAAGCGAAATTAGCAAGATCTAGCAATATTTCTTGATTGTTTTTTCTTTTATAAAAAAATTATTACACTCGAGCTCGCGTTTGTTGGATATGAGATGATTATAGCCAACGAGGCGCTATCTCATATCCAAAGCACGCTCGTGGAATAATTGTAAATTATAACACAGCATCAGTAAAGCACGCGCTCTGGTTCGCTGATACGCGTCATCCATTTGCCCGTGGGTTGCATGCTGACGTGAGCGTGCTTACAGCTTGGCTTCTAGCTCCTTTGATTCTATCAAGATTTATTAGAGTCTTTTAGCTCGTACTCTGTCTCAAATAGTTCACTGACTTGGACATTAAATCATCTGCTCATTTGAGAGCTTATTCCCGAAAAATCTGTCAATATTATTGAAATTAATCGTCGCAAGGAAAATAAACGAGATTTGAATACGTTTATCAGTGATTCTTTAGTGCGTTGACCATTTTGGAGGAATTTTAAGTAGATAGAGGTTAGTTCATAACTCTACTTGCAGGCTGATTTAGACGCGTGGATAACACCAGTATCTTAATTAAGAAAATTTCCATATTATATATATGTTATAAAAGAAATGGTAAACGCCACAGCTGTGCAACTATTGAGTTATGGATGCACTTGGGATTGTTAAGCACTCAAGAAGCTAGAGTCAGTGCTCTCGGCTGCGCCTTGAGCAACTCTTACACCTCTTTCGTGCTTATATATGAACCTCCCGTATGCAACCATAACTCGATACTTGCACGCTGCTGATATTGAAGCAATAGTTCTAAAATGAGGTACGGTGTAT
The DNA here is from genome assembly GCF_977016875.1 of Pavona decussata. Taxonomy (NCBI): domain Eukaryota; kingdom Metazoa; phylum Cnidaria; class Anthozoa; order Scleractinia; family Agariciidae; genus Pavona; species Pavona decussata. Next base: position 866,619 of record NW_028145567.1, read on the forward strand.
AGGGAGAATTTGAGCGGTTTTTATTGCATGACTCTGACTGCTAAAAGTGCGCCAAAATAATCATACGCACAATTCTACTGAACCGGCCGCCCCCTCTTCAAAAAATAAAATAAAACTTAAAATGAAAACAATTAGAGCTCGAAATAAAAACATGTAGCCGTTTCAAGACGCAGGAAAACGCCGCCGTCAACTCAAAACTGTCTCGTCTCTTTTAGTATCACTTCTTACAGGGTATTTTAGAATACAATCTTGAACAAACCTAGTTAACGAAAACGCGAATTGCTTGCGTAGATCACTATCTCCCTTACAGAAAACGTTGCCTGCCACGGCTTAAGTTTTCGCTCCCCTTTACTCAGTGTGTGGTTTTTGACAGTCACACGATATATAACCAAGCTCTCTTTTCAATGACTCATGACTGAAACACACTGATAATGAGGATGGGGGTGATTATGTCAATCGCCGGGGCCCGGTTGTTCGAAATCCGATTAGCGCTAATGCCCGACGACCATTGAAAATTAACCAAAGTTTCATCTCGCTTTGACAAAAAGGGAGATGTATTTTTGATAACGAAAGATTTTGTAAAACATTTTAGAACAAACAGTAGCGATATAAAAACATGACGTTTCGGCGACGACATGTCACCATTATCAAATGCAAATTATTACAAGATTTGTAATGTTATATATATAGAAATGAAACTGTGAAAATACATTAGAATAAAATGAGATGTGAAAAAAAAAAAATAAAAGAATGTACATAACTAAATGAACAGTTTCGCTGTTCAGAATGTTTTTTTGAGTGTTGTCAAGGCCGCACATTTTCACCGGAGAGGTGTCAAAATTACGTAAAAGAGCAGAGAACTTTTTTTCTTCAAGTCGGATCTTACCTTTGTTATGCAGCTTCACTTGGACGTTTGTGCAAGCTGCCCGTTTTTCTTTTTGGCGTCTTATCGTTATCCATTGCGTAGAATATCGTTTCCTCCTGCATAATCAAAAACATTTGCTTGACACGGTCGTGTTTCTACGCCATCCCACGCGATTTTCTCGGAGAGTTCCTGCCCGATTCGTCTTGCAAGAACTCTTGCAAGCGGTCGCCATATTGGTTCTAGATTCAGCGCATACTCGACCAATTGTTGCTGACCAAAAGAGGCGAAGGCTCGTGATAAAAGAGGTGGTTCTGCCCGAGCCATGATCGTTTACCCTGCCCATTTTCTCCGTCGTACGCGTACCATTTTTACCCGTGCTCAGACTACCTTTCGAGAAGGTCCGAGCACAGGTGAAAGTTTGGTTCGACATGGATGAATTTTGGTACGGTAGAGTGGTTTACACTGCAGCATCTACCCAAGCCGAACCTACTTTTTTGGTATGTGTACTTTTTTACCCGAACCGTGCCAAAATTTTTCTGTTTTGTAAATGGGCCTTAAATGGGTCTTTAAAGAATAGCCTGCGAGCAAGCTGTCTATTAGGTCTGCGCGAGAGGATTTGCCCCCAACCCAATCCTCTCGCTAAAAAAACCCCATTAATTTGGCACCAGTTGCACGCCATATATTGACCCCTGGTATTAGTACACGTTCCTGCGCATCGCTGCAGTATCGGGAAATGAAACACATACGCGCACAATTTTTGGTGTCTCGTCAACATTCCAGTCTTCTCAAAGTTATTTCTTTTCCTCGCTTCCTGGTTAAAAAAAAACTCGTTAGATACTTAGTTACGAAACGTTGAATATCAAAAAAGTTTCCGTTTCGGAGGAAGGATTTTTTTGGGGCGTTACTTTTTTCAAGGAGAGTTTTTAACGAGCATATTTTGTTATTGCTACGTTTTGTCTTTATTAAGTAGAATTAAGGTATATTACAAGGTATATTATAAGGTATTTACAAGCATCATAAACTTATATTCAACATTTATTCTGTGAAATCGCACGGAATATCGCCTGATTCTTAGTCGACGAGGCCGTAGGCCGATTTGGAGATGATCTTTATTTTTTCATTTTTCTTCCTGATACACGATATACGCACGATATCTGTTGACTACGGACGAGGAATATTCAATGTGCCATGATCACATTTGGGCAGTGTTACAATGCGTTGAATAATAATAATAATTTTGAATATGTGAGTGTCAACGGGTTGGCTATGATTACTGAATATGTTCTTTTAATCTTGACGCATGCCATATTTTCTCGATTTGCGGCGGCAGTTTTGCTCACTTTAGACACATGCGGATTTGAAGCAGAGTTCAATGTATCAGTATCGTACAGTATTTTTTACCGATACACGTGGTAGCCATGCGGGAATGGTTGCCGGGGTAGGAAAGTGGGGTCCTGTTATAGACAAAAATTGTTACTTTTCATCAGTCTCCATCATCAGAATGCGTCTTTTTGACATTGCATGCAACTGTCCGAGTGAAGTGGCAACCAGTGTTTTGTTCTGCCAACGCTCGATGAGACGTTTAAAATACTTCTAATATAAAGATCTACCTGTGAGTTAAAGATTAACTTTGACCAAAAAAATAAAAAGAATAGAGAGGCCGCATGGCCTTGTGGTTAGCGCGCCGGACTTGTAATCCGGAGGACCTGGGTTCAAGTCCCGCTCTAACCACTTGGATTTGTTTCACGGTAGCCCCGTTTTCAAATCCAAGGCCACGCTTTGTAAATAGCTAACTGGTTTGCCTCCCACTAGTTGGGAATTTTAACAAAGGTTATCTTCAGTTTGTATCTTTATTTCACTCATTTATAGTGTCCTCAATTAGCGCTAGAGCTTTAAATACTTCGACACTTAAAAATCTTATTTATTTATTTATTTATTTATTTATTTATTGTTATTCCCTGTTCGAGACCAAAAAAACAAATAAATAAATAAAAAAGTAAAATCGCACACTCTGTTACAGCTGAATTTGAAAACCCTTAACATACCGTGATATGCATTAAACCCCACCCTCCCGACCGAGGCAACAATTCGGCACGACAATACAAGTGATTGTCATTAAAGTGATCTTTCTTTCATCTTTGCTGGGGATTGAGCAAACTAACCGCACCACTTTTTGGCGGCAACATCGAGATGCGTAGGATGAATGGAGGTGTTTCCTGCCTCAATAAATATCGGCCGGGATTGTGGTCAAAATTTCGATTCGAGATAATAAAAACCGTATTGACTTCATAAATTGGTTGAAGATAAATTGCAAGTTGTGCGTCATTTCTAAATTTGCGGTCACGACCGCCGGGATTCAGGTCAATGGCAAAATAAGTTACAAGAAAATTAACTTTCATTCAAGTTAAATCTTGTTTCATGTGATTTCAATTAAAGGTTTGGTATGACACCCTGTAAAAGTTACTGGATCATTTAAACCCGTGTACCTCAGCATTACTTGGTTGTAGTGCTGTTTGTTTATCAAAATATTTTGCAAATTGAAGGTGTCATTTTTTATTCCCTTTCAAAGTTAGGAGCTTTTACGAGTCAAGAGTTAAAGTGCGAATGGAATGTTGTTCAATATACTCCCGAAAAATCGACAAGCATGGAAACGGTCCAACATCAGCATTGCAAACGTGCCCGATTTCTGAACGAATCGACAAAATGGGGATTAATGCCGCTTCCGTTATAATTCATCGTACAGAGTTTACTTAAGCCCAGACTGGTAATACTACCAAAGCGTTTTGGAACAGGCTCAATATGCCTTATCGTGCAGGGTGAACTGTGATTGGTTGAGTGTAACAAGTTTCACAAATATTAGCTCTGCTTTGGGACAGCTAATATAATTTTCGCATTCACCTAACATTTTTTAATCTGTTAGCACTTCTTGTGAACATTCTAACCGCATTCAATTCAATTTCACGCATTCTCCAAGTGGGTGAACAAACCGGAGGTAATTGTTGCAAAAAGCGTTGCATTGTTTTCTCTCTGCACGAAAACGCTTTCAGGAGTCCCATTTGCAGGTGAGTGAAAATTGGCGTGATACTTAGTTTTGTTTCAACTTTACACCTCCGATGGCTCATCAGGGATCTAATTAATCCTTAATCTTACTGATCAGTAAAGTGTAATACCAGACTGAGTAATGTACTTCTAAAGAATAACTTGCATATAAGAACACGTAAACTTTTACCTTAGCACTGATTCTGAACCATGTTTGTGAGCTGGATTTGAAAGCACAGCACCCAGGTCGACTAGCGATTTATTAGATATCTCGGCTTTGGTTGGATTGTTTCAAGAGTGCGTAGACAACGTATTGAGTTTAATAGCTGAACGTCACGACAGCTGACATGCTGACAACAAGAGGCAATCCAGTTTGGAAAAGGAGTGTTTTCTATTTCCTACTCATTTAACACTATTTGATCGAGATGTTTTCATTTTCTATCTATCGGATGGGTAGGTTTCATTTTAAAAACATCGCCCCCATTCTTTCACTCCTTACCCCGCCCACTATACATTCTCCCGTGAAAACTCCGTTATATGTTTTTTCAAAAGAGTGATACTCAACTGAATTTAAATGTTTATTGTAAGCGGAGGGATGGAGCGGGATTTGAATTTTTTGCTAACGTTTGTTTTAGGCAAATGGAAATTTCACGGTGAAGTTAGAATAAGAGAATACAGTATTTCTTTTTACTTCAATTAGTGAATCAAATCCCCTCAACCCGGCGATAGAAACTAAAATTAAATCTTCTTTGTATCACAAGAATGAAAGTACTCAAAATTAACATCTACTCTGTGTTACAATCGATTCTTCGCTTGACAAACGTTTTAGCTTAAAAAATGCGTTATTTGCCGGATGTCAGGGTTTCACTTGATTTGCTTTAAGTGTTTTGATATAGCATTGATACAGACCGACTTTGATCCCCCGGCGGTGAATACCGCCCTCGCAAAACTTTCAGTAACTATTCAGACCCCTATTCAGAAGAAGCGAAAAGTTGGAAACCTTAATGAAAGCTTGCGAATTAAAAGTAGTCTTATACTCGGTAAAGCTTTCAGATAGTTTCGATTTGTAACAAAGTATTTGCCGGAATAATCGTGCACCGTCGGTTTGTCAAAAGTCACGACGTGACCCTCGGCTTTTATCCGTGAAAGGTAGGTTCTACAAGCATAATATTTTCAGTTCACAGTATGCGAAATATTTTTTCAGTTTTTTTAAAGTTTCGAAAGATGTAACGATCAACGACCATTTTAAGCTTTTTTAGTTAACTGAGGTAAGTCTAGCCGCTTGGATTTCAGAAAAGCAACGAAAACTCAAATGGTCTCGGGCCAGAAGTTCATTTAAAAAAATTCGAACGCGCCACTGTTTTAATTTACAGAAATTTCCCGAAAGAATAATTTTTATTAGCCTTTTCATTCCCAGTTTCCTTTTTAGCGTTTTATTGGTTTAAAATTTGTTAATTTAGATTTTCTCACTTTCTTCAGCTGTCCAAACTTCTTAGTAGCTTCTTGTCTGTTTGTATGTTGTTTTCTTTTATATTCTGTAAGAAATTTTCTTATTAGGTTCTGATCACGAAATTCCATTTCCCATTTCAACACATGCCTCCACAGGGGATTATATTACCCCTTATTGCATGGCTGGCGCCTCGAGCGGGTAAGATGAATCAAATTCTACGCTGTGATTGGCTACCCGAGTGGACAAGATAGAGCTTTTATCTTGCCGCTCGGGATTACCCGTTGCCGGTTCGCTCGCCGGGCGAAACGTTTAATCCACGAACTGACAATGCGATCTTTTCTTCGATTTTCTTGTTGCTCCGGGGAAAACGCTCACTAAAATGTTAGAAAAACTCACAACATTTGCATAAAGAAAAGGAAAGGAATCTGAAAACATCTTGGTGTAGTGAAATTTTGTTTTAGCAGGGTCATAAGCTCCTGGTTTTAGCTATTGTTAATGTGATGTTGAATCGGTGAGTTGCTCGGCCGTAGTGTTAGATCTTATAGAGATTAATTTAGTAAAACGCTGTTGTCGCAAGTCGAATGCTAAAATTGATTAGTTCTCCCAGTTTGCAATAACTGCAAGTCAGGTTCTTCTAATAGTGACTAATTTGTGAATGAAGTATTACTGAACTCGAAACTCGCATGATCTTGAGGGCATATTTCTCATACTTGAAGTCCTAAGATTATAGGTCTGTTAATATTGTTAGAAGGCAGCTGTGTGCTTGAGATCTGAACAAAATTGAGACTTAAGTACTGCTAGTTTATGCAAGTTTTCATTCAAAAATAACGTTTTTCTCATACTGATTCTCTCATATCTTCGCTTCATGTCACGCTAGGAAAATTATGTTTGCTTTAAATTGCAGCTTTAACATAGGAGTATTCAATTTGTGTTGCGATGTTTTGTTGAGAGAAATTGTTTTCACGCAAGGGTCTGCCGAAAATCACTGAAATTCCAGAAAGGAGTCCAGAAGGGGGTCCTGTTTGGGGGTCCAGAAGGGCCGGTCCGCTTTTAAGGGTCCTAATTTTGTGCCGTCCCCGTCCCTAATATCTTCCCACGCTTGCGAAAATCTAAATTTTGCGTACTTAGTAATTGTTTACTTCCTTTAAACCGTTGTAAAAGTAGATCCTTAAGATATATAATTTTGGGTTTTCAGTTTTCCATGATTACATGCTACGTCAACTGGCAGCATTATCGTTCGCGGTTCTTTGCAGTTTTCACGTCTATGACATGCTAAGCCAGAAATGTACTGAAAATAAAGGCTTGCCCCATACAGACGGCTGTGGAGAATTTTTGTCAGAGCAGAACAGTTTCATGTTTTGTTTTTGTACCCGTTTGACTTGAAGGTAAAGCTATATAATAAATATCAATCCAGAAAACGCCAAAAAAAAAAAAAAAAAAAAAAAAAAAACCCGAATGAGGCCAATATTCAGCCATCTTGACCGTTCACGTTCTCAAAGTCGATAAAGTGCTGGCGGAGAAAATACACTGGAAATATCCAACATTCGTCACAAGATAATTTTACAGTGCGACGCGCCTTACCGTGGCCACCCAACAAACCTTTTTTACATATTAGCTAATCAGGATACGTGAATTTGATCAACGGTCACGCCTCCTTGCAAAGTCCACCAGGCAAGTGACGCAACAACGAATTATTGAAATATGTCGTTTTGTATTTTATGGCTAGCTTGAAAAAATGTTTGTTGGGTGGCCACGGTAAGTCGCGTCGCACTGTAAAACCCAGACCCTTACCAGTGTATAGTTAGGTTTGATCGTGGCTGATTTCTCCTCAAGTTCAGCTGAGCTGATAAAGCCGAATTGACTGGAAAATTTCTCGGGGTGGTCGGTCATTTAGGAGATTACGACGCCTTTGTAATTTCTTCCTTTGCATTTTATTTTCCATTTTCCTGGAGAAAGAGCTCTGTAAGCTTAAGTTTTATTTTCCCGAAATTTAAGATTTAACACTAAACTTTATTTTGGTGGAATAATTTTTTTGGCAATTTTTGTCCCTCGATCAAATTTTTTATGGGTGAATAATTTGTTTCAGTTCTCATTTTAGAACATAGACGATCGTAGGTTTGTCAAGACTGGTGATGGGGCTGTTATTAAAAACAAAACAGTAAGACAACAGCAAGTTGACACTTTTATTTGACAGTGGCATTCTTCCTTTAAATAAAAGTCCTCAAATCTATTGGGCCCATGAAAACATTTAGTAACGGGGGCTTTTCGTTGAAGATGGTTTGTAAATTTGACGCGTTCCTTTCTTTAACCAAAACTGTGTTTCTGTCTGGTGTGAATACAGTCGCCAGTTTGACCTTTCATTGTTTTTATTATGTAAGTAGCCGGACGGTGCAACATAGATTTCACTGGCGGGATGCGGGATCAACTTACTTGAAAAATCCTCTCGTTTTGCTAACTTTTCAATTAAGTACGACTAGAATGGCTTTGCGTACGGTAGATAAACGAAAAAGGTTAAACTGCAAGTAACTTAAAATTCAAGCCAGCCGTTCATAGACGGGTCCTCATATGTATTTCAAATATTTATCCAAGTACCTCAAAAAGGTCAGTGCAATCAGAGAAAAATAGATGTCGCGTGTTTACTTCGGTTTAGGTACTTTCAATTTTTAAATTTTGTGGCCAGTAAGCATGCAATTGTAGCATATGAGAGACTCTTAAATGAACTGACTTATGCTGGTTCGGACTGACACGTGAGACGTCGGTATGGCTTTAATTTCAAAGTTGCAAATGAAAAACTCCTGAAATAGCGTTAACAAAACAAAAACCAACATCGACTGCGGATTGTAACAATATTGTACCTTTATATATGCTTCGTATGTTTGAAGTTTGGAATAAACGCCTTCGGGTAAACGTGCAGTATTAAGCTTTGGAGGTGATAATGGGAATGTCACTCGCGATCGGTATCTATTATCTGCATGCTTGGGGAAATTACTTTTTCCGTAAGCGAATTAGTCGTAGGTACTTGCGAAATAGTGCGAATAGCATCACGGAAACTTCCCGCCAGTCGTTTCCAGTTGATGACTGATATGTAAAACATTCAAAACCACCTGTATCTACAACAAGTGAATCCATTTGACCCGGCGCACTTGTTTTATTTTCAGTTGATGTTGAAAAAAAAAATTGGTAGGCTAGTATTCTACAACTGCAAGACTGAGAAACCAGCAACCCGCTAAAGAGCTTGGTGAAGCACGAAAGATAAAGATAATGTTCACTTAGTAGGTTCGCTAACCATATCAAGACTCCGTAAACCTAGGCCTAGCGGAACCGTATCATCACCCCGTCGCCGCCCTTTTTCATGATTTACCATGCGACTCGCATGCTATCCGATGATCTTTCATCACTTTAGGCTCCTAATAAAACTCAAAGAGAAATACTTGCGACTCTGAGCATTGGTTTCTGAGGAGTGACGCAAGTTGTAGAATTTCAGTGTGTTTGTAAACACAGTGTCCGAGAATACTGTCGCGTGCACGCTATTCGCTACTCGGAAGTCTTACTTGTTAACTTGTGGTAAGCATAACAACTGCAACCCCGCTTGGAATTTTTATCCTTGTGACCAGCGATGTCAAAACAAAATCACTTTAGTCCGATTATTTACCAAGGCTATACAATTTCTACCTGTGTGTGTGGCCAAATAGTTCGGTCGATTCCTAGAGAATTATGCCAGTTATGGCCTTTCTTTAACCGCAAAGTTACGTCATAGCAAAGGCTTTCTACAAGTTACAATGAGTTGCAATGGCCCTTCCAGAAAACTGTAGGTACATCTAAAGATTGCAATGGTATAATGACCTGACGTTCACGTTTCTTACTCTGACATTCCACTAACCAAGCGACATGTCAGAAGATATATAACACGGAAATGCAGTAATTATAAGTGCGAAGCTAAAAGTTCAAGTATGAAAAAAAAAAAAAGGTGATATATCTGTATATATCGAGTGATACGTGCTTTGTCATGTTGGCGTGCTTTTGCAAAGGGAAGAACTGGCAAACGTAATTGTTTTATTACAGAAAAAATCTTCATCGAGTCACAGGTTACGGATACAAAGATTGAACGTCTTTTTAACTGGTACCTAATGCTTAATGCCCTGTTGCGCATTGTGTTATCCTTAAAAATCAGTGCAAAACACAAGTTTAACATTGTTGCTCCGTTAAGTACTGAATCTCGTATGGATAAGATATAACCCTCGTTAAAATCGAGGGTGAATACACACACTATTTACTTTATGTGATATCATGCCACCGCACAGTAAACTGACTTTTGCCGCGAGGCGCACTGCCCTTGAATCTAGTGGAATCGTAAGTCGTTGTTCAGCTGAGCTCTTTTATGAACAACACGTGCATATCATAGGCGATCACGTAAACTTACTACAGAACTGCTGTACTCTCGCAGCAATTTGCTACTGTTGATTTATTCATCATTACAGAGAAACTGTCACAGGAAACTATTAGGTCAAAGCAGCGACGCGTGTGGGAATTTGGAAAAAAGATTTCAAAATGTTGTTAAAACATACTTGTTTCAATTTCCGTTAACGAAACCACCAGTAATGTTTTGTCTATTTTAACATGATAGGCATAATTTCCTTCATACCTTATCATTTTTCACAACAAACTTTGCATCACGTCCTTTCTTTTACAAACCAAAGTCGCACTCTTTCAAATGAACAGGTGCATGTATCAGGGCATAGACAGAGATAAATCAGGCCCACATAGTTTCATCTCAGGTTAATTTCGTTAAGGACAGTGACAAGTCGTGAAATATTACGTCAAGAATTCAGAAACACTATCCCGGAGATCCCTCAGGAATGCCATTTAGCCCATTTACAAGTAGAGTAAAGAAAAGCTTAGAATGCGACCTTTGGACAGAGAAAACCGAGGTTTTCGAAAAACGCCGACGTAACATCAGTAATATGCGCATGCTCTCGTGTAATTGGCGCTTCTGTAGGCGATGAAGCGTTTTAGTGTGGACAGCAAAATGGTAAGAAAAGCATAAGTGGGAAAAGAAAATATTTGTACGTTTTTCAATTTATTTGGTTAGTGTGAGCGGGGCCTTAAACTGCTTCTACGTAATTTGCACGAGTAGAAAATTGTTGTTATTGATTGCTCACTTTGACCTCGTCATTTCCTTGCTACAAGACGTAAGACCAATGTGAAGATCCGGATTTGATTATGACACACATTAAACTGTTACTTTTCATAGTCCAAAGAGTTTGTCATAACGGGAATCATGTTACAATGGTAATTTCATTAAAAAGTAACATTCGATGGGCATTATATATATATTTTGGGATACACTTAACGAATTCAAGGGGGAGGCAAAATTTTTATGTCCCATTTTAATCATTCCTTTCGTAATTTCAAGTTATTAATTGAACCGAAACGACAGCTAGTTAGAGACTTATCAGTAAGGTCAATCAGTCAGGAAATGACTGGACTTGAGGCGTTCGGGCTCCGCATTCCCTGCTATATGATGCATGTCTTCTGTTTCTTTTGTACGAGAAACTTAATTTCACCAAGATTTAACTTCTTCCCACCCAGTTTTGAATAATATCCGATAAACAATATTTTGGGAAAGAGCTTGCTGATCGTACTAAAGGGAGCCCGGTTTCCTGCTAAGATAACGGGCCGGATGTACTTGATGTGCCACCTATATAAATAAGACTTTGTTGAAAATGGTTTGTATATTTAAGAAACAAAAGATTGTTGAACTTTGGGTAAATCAGTCAAACAACTATTTCATGGATATTCCAATGAATCGTAGTTACACATTCTTACTGAAAGGGATGCCGTTAATTATGAACTTGACTCAAGAACTGTGAAACTTTGAACACGAGCACAAAATTTAAACGCAGTGCAAACTCAAAGTTCCTAACGGACCCTATCGTTTTCTGTTGGAATGAAGATGACGGAGTCTTTAACAGATGGTATTTCGTAAGAAGTTTTAGCCGGCGGAGGTGGAATTTTTTAATTAGACCTGAGACAAACGAAGAACGTGGTGGGCACTTAAGCTAATGAGCTAATTTCTGTTGATAGATGTTTTCCGCTACTTCGTTGTGATTTCACCTTGAAATATTCAATGCGACGTTTTCAATTACGATCATGTATCAAACATTTCCGGTTGAAATTATACCGTTTCCTTTAACTGATCAAAAGCTCACTTATCTTATTTCAAATGACAAAGAAGGATGCCGCAATCATGTCGAAAATTTGTAAAATCTTTTAACCATTTGCTTTGAACTAGAAAGGTATCCAGTCTTTGGTCAACTACTTTTCATACGACGGAATCTTCTAGTATATATTTCACTTACAACTTTGTTCTTGTGTCAGGCCGCACCTGATAGTACGAAACTTGTACAGGGCAGAAAGGAAAATGGATGGAAAGGTGATCGTTTGCTAAAGCAATAAGTTGAATTGTTGAAAACGTGAAGCTGTTTTTATAACCGCAGTGTGATCGCGTGTTAAAGAGCCATTGATCTGTAAATTGAGCACCTAATCAGGATGAACACCTTGGTGGCCTCTAATTTGGGGACATCGTAAACCGTACCAACAGACAACCTGACTTGTAAATAATTTTGGCGGGTAAAAAACGAAACATGAGCTGTCCCGCAGTTTGAGAAGGAGGGAGAGGGCGAATCTCGCCACTGGTTTAGAAAATGAGCATAATAACTCGTTTAAGCCACAAAAGGGTGAAAAATTTTAGGACCAGGTCTTTTGGTTAAAGTTTCCTTCATGTTGTTACGACAAGGAAAAGAGATGGCCGGTCACGGTCTTCTATAATAATCGTAATACTTGATCAGATGTTGAAACATCAACCCTTATACCAATAAACGAGTACCAGGTTTGAAGAACGTGTTTTAAAGTTTCGATTAATGTTATTTCCCGTCAGTGCTACATTACCTTAATTCTTATCAACTGAAAGCTCTACCGCGCACTGTAAGGTGGATCTCCGAGAAAACCGGCGAAATAGAGAAAGAGAGAGAGAAAAAGGAGAAGAGCCTAGTGGTCAGCGCATTCCCAGTGACCGTGGGTGGTCCAAACAAAATGGTCCCAAATAAAACACATTTCGTTCAGATCTAAGTGAGCGCAAGTTCAATCTCCAACGAAGTCTCTCTACGCAACGGCCGCACGTGATATATTTACTATTTTTGTTTTTTTATTGCACGCTGGGTCTCCTTGCGTACTTCGGCCCACGAGTATAGAATTTCCCGCCAACACAACTTCTATTTCCTGTTCCGCGTCTGAAACACCAATCAGATGATCACATTGCATAATTCTGTAACTGGAACCGATCAAAATAAAACACTATTAGTATTTACGATAGTCCATTCATTCATCAGACTTGCAGAAACTACGATGCCAATAGTACAAACCAACGACCCTGGAAAGCACGAAGTATAGTGAACCAGGCAAAAACACTGGAACATGGAGTTAGAACTTTATCAAACGATATTTATACTGACGACGCTGTTTAGCGGATCTGATGCGAGGCCCGCCGCCTCCAGACAAACGGCAATCATTGGACTGAAGCAATCTGCCGTAAGTATCGTGTTGAGCTTCGGTAGTAATAACTTAAGCTGGGTCATAGTAGTGATCGTAAAAGAGAATAACATATGGGTCATGATCAACTGACGTTGTGTCAAAATACTGTCTAATCCACTGCGTTTCAATTCGAATTTGTTTTCAGAAATATCCACGTATTTCTCAGCTTCAAAAACCACAAGAGGACATATCTTCAAGACAAGGAATGCTTAGTAAGCTTCTGCCAGTGGTGGAAAAGGAACTTCAATCCAAGATCGACAGAATAGGAGTTATTAAGAGACATAAACGAACTGGCCAGTTCCGCAGAGAGTTTTTCTTTCCCTCCAAGGTTGACCACGTTTCACATACGAGCAAACTGCCGGCTGTCGAAATCACGCAAAGGACGGTGGGTCGCCTTGGCGGCCTTATCCGGCGAAAAGCTGCCGCGAAATTCAACAAACTTGAACGTGCAAAAGTGCGTCGACGTCGCTATGTAAAACAAGGGTCTCAGTGGCACCATAACAACATCACATGGAATATTGATTGCTGGAGCACTAAGTTATCGCAGAATGTAGCTAAAACTACTTTAACAAAAGCATTCAGGCTTTGGGCTGAAGTGAGTCCACTGCAGTTCAGTTGGGTCGATCCACCAGCCAGCGTTGACATTACCGTGAAGTTTGCTAAAGGTATGAAAGAGTGAGAATTTATAGATACTTGGTTGTAGTTTCTGTTCTTTGTCAAACTCTCTTATTTATCTACATTCTTGTTTATAGTTGATTAGACCACATGTAGAGAAAATCATTTTAATTTGAAATTACGTGCCGTTTGCCGCCACTGTTAACTATATGAATCAATTTTATGCAAGGCTTAGAAATTCACGAAAAAAACTCATTCAGGAAAAAAACGCGAATTCTATGATGACGCGCAGATCAGAGGTTTTTTCGGCATTCAATGATCACACATGAAATGCATTAGCACTTGCTATCAACACCTTTAATGAACAGAAAAATGGTTCATTTTTATTTTGATCTCTATTTTACTTGTTGCAAGTTTTGCAGTTTGCTCTTTTACTGTTTCCGTTTGTATCAGACTACTATTTACAATATTTCACATCAACCAGATTACCAGTTTTGTTTTGAAATGTAAGAAGTTCCGGAAGAGGTTATTCACAAATGTAAATCGTTTCCACAGATTGTATTTTCTGCTCACGCCACTGCTGACGAGCCTATTAGAAACCAGTTACATAAAAAAGCGATTTACGAGCATCGCAGACCAGGTCACTGATCCCAATTTCCTCTGTAATATTTCTATTAAATTTTATGAAATCTGCACTTTGCACAATCCCTCGTTTAGCCGCTTTTTATTCCGGGGGGGGGGGGGGGGTACTCCCATATATGGGCTATATAGGTACGTGCCGCGAGATAAGTGTATGGTTTTTGAGGTTCTCAGTCAGTCCTTAAATAGGGTATCATTTTTTCTTCATTGAGCAACGCGTTCCTGGATTAGTCCTTAGATAGGGTACCTAAATTGTATCAGTTAAATTGAAGCTTGTAAGCGCCACGTTTTACGAAAAAGAAATGGCTTTTTAAAACTAAAGTGTCCGCTGAAGTATTAGAGAAGCGATTTTCATAGAGATTTGTGTTTATCCGTGCACATCAGCCGTTGTTTTGGTCCCTTGAATAGGTTGTCATTTTTCGGGTTCGGTCCTTAAAAAGGGTATCCGTTTTCCCTTCCTTTACCCTTAAATAGGGGACGTTAGGGTTCGAGAACCTTCGCGGTACACCCCTATCGAAAATTTTCGGGAGTACCCGCCCCCCCTCCGGGTTTTCATTTCTATTCTGCAGATTTGAAATTCGAACTACGTATTCCACATTCCGTTCTTTCGTCGGTTTTCTGTTACTTTGACAGTCTATCATAAAGAATTTCCAGTTGATTCTAGAAAACAAATCTCATGTGGCAAATCAGTGGCACGCATCCCTTACGTGGTCTCTTAATTAAGAACCCTGGGCAGTCATTTTGTGTCTATGGCCGTAGGGTATGTACCCAAGTGTTCTTCCACACCCACAGAACGACCAAATTCGCCTGTGTGCTCTAACCGGTTGTATTCAATTCGTCTCTTTTTTCCGCGGAAAGTGAATGCAGATCAAACTTTCAGCCCAAGTTTTTTTTTTTGGAACAAAGTTTGGCTGAGAAAGTTTGACAATACTTTATTCTTGGTGGTCATTGTGTTCACGCCCGGCTCACACCACACCGGATAGACTCATTCGATCACATGAAAACCTTTTTCCGGCTAGAGTGTTCGACAAGAAACGATATCGTTACCAAAGTAAGGTACTAGTAACGAGGGCATTCTTTCGGATTTATTTTAAAAGAAAGGATATATGAGAGAGAGAATGCACGAAAAATCACTTACCAAAAGAACGCAATCGACTTATTCCCCCCCCCCCCCTTCCCCCCCCCCCCAAAAAAAAAAAAAAAAAAAACCCTCAAACTCGAAAAGCGAAAATCTGGCTCTTTTGGGTAACTGTCCTCATTCCGGACCTTATTCTATTCTCTCTTTTGTGTTGTTTTGTTTTGTTTTCTCTGTACCACTAACACTTAATTATAATTCGTTCATGTCGTAAACGAGTAGAACCCAGAAAACAAATACTGTTCATTTTGCAATTCTACTGAGCCGGACGGTGTTCGTGTATAAATTCCGGAATAGCCCTGCCTTCCTTTTTTTCTGAGAATTATCAACGTTATTAGTCGGGTTGCGGACAATTGCTTGGCACCTACGTTTGACAAACCGGAAAAGTTAATGAGCAGTATTCGCAGGTCACCGGACGGAACACCAGACAGTTGGCAGCAATTCTATAAGCGAGAATAAGAAGGTGTAAGTTCTACGGATTGAGTGTTGCAATGGCGTCATCGCTTGCATTCTCTCACGATCAGTCTATCCCAAGAAGAGCCTGCCTAAAATAGAAGTATTTCCTGTTAACTTTTTAGTTCAATGGAAACTTACCGTCATGAAAATTACTTCGGTAGTTTTCCGATATTTAAGAAAAAGGGGGCAGCAAACGTTGTCATGGTTTTCTCAAAACAACACCCTAAGACACTTGAGTTACAGACCAGCGATTGAATTTTTCGGCCCGGGCCATCTTACCTGACGGTGTCCGCCTTAGAGAGGTGTCCACTTACGAGACTGTTCACTTTAGATAACGATGACCAAAAGC
This sequence comes from Pavona decussata, assembly GCF_977016875.1. Classification (NCBI taxonomy): domain Eukaryota; kingdom Metazoa; phylum Cnidaria; class Anthozoa; order Scleractinia; family Agariciidae; genus Pavona; species Pavona decussata. The sequence continues at coordinate 882,757 of NW_028145567.1, forward strand.
TTGCCAAAAGAAAAGGAATCCGAAGAAAATCTAGCGATTTTGACAATGCAATTTATTCTTGAAAGTGAGATATCTTTTTTTTTTCACCCCAACCAGTTGCAAAGACGGATGTAAGCGAACCGTCGAGAAAGCTAACATAATACAGTAAACTCTCGCCTTGCGGACACCTCGCTATTACAGACACCCCGATAATACGGGCAGCAGCTAAATCCCCGGCAAAAATAGATTCAGACGTTTAACTGAAATAAGTTCCCTCTATGACAGACTCTCGCTATTAAGGACACAAACTCGCTGTCTCGAAAGTCTCCGCATTAAAGGGAGTTGACTGTACTCCTGAAGGAGCGACCTATGATATCTAAAGTACTGTAGCTCTTTCTCGAAGGGGGGTCACAATCCCTTCATTAGGTTAGTCTGCGTAGCAGGCGTAACCGGGAAGGGGGAGAACAAGTGAGAGAAAAAAGGGGAACTGGAGAGAGGTTCGCTCTCCTCCACTTTTTTTCTCTCACATTTTCCCAGCCCAGGCCCCGCCACTCTGGCCTCCCCAGCTTGGTTCCAGAATTTTGAATTTTGTGGAGTTGCGACAGAGAAGCGGGTTGATTTGATCTTCAATAACTTCGATAGAACGTGATCATCGTATTTCCTATGTTATTTGTTTTTGTACCCACCCGTCTGTATCAAACTATTGGTGTATTAAAAAATTGAGTTCTTCCAAACTTGTACACGTTTTTTTTTTGAAGTTCGGACTAAAGTACATGACAATATTCTCTATTTGACTAAGAAAATGTACCATGTTCCTGCAATCATAGAAACACATTTTTTAAAGCAACCAGAGCGCCTAATTATACTAAATAGCTAAGCTGGCCAGGCCAATCGAACATCTCTTACGGCTAAAAAGTTGACCAGTTTTTGTGAGAGAAGATTTAAAAAAAAATAAATAATAATTAATTGATTAATTGATTAATCAATCAATTAATTAATTATAAAGGCTATCAATAAGCCAGACGCATTTGGTGTATCAGTTACGATTTCTTCTTTTGTGGGAAGGATGTGGGTACAGTTTGGCGACAACTTTGATTACTGAGATGGAGCCAATATTATTGTGGAAACCGCTGAGGAGGATTTTGTGGGTTAGCTAATGTCTCATTTGTTTGCTTCTTGGCTTTTGTCTCATTCTGTCTAACTAAGTTCATTCCGTATCCAAAAAATGATCATTGAAGGCGAAGATGTTGTTTGCAATCTCACAGCTCCGGCCCATGGAGTTTGATCTTTTTTCTTTTAAGTCAGTTATTCCTTCCCACTTAGTTTGTGTTCCTGGGTCAAAGCTGTTGTGAACAAAACAAGCTTAATAGAGGGTCGTACAGGGGGGGTCCTGGGTCAAAGCTGTTGTGAACAAAACAAGCTTATAGAGGGTCGTACAGGGGGGGTCTCTTGCACGATTTACGAACAGAAAAAATAGCAAATCACGGATCACAGAAATGAAAATTTCGTTTTCAAGCTCTTCACAGGTCACGCAAAACCTTCAGGTCACGGATTACGAAGAATAATTTATTACATTCACGTTTCACGGGAAATAAAATCAGCTAATCTTAATGATACGTAATTGCTTACGTTTTAATTAATGCTGGCTAAAATTCAGGATTGTTCTTTGTGAGCCACAAACAGTTGGATTTTGAAAGCCTTGGCCAAGATCAATTCATACAAAACCATTTGCTATTTCAATAGTGATGAATTCATAAGTGCATGCGGTTGGACGCTGTCTATGACGCCACCAAAATCCACGCCTTACCGGACATCTCAGTAAAGTAATCTGAAAGAAATTGTAGAGAATAATGGCATTCTGCCACCGACAATTCGATTTGGTTTTCTTCATATGAAAAAGCAACAATGTTTGGGAATGTTTAGAATTTTATTTCAAGCTTCGCGACTTAGGTTGTATAATCCTTTTTCCTCTTTTTTATTCCTTTTAATGATGGTAAGTTGCACGTGGTCTATCTAACCGTAACGTCATAATCATCGTGTTTTCTAGGGACGTCTAAGCTAAGGTGACAATCTGGCCTTTTGCCGACGGTATTATCCTGTATAAGTACGGCTCAACTCAAATCCTCATGTTGCCCGAGCAAAGTGCTAAAGAAAGCATCCTATTATAGAATATAGTGTTTCGTTTTGTTTCCCAATATCCGATTATTTACCTTTAATGACCATCTGGCTCTCTGACACTGATCTCTGACGCAGTTTTTCTTTTTCCATCAAGACAAACTTTAAACTGGTTTTGAGCAAAGGAAAATACGAACGGACAAATGAGGCAAACGTAGTGTACAAAAAATTCAACGTTACCCACAACTTGGTACAAGTAAAGCTTAAGTAATGGATGCAGTCGGAGTAACTTTAACTTTCTTTGGTATAAATTCTGTTGCTGAAATTTTCAGCAGGATAAAATACCCACGGTATCATTCTGATTGTCACAACCTGCAAACGAAGCAGGCACTCATGACGAGAAAATCACCTGCTGCTTGTCAAATGTTCTCGCCACAATAAACTTTTTTGCATTCTTACCGTTTAACGTAGTACTCCAGCACTCGTGAACAAATGACCAAGCCACGAGTAGTCTGAGCAAGAACAGCGGTTAGCGGTTGTGTTGAGTATTAGGTGTAGAAATCCATATTTCTACCGGAGCGTATTCAATGGCGTCCTGACGCCATGACGCGAGGACCAGTCCCCCCGGTAGCCAGCAGTTAGTGTACGTGCCATAGTGCATTCATTACTGTTTTTAGTATTACTGGCCAACAGCCAACCAAACTGTCAATTTCCTCCACTAGGGGATCATGGCGATTCCGAGGACTTTGATGGCGCAGGTAGGGTTCTTGCCCACGCTTTCTACCCAAACGCAGCCCTAACAGGGGATATTCACTTTGATGACGACGAACCGTGGACTACCTCTTCTGTTAGCAGTAACAGTGACAAGCAGTTGTTGCCGGTAGCAGTACACGAGATAGGGCATAGTCTGGGACTCATGCACTCTAAAGTATCAGGCTCCATCATGGATGCATTTTACAGCAGCCAAAACAACAAAGTCATTCTGAGTGATGATGATGTCAAGGGAATCCAAGATATTTATGGTATGCTATTTTTCATCCTTACTTATTTTTTTCCATTTTACTACTTCACCTTGACGATCAGAAAATGTAAATGCAATTATTATTATTACAGAGCTGGCTGTATTGCTGGCTGTTGGGCGCTTTTCTCTTTTAATTCCTTGTTTTTCTTTTCTTCTTCCTCACTTGCTTTTGTTCGATGCTCTTTTTTCCTGTCCTTTTCCTTTCCTTTCTTTTCTATCGTTTCCGTTTCCTTTCTTAAATATTGTTTTTTTCTTTTCTCTACCCTTCTCTCATGCTCTTCTCTGTTTTACGTTTCGTTTCCTTTCTTGAACTTTCCGTTTCATTCCTCTTTGCTACTGTCCGTTTATCATGTTTGCTCAATGGGTTCTTTTATTCTCTTTGAAGGTAAGTGTACTCCAACAGTGACTGCCATCGAATCATGGATGAAGGATGGTAGAACTTACATTTTTGACGCATCCAATTTCTGGCGCCTCAACGATTATGGTGGTGAAAGCGACCGTGGCTACCCAAAGCAGATATCCTCAAATTGGCAAGGTGTTCCAGACGACATCGACGAAATATTTCTCTGGGCTCACAACTGGAAAGTCTATTTTTTCAAAGGACATCAGTACTACAGATACAACGATTTTGACGGCAAAGTTGATTCCGGTTACCCTAAAAACATTTCGCAAGGATGGTTCGGATTACCAGCCGATGGAATTGATGCTGGGTTTTCCTGGAGTGATTACAACAGTTACTTCTTTAAAGGGAGCGAGGTGTACAAGTACGATAACATTAATGACCAAGTTGCCTCTGGATACCCTAAACAAATCAAAGACGTTTGGCCTGGTATACCTAACAACATCGACAGTGCATTCCGGTGGTATTATGACGGTAATACGTACTTCTTTAAAAATGAATATTACTGGGCGTGGAACGACACCACTAATCAAGCAATGGGCCCTTATCTTATCCGCGATCACTGGAAGAATATTTGTAATGTTTAGAGGTGAAATTATCTGGATACATAAAAAGATGATAATTGTAAGTATTAATTAAGATGACTCACCTCATTACTACTTGATCTATCCGTTACTCGTTTTAGTCTGGACTTTGTTACTCATAATACCTTTGCTTGGCACTGGCTAAGTCTGCTTATATTTATCACTTACTATTGCTTACGGATTCCTTCTAGTTAACTTCTAAACTAGCCACTTAACACTCAGGCTCACCTGTTTGAGGCTGCGGCGCAAATGCGTCTCAGTACTAATTCAAGCTTAGTCAGTGTAGTTCAATTTTGGTTGTACAGTCGAAGCTGTATTAAGCGGCACCATTTCAAGCGGTCACCCTCTATTATACAGTGAGTTGTCAAAGTTCTGAGAATCACTTTCCTTAATTCTTTTAATTTTGACTTTTGCTTAGTGCATACGAGCTGTTTATGCTGTCTTGACCTGTTTTTAAGACTCACTTTGTAAAAGAAAACCACTCAACATAGGTACAGGTAATTGCATTTGTAACGACCACCTGTACTTTATTACTCCGTTTCTATGCCATGTTCTCCTTTGTCATTCCATTTTACTGATCGCTGCAGTTTCTTAAGCAAGTAAGCAACTGTACACACAACTTAGTGTACACAGTAAACTATACACTAAGTAATCAAATGTTAAAAAATCGCGTTTTTGTGTATTTGAAGTGTATTCTGTGCAACCTGTATGGGCATTCCCCGAGGGTGACCACTTTGAGGTAGATTCCTACCTTAATACAGGCTGGACTCTATTTTCTATGCGAAAAAACGTGTAGCGTATCAAGGTAACACCGGATTTATCATAAGTAAAATTTTATAAATTAACTGATAATAGCTGTGTCGCCACATAACAAAAAGCTTAGGCAGTATAAAATAACGAGCAGCTCTCTAACATTCAGCTTCAAGCAGCTCATGTTCACACTTTCATGTACTATGCCCTTAAAAAATACATTGTGTTCCTACGTGAAGTTACACAAGCTAATCCTGGCGATCACTCGTATGTACCTTATTTATATTATTCACTACAGTTAATGGCTCTTATTCATTTGTCAATTAAAAGTTTTATTTAAAACTGACGACTTTGAGTATAAAAGAATACTCAGGATAACGAAAGAGGAGAGGGTATATATATTCCTGTGCTGGTAATAGGACTATGTGGAATGCATTAAACAAGTGTACAAGTGCAGTAGAAAGGTCAAAAGATTTGTCGACGGTATGTCGTGGTAGCACAGAGTGCTATTATCTTTAAATTGTGTGAACAACAACTTTGCAGAAAAAAAAAACGTTTTGCAAATCGAACTATAATTTTGTTGTTGGTGCGAATACTGAGCACACTGAATATTTTAGATCCTCTTGTTTTATCGACGTGGTTCTTACGAGCCAAAAACAATGCCGTGAATGTACTCGACGTGGTTCTTCCGAACTGAAAATTTAAATCGTTAATGCTATTGTTATATATATACACGAAAAAAATTGAAACATATTTGCACTTGAATTGTGACTAATTTACGAGTATGTCAAATATTTATGTCTGTGAATGTACTCGACGTGGTTCTTCCGAACTGAAAATTTAAATCGTTAATGCTATTGTTATATATATACACACAAAAAATTGAAACATATTTGCACTTGAATTGTGACTAATTTGCGAGTATGTCAAATATTTATGTCTGATCTTAAAACAAAACAACCTGTAATAGGTTACTGCATTTTAAACTAACCAACGTGGACGACGTGTTCATCCGAACTAAGAATTTAAATCATTATTGCTATTATTATTATTGTGACTAATTTGCGAGTATGTCAAATATTTATGTCTGATCTTAAAACAAAACAACCTGTAATAGGTTACTGCATTTTAAACTAACCAACGTGGACGACGTGTTCATCCGAACTAAGAATTTAAATCATTATTGCTATTATTATATGTATATATATACGAGAATTGAAACATATTTACCCTTAAATTGCGACTAATTTGCGAGCTTGTCAAATATTTATATCTTATCTTAAAAAACAAACAAACAAACAACCTGTAATAGGTTACTGCAGTTTAAGCTAGCCAATTGTAAATAGTGTTCTGAATTTTGTGCAAAATATCAGAAACTGCTTGTAGCCATGTGCTCACTTTTGAGATCATAGCTACTGGCTGTATATCGGTACATAACTTCTATTTAAATACCTCAAATTCAAATGATGCATTCAAAACCTTTCTATGATTGGCATTTGTTACTGTTCATATTTCTGCTGTACTTTTGTACAATCAGAGCTCTTCTATGCAATTATAACGTTACATATACTTTCTATAAATATTAACTCGACACATGTTAATTACGTTTTTATATTCTTTATTGTACATATAATAATGTTTTGAAATATAATATCATGGGTGACAAATTACTCCTGGGCGAGAAATTTCAGCGTTCATTTATAATTTCACATGTGAAATTACAAAATTGCTATGGCAACGTTCAATAAACAACTTTAACTAATTTGTCACCCATGATATTAAAAGGTAATCAAATGGTATACTCGTGAAATTAGGAAATAATTCCCCAAAGTCTAATAATTAAACTCGCTTTTAATTTTGACAAAACGCGCGTGAAATTATTTCATTCGTCACCATTTGATTACTTATATTTACTCAGCTTAGTGCATTTTCCAATGTTCTAAGGCGAACATTTTTCCATCGCAATTTTTTCGCTGTGTTGTGTGTAGGTGGCAAATAGCTGCAATAAGTGTGTATCAAGGGTATTGAATTTGTAAAAAAAAAAAACAAGAGAAAGAAGAAAGAAAGAAAAACATTAGTTTTGTTATAACCCTTATATACGAGATACTGTATCAGTAAAATCGGCGTAACTTTTAATTAAGTATAATTTCAAATCATAGATGCATTTGATATCGAATCAACAGAATCGACATTTAGCGGTGATCGAAAAGTCAATTTGAATTAAGCAATTATTCTATTTCAACGTATTCTATTCATGATTTAAAATAATATATAACAAATATCTGTGCGTTTTTGTTTAATGACTGTTGTAAAATTAAGCCAAAATAATCACATACGGTCAGTTGTTCTGAACCTCCCTCCTCCTCACCCGTCCAACAAAAAAATAAAAATAAAAACAGTAAAAAGAAAATGGATAGAACAATCATGGCTCGAAGCAAAACATGTCCTCTCAGGACGCAGAAAAACGCCGCCACCTTGTTTGCTCTTACCTGTTATATGACCTGTCAGGATAGCTTATTTCGTGTACTTTAAAAAGAACTTTGCTTCGATTGATTTAGAGTTTGGAGTACGAGCTTTTTTTAAATGTCAACGTAAACGTATATTTACAGCAGTCATTCTAAAAACGCCCAGGCTTCCTTAGCTTTGTCTAGTTTGCTTAATGTCTGTCGTTGTTTCAGTGTAATAGTAATCACAATTTTGTGTATTTGTGTTCATTTAGTTCCTATTGAAGTAAACCATCGAAATAAACCAATGCTTTGTTTAATCTCTATTTGTTCTGTCCTGTTTTTACTAAAACCTGACGTTCTTATAACTTTCAAAATAAACTGCTTAGCCCTTGATGCTTTCCATACTTAGTGGGGCTACTGGCAGTACCTATTTTCCTTAAGGTAGAATTGCAGAACACGCGTGAGTTCGCCCAAGAGTCGCTCAATCAAGCCCGTCACCCGAAATTGTAAAGGTAGAAATTTTACGGCTTTTCCTTTAACTGGTCAAATGCTCACTTATCTTACTTCAAATGACAAAGAAGGATGCCGCAATCATGTCGAAAATTTGTAAAATCTTTTAACCATTTGCTTTGCACTTGAAAGGTATCCAGTCTTTGGTCAACTAATACTGATTCATACGACGGAATCTTCTTGTATATATTTCACTTACAACTTTGTTCTTGTGTCAGGCTGCACCTGATAGTACGAAACGTGTACAGGGCAGAAAGGAAAATGGATGGAAAGGTGATCGTTTGCTAAAGCAATAAGTTGAATTGTTGAAAACGTGAAGCTGTTTTTAGATCGCGTGTTAAAGCACAGGTAGCCCAAGCTCGAAATATGAGCGCTAGTTACGCAACGGTTGAAAAATATAAGGATTTGTATGGGAGAAAAACAGTTTATTTTAGAGGCTAAAAATATGAACGAATTTTTAAATAAAAATCACCCACCTTACTTCTCTTGTGTATTTCTTACCTCCTATGTTGTTTTTAGGGCGATTTAGCGCGATTCCAGTGAGTTTTAGTTCCATCGATATATATATAGGATACATAGAGGAGAAGGGGGGGGGGGGGGGTGAATAGGGGTATGTAAATCCGCCTTTTTAGCCTCTAAAATAAACCGTTTTTCTCCCCTACAAATCCTTATATTTTTCAACCGTTGCGTAACTAGCGCTCATATTTCGAACTAAAACTCACTGGAATCGCGCTAAATCGCCCTAAAAACCACATAGGAGGCAAGAAGTACACAAAAAAGGTAAGGTAGGTGATTTTTATTTAAAAATTCGTTCGTGTTTTTAGCCTCTAAAATAAACCGTTTTTCTCCCATACAAATCCTTATATTTTTCAACCGTTGCGTAACTAGCGCTCATATTTCGAACTAAAACTCAGGGAGAGGGAGAGGTCCAATGTCGCCACTGGTTTAGAAAATGAGGATAATAACTCGATTAATCCAGTAAAGGGGGAGGAATTTTCTGAGGACCATCAACCGTTGCGTAACTAGCGCTCATATTTCGAACTAAAACTCACTGGAATCGCACTAAATCGCCATAAAAACCACATAGGAGGCAAAAAATACACAAAAAAGTAAGGTGGGTGATTTTTATTTAAAAATTCGTTCATACTTTTAGCCTCTAAAATAAACCGTTTTTCTCCCATACAAATCTTTATATTTTTCAACCGTTGCGTAACTAGCGCTCATATTTCGAACTAAAACTCACTGGAATCGCGCTAAATCGCCCTAAAAACCACATAGGAGGCAAGAAATACACAAAAGAAGTAAGGTGGGTGATTTTTATTTAAAAATTCGTTCGTATTTTTAGCCTCTAAAATAAACCGTTTTTCTCCCGTACAAATCCTTATATTTTTCAACCGTTGCGTAACTAGCGGGGAAGGGAGAGGTCTAATGTCGCCACTGGTTTAGAAAATGAGGATAATAACTGGATTAATCCAGTAAAGGGGGAGGAATTTTCTGAGGACCAGGTCTTTTGGTTAAAGTTTCCTTCATGTTGTTACGACAAGGAAAAGAGATGGCTGTTCACGGTCTTCTATGATAATAGTAATACTTGATCAGATGTTGAAACCTCAACCCCGATATCAATAAACGAGTACCAGGTTTGAAGACCATGTTTTTCCCGTCAGTGCTGCATTACCTTAATTCTTATCAACTGAAAGCTCTACCGCGCACTGTAAGGTGGACCTCGGAGAAACCCGGCGAAATAGAGAAAGAGAGAGAGAAAAAGGAGAAGAGCCTCTAGTGGTCAGCGCATTCCCAGTGACTGTGGGTGGTCCAAACAAAATGGTCCCAAATAAAACACATTTCTTTCGGATCTAAGTGAGCGCAAGTTCAATCTCCAACGAAGTCTCTCTCTACGCAAACTGCCGCACGTGATATATTTACTACTTTTGTTTTTTTATTGCACGCTGGGATTCCCACCGTACTTCGGCCTATGAGTACATATACATATAGAATTCTCCGCCCACCGACAAGTTCTATTTCCTGTTTCCCATAGCCCAGCGTCTGAAACACCAATCAGATGATCACAATGCATAATGCTGTAACTGGAACCGATCAAAATAAAACACTATTAGTAGTTACGATAGTCCATTCATTCATCAGTTAGACTTGCAGAAACTACGTTGCCAATAGTACAAACCAACGACCCTGGAAAGCACGAAGTATAGTGAACACACAACGACCCTGGAAAGCACGAAGTATAGTGAAACAAGCAAACACACTGGAACATGGAGTTAGAAATTTATCAAACGATATTTATGCTGACGACACTGTTTAGCGGATCCGATGCAAGGCCCGCCGCCAGACAAACGGCAATCATTGGACTGAAGCAATCTACTGTAAGTATCGTGTTGAAGCTGGGTCATAGTATTGATCGTTAAACAGAATGACATCTGGGTCATGATCAATTGGCGTTGTGTCAAAATACTGTCTAATCCACTGCGTTTCAATTCGAATTTGTTTTCAGAAATACCCACGTATTTCTCAGCTTCAAAAACCACAAGAGGACACATCTTTAAGACAAAGAATGCCTAGTAAGCTTCTGCCAGTGGTGGAAAAGGAACTTCAATCCGAGATCGACAGAATAAGAGTTATTAAGAGACATAAACGAACTGGACAGTTCCGCAGAGAGTTTTTCTTTTCTTCCAAGGTTGACCACGTTTCACCAACGAGCAAACTGCCGACTGTCGAAATCACGCAAAAGACGGCAGGTCGCCTTGGTGGCCTCACCCGGCAAAAAGCTGCCGCGAAATTCAACAAACTTGAACGTGCAAAAGTGCGTCGACGTCGTTATGTAACACAGGGGTCTCAGTGGCATCATGACACCATCACATGGAATATTCCATCCAATGGCTGGAGCACTAAGTTATCGCGGTATGAAACTAAAACTACTTTAACAGAAGCATTTAGGCTCTGGGCAGAAGTGAGTCCACTGCAGTTCCGTTGGTTAGATCCACCAGCCAGCGTTGACATTACCGTGAAGTTTGCCAGAGGTAAGAAAGAGTGAGAATTAGATGTACTTGGTTGTAATTTCAGTTCTTTGTCAAACTCTGTTATCTATCTACATTCCTGCTTATAGTTTGTGTTTAGTTGATTAGACCCGGCCACATTAGGGAAAATCATTTTAATTTAAAATTATGTGCCGTTCGCCGCCACTGTTATGCAAGAAAAAATTATTCGGGAAAGAAAACGCGAATTCTTTGATGACGTGATCAACCCCTTTAATGAACCGAGAAATATTCTGTAAAATGGTTCCTTTTTATTTTGATCTCTATTTGGCTTGTTAAAGTTTGCTTTTACTGTTTCCGTTGACATCACACTATTTTTAACAATCAGATTACGGGTTTTGTTTTGAAATGTAACTTCCGGAAGAGGTTATTCACAAATATAAATCGTTTCCTCAGATTGTATCTTCTGCTCACACTACTAATGACGGGCGTATTAGAAACCGTTGACATAAAAAAGCGATTTACGAGCATTGCAGACCAGGTCACTGATCCCAATTTCCTCTGTAATATTTCTATCAAATTTTATGAAAGCTTCGCTTTGTGCAATCCTTCGTTTAGCCGCTTTTTATACCTATCCGACAGGTTTGAAATTCGAATTCCGTTCTTTCGCCAGTTTTTGTTACATCATAAAGAGATTCCAGTTGATTCTAGTAGAACAAATTTTATGTGGCAAATCAGTGGCACGCATCTCTTTCGTGGGCTATTAATTAAGAACCCTATGCACCAAAGTGTCTTTCCACACCCACAGAACGACTAAATTCGCCCTTGCGCTATGATCGGCTGTTTCTAATTCGTTTCTATTTTCTCCGGAAAGTAAATGCAGATCAAACTTTCAATTCAAGATTTTTTTAGAACATATTTTGGCTGAGAAAGTTTGACAATACTTTATTCATGGTGGTCATTGTGTTCACGCCCAGTTCACACCACACCGGATAGACTCATTCGATCACATGAAAACCTTTTTCCGGCTAGAGTGTTCGACAAGAAACAATATCGCTACCAAAGTAAGGTACTAGTAACGAGGGCATTCTTTTGGAACTATTTTAAAAGAAAGGATATATGAGAGAGAGAATGCACGAAAAATCACTTACCAAAAGAACGCAATTCGTTGTTTTGTTTTATTTTTCTGTACCACTAACACTTAATTATTATTCGTTCATGTCGTAAACGGGTAGAACCCAGAAAACAAAAACTGTTCGTTTCGCAATTCTACTGAGACGGACGGTGTTCATGTATAAATTCCGGAATAGCTCTGCCTTCTTTTTTTGTTCTGAGAATTATCAACGTTATTAGTCGGGTTGCGGACAATTGCTTGGCACCTACGTTTGACAAGCCGGAAAAGTTAATGAGCAGTATTCGCAAGTCACCGGACGGAACACCAGACAGTTGGCAGCAATTCTATAAGCGAGGATAAGAAGGTGTAAGTTCTCCGTATTGAGTGTTGTAATGGCGTCATCGCATGCATTCTCTCACGATCAGTCTATCCCAAGAAAAGCCCGCCTAAAATAGATGTATCTAGCAATTATTCCACGAGCGCGCGTTGGATATGAGATGATAGATAGCCAACGAGGCGCGTAGCGCCAAGTTGGCTGTAATCATCTCATATCCAACAAGCGCAAGTTGAATAATTGTTTTATTAAAAACAATCAAGAAATATTGCTAGATCTTACTGATTTCACTGTGCAAGAATAACCAGCAGACAATTTAATGGTCGCCATTTCTCGGCCATGGTATAATGGCTCAGAAACCATGGCCGCTAAGCCAATCAAATCCCTCGAATTGCATTATCCAATGATTCAGTTTTGAAAAATTCCTGCTAACCTTTTAGTTCGATGGAAACTTAGAGTTTTCCGATACTCCGGCAACGGTGTGGTTGAGGTAGAGCCACATCTCTCTCCAAGGAGACCAACTCTATCCGTCTGTTTTACAGAGCGAAAAGCCCTGTAAAGACACTTAAGTTACAGACCAGCGATCTAAGTTTTCGGCCCGGGCCATCTTACCTGACGGTATCAGCCTTAGAGAGGTGTCCACTTAAGAGACTGTTCACTTTAGACAATGATGACCAAACGCTTGCCAAAAGATTAGAAATCTGAAGAAAATCTAGCGATTTTGGTAACGCAATTTATTCTTGAAAGTGAGATTTCTGTATCTTTCACTCCAACCAGTTGCAAAGATGGATGTAAGCGAACTGCCGAGAAAGCTAACATAATACAGCCAACTCTCACCGTGCGGACACCTCGCTATTACAGACACCCAGATAATACAAACAGCAGCTAAATCCCCCAAAAAAATAGGTTCAGACGTTTAACTGAACTAAGTTCCCGTTATTACGGACTCTCGCTATTAAGGACACTAACTCGCTATCCCAAAGGTGCCCGCAATAAAGGGAGTTGACTGTACTCTTGAAGGAGCAACCTATGATAGAGTACTGTAGCTCTTTCTGGGAGGGGGATCACATTCCCTTCATTAAGTTAGTCTGCGTAGCAGGCATAATCGGGGAGGGGAAGAAAAAGTAAGAGAAAAAAAGGGAACTGGGGAGAGCTTCTCTCACCTCCATTTTTTCTCTCACATTTTTCTGGCTCCGTTCCGCCACTCTGGCCTCCCTAACCTGCGATCAGGCGTTTTTTTTTTTTTTCGTGGAGCGCGAAAGTGTGGCAGCGCGAGAGTCGGCGGTTCGGGATGAGATGTAGGGAGGGAGGGAGGGAGGGAGGGAGGGAGGGAGGGAGGGTATGATTGCAGGTTATGGCCTCCCCAGCTTGGTTCCAGAATTTTGTGGTGTCGCGACAGATATAAGCGGGTTAATTTGATCTTCAATAACTTCGATAGAACGTGATTATTGCATTTCCTATGCTATTTTTTTTGTACCCACCCGTCTGTATCAAACTATTGGTGTATTAAACCTTCGAGTTCTTCCAAACTTGTTCACGTGTTTTTGCAGTTCGGACTGAAGTGCATCACTACATTCTCCATAACATTTGACTAAGAAAATGTACCCTGTTCCTGCAGTTATAGAAACACATATTTTAAACCAATCAGAACGCCTAATTATGCTAAATAGCAACAAGCTGGCCAGGCCAATCGAACATCTCTTACGGCTAAAATGTTGACCAGTTTTTATTAGAGAAGATTAAAAAAGAAAAGGCTATCAATAAGACAGACGCATTTGGTGTATCAGTTACGATTTGTTCCGTTGTGGGAAGGTTGTGGGTACATTTTGGCGACAACTTTAAGTGAGATGGAGCCAATAATATTGTGGAAACCGCTGAGGAGGATTTTGTGGGTTAGCTAATGTCTCATTTGTTTGCTTCTTGGCTTTTGTCTCATTCTGTCTAACTTAGTTCATTCCGTATCCAAAAAATGATCATTGAAGGCGAAGATGTTGAACATTTTCAATCTCACAGTCCCGGCCCATGGAGTTTGATCTTTTTTCTTTTAAGTCAGTTATTCCTTTCTACTTTATTCGTGTTCCTGGGTCTAAGCTGTTGTAAACAAAACAAACTAAACAATTCGTAATTGCTAACGTTTTAATTAATGCTGGCCAAAATTCAGGATTGTTCTTTGTGAGCCACGAACAGTTGGATTTTGAAAGCCTATGCCAAGGTCAATTCAGACGAGACCATTTGCTATTTCAAAAGTGATGAATACATAAGTGCATCCGGTTGGACGCTGTCTATGACCCCACCAAAGTCCACGCCTTACCGGACATCTCAGTAAAGTAATCTGAAAGAAATTGTAGAGAATAATGGCATTCTGCCACCGACAATTCAATTTATCTCTCTTTATCTGAAAAAGCAACAGTGTTTGGCCGTCAATGTTTAGAATTTTATTTCAAGCTTCGCGACTTAGGTTGTATAATCCTTTTTCCTCTTTTGATGATGGTAGGTTGCACGTGGTCTATCTAACCGTAACGTCATAATCATCGTGTTTTCTAGGGACGTCTAAGCTAAGGTGACAATCTGGCCTTTTGCCGACGATATTATCATGTATAAGTACGGCTCAACTCAAATCCTCATGTTGCCTGAGCAAAGTGCTAAAGAAAGCATCCTATTATAGAATATATAGTGTTTCCGTTTTGTTTCCCAATATCCGATTATTTACCTCTAATTACCATCTGGCTCTCTGACACTGATCTCTGACGCAGTTTTCCCTTTCCATCAAGACAAATTTTAAACTAAGGTGATTAAAAACTTGATGTTTCTTTCGAAAAATTCGTTGATTTTGAACTTATCGCAAAGGAAAATACGAACGAAATTCAACGTTACCCACAACCAGGTACAAGGAAAGCTTAAGTAATGGATGCGGTCGGAGCAACTTTTAACTTGCTTTGGTACAAATGCGGTTGCCGAAATGTTACATTAAGTCCATTAAGTTTTCAGCGGGATAAAATACCCCCGGTATAATTCTGATTGTCACAACCTGCGAAAGAAACAGGCGCTCTTTTCTTTGAAGAGATGTAAACTCATAACTGACGAGAAAATCATCTGCTGAGTGTCAAAATTTTGTCACCGCAATAAACGTTTTTGCATTCTTACCGTTTAACATATTACTCGAGCACTCGTGAAGCAAATGACCAAGCCACGAGTAGTCTGAGAACAAGCCGAAAAATTACTTACCAAAACAAGAAGGGGAACCCTTTGGCGGGTGGTATGAACTCAGGATTTGGAAACAACCTGCAACAGCCAATCTTACTGTATTACAGAGTAGAGTGTTTCAGACTTTTGGGGACTTGGAAAGTTTTCAAAAATAATAAAATGCATTATCGTTTGTCTCGTGAGGTAGTCACTTGGGATGTAGATTGTGACGTTTCGGCTGCTTGCTGCGATCGGTGCATTTTGTCCCTTAAGTTTTTCAGCGAGAGGTTGTTCCCTCAGAAGTTTGTTGTTGGGAATTTTTTTGTACATGGAGTTATGGAAGCTAGAAGTTAGTGTATGTGCCGTGCTCTGAGGCCATAGTGCATTCATTACTGTTTAAGTATTAGTAGCCAACAGCCAACCAAACTGTCAATTTCCTCCACTAGGGGATCATGGGGACACGCAGGACTTTGATGGCGTAGGAAGGGTTCTTGCCCACGCTTTCTACCCAAACACAGCCCTATCAGGGGATATTCACTTTGATGACGACGAACCGTGGACTACCTCTTCTGTTAGCAGTAACGGTTACAAGCAGTTGTTGCCGGTAGCAGTACACGAGATAGGGCATAGTCTGGGACTCATGCACTCTCAAGTATCAGGCTCGATCATGAATGAATATTACAGCGACCAAAACAACAGAGTCATTCTGAGTGATGATGATGTCAAAGGAATCCAAGATATTTATGGTATGCTATTTTCATCCTTACCTATTTTTTTCTATTTTACTTCTTCACCTTAACGATCTGAAAATGTAAATACAATTATTATTATTCTTATTAATATTATTATAGAGAAGGCTGTATTGCTGGCTGTTGCGCGCTCTTACCTTTTAAGAACGAACATTGAATAATTTGTATACCTTGAAACATGACAGCACCGGCAATGAATAGATAAATTGTACACTCCCCGAAGTAGTTTTGGGTAGTTTTGAACCGTCTCGCCAACAACGAAAAAATCGCATTGAGCTCAGTAAATGTGATATTTGTTTATGGGATATAATGATTGATGTTCATAGAAAAAAATCAGCGAAATCGGTGAAAAGTCGAAATTTGCCTTATCCGTTCTTACGCGAACAGCCTCTTAATTCTTTGTTTTTCTTTTCTTCTTCTTTACTTGCTATTGTCCAATGCTCTTTTTTCCAGTCCTGTTCCTTCCCTTTCTTTTCTATTGTTTCCGTTTCCTTCCTTAAATAACTTTTTTTCTTGTTTTCTCTACTTTTCTCTCATGTTCCTCTCTTGTTTTGGTTCCGTTTCCTTTCTTGTCCTTTCCCTTTCATTCCTTTTTGCTACTGTCCGTTTATCATGTTTGCTCAATGGCTTTTTTTTATTCTCTTTGAAGGTAAGTGTACTCCAAAAGTGACTGCCATCGAATCATGGATGGGGGATTATAGAACTTACATTTTTGACGCAACCAATTTCTGGCGCTTCAACGACTATGGTATTAAAAGCGACCGTGGCTACCCAAAGGAGATATCCTCAAATTGGCCAGGTGTTCCAGACGACATCGACGAAATATTTCTCTGGGGTCACAACTGGAAAGTCTATTTTTTCAAAGGACATCAGTACTACAGATACAACGATTATGATGGCAGGGTTGATTCCGGTTACCCTCTAGACATTTCGAAAGGGTGGTTTGGATTACCAGCCGATGGAATTGATGCTGGGTTTACCTGGAGTGATTACAACAGTTACTTCTTTAAAGGGAGCAAGGTGTACAAGTACGATAACATTAATGACCAAGTTGCCTCTGGATACCCTAAACAAATCACAGACGTTTGGCCTGGTATACCTAACAACATCGACAGTGCATTCCGGTGGTTTTATGACGGTAATACGTACTTCTTTAAAAATGAATATTACTGGGAATGGAACGACAGGCTCCATCAAGCAATGGGCCCTTATCTTATCCGCGATGGCTGGAAGAATATTTGTAATGTTTAGAGGTGAAATTATCTGGATACATAAAAAGATGATAATTGTAAGTATTAATTAAGATGACTTACCTCATTACTACTTGATCTATCCGTTACTCGCTTTAGTCTGGACTTTGTTACTCATAATACCTTCGCTTGGCACTGGCTAAGTCTGCTTATATTTATTACTTACCTTTTACTACAGTTAATGGCTCTAATTCATTTGTAAATTAAAAGTTTTATTTAAAACTGACGACTTTGAGTATAAAAGAATACTCAGGATAACGAAAGAGGAGAGGGTATATATATTCCTGTGCTGATAATAGGACAACGTGGAATACATTAAAGAAGTGTACAAGTGCAGTTGAAAGTTCAAAAAGTTTGTCGGCTGTATGTCGTGGATGGCACAGAGTGCTATTATCATTAAATTGTGTCAACAACAACTTTGCAGGAAAAAAAAAAACGTTTTGCTAATCGAACTATAATTTTGTTGTTGGTGCGATTACTGAGTACACTGGAATATACTTATTTTAGATACTCTTGTTTCGTTTAACGTGGTTCTTACGACCCAAAACCAATGCCGTGAATGTACTCGACGTGGTCAGTTCTTCCGAACTGAACATTAAATCCTTAACGCTATTGTTATACTGTATATATACGCAAAAAATTGAAACATATTTGCACGTGATTTGCGACTAATTTGCGAGTATGTCAAATACTTATATTTTATCTGAATAAAAAAAAAAACCTGTAATAGGTTACTGCAGTTTAAGCTAGCCAATTGTAAATAGTGTTCTGAATTTTGTGCAAAATATCAGTAACTGCTTGTAGCCTTTGAGATCATAGCTACTGGCTGTATACTTGTACATAACTGCTATTTAAATACCTCAAATTCAAATGATGCATTCTAAAACCTTTCTATTAATGGCATTTATTACTGTTCATATTTCTGTTGTAACCTTGTACAGTCCGAGCTCCTCTATGCAATTATTTACTCAACACGTATTAATTACGTATTTATATTCTTTATTGTACAAATAATAATGTTTTGAAATATAATATCATGGTGACAAATTACTCCTTGGCGAGAAATTTCAGCGTTCGATCATTTGTAATTTCACATGTGAAATTACAAAATTGCTATGGCAACGTTCAATAAACAACTTTAACTAATTTGTCACCCATGATATTAAAAGGTAATCAAATGGTATACTCGTGAAATTAGGAAATAATTCCCCAAAGTCCAGTAATTAAACTCGCCTTGAATTTTGACAAAACGCGCGTGAAATTATTTCACTCGTCACCATTTGATGACTTATACTTAGGCATTTTCCAATGTTCTAAGGCGACCATTTTTCCATCGCAATTTTTTCGCTGTGATGTGTGTAGGTGGCAAATAGCTGCAATAAGTGTGTATCAAGGCCAAAGGGGTATTGAATTTGTAAAAAAAAGAGAGAGAAAGAAGAAAGAAAAAAAAATTAGTTTTGTTATAACCCTTATATACGAGATACTGTATCAGTAAAATCGGCGTAACTTTTAATTAAGTATAATATAAATCAGACATTTAGCGGTGATCGAAAAGTCATATTGAATTAAGCATTTATTCTATATCTGTGCGTTTTTGTTTAATGACTGTTGTAAAAGTAAGCCAAAATAGTCACATACAGTCAGTTGTTCTGAACCTCCCTCCCTACAAAAAAAAGAAAAAAAGTAAAAAGAAAATGGATAGAACAATCAGAGCTCGAAGCAAAACATGTCCTCTCAAGACGCGGAAAAACGCCCCCGCCTTGTTTGCTCTTACCTGTTATATGACCTGTCAGGATAGCTAATTTCGTGTACTTTAAAATAACTTTTGCTTCGATTGATTTAGAACTTGGAATACGAGCTTTCTTTAAATGTCAACATAAACGTATATTTACAGCAGTCATTCTAAAAACGCCCAGACTTCCCTTGTCTAGTTTGCTTAATGTCTGCCGTTGCTTAGTGTAATAGTAATCACAATTTTGTGTATTTGTATTCATTTAGTTCCTATTGAAGTAAACCATCGAAATAAACCAATACTTTCTTCAATTTCTATTGTTCCGTCCTCTTTATACTAAAAGCTGACGTTCTTATAACTTTCAAAATAAACTGCTGAGCCCTTGATGCTTTCCATACTTTGTGGGGCTACTGGCAGTACCTATTTTCCTTAAGGTAGAATTGCAGAACACGCTTGAGTTTGCCCCAGAGTCGCTCAATCAAGCCCGTCACCCGAAATTGTGACATATTTACTCACGCACGTCGAGTTTCCGTGCGCTTGTGTATCGCTTGACTATCCCTAAAGGCTGGTTTCCATATGATCGCGGATCGCAGATTGCAATAAGGTCTGCGATCGTCTGCTATCATATGGAAACTACTTCTGCGATCGTCTGCGATCCTGCGATCGCGATCGCAGAAGATAGAACCATGTTCTATCTAAAGGCTGATCGCAGACGATCGCAGACCTTATTGCGATCTGCGATCATATGGAAACCAGCCTTAAGAGAAAGGGAACTTTTTCAGTATTTTGACTATGAGACGATAGTAACCTCGAGATTACCGCCTTGAGACTACTTTCAATGGCCCGAAGTGTCCGATCTAAAAAGTCCATTCGAGGCGCCTTGTTGGTCATCATCCATTTATGTAACGAACGCGCGGAATAATTGTTAAACTGATTCTATATATAGCGATTATGTCAGTAAGTTATATTGTTATCCCAGTCCCTATGATAATTATGATTATAAATTTTGGTTATTTTCTCTTACAAGATGCCCTATCTCTACAACCACCCAGCTTTATGTTGAAATATTTTAGAAAACATTTACGGGCACGATGACCCATTTTCCCTCTTGCTGTTTTCGAGTTATCACGTCAGTACTAGCTGGGACCAATCAGTGAAAGTTTTAAAAAAATGTTACGTGAACTTTTATTTCGAGACAATCGCCAACTTCCAAATCCATGCTACTTAGGGCTCGGTTGATCAAAAGCCGATTAACGCTTATCTACGATTAAAAGTTAACCGAGGTTTTCAGCACGCCCACTAAGAAGACTCTTAAAAGCTAATTGAAAGCTCATGGTAGAGAAAAGTCGACGCCAAAACTGAGGGACAAAAATCTTTTGGAAAAACTTTATTCGTTAGTAATTAAACTAGAATCAAAGTTCACGTTAACCCAGATTAGCTTAATCGGGCTTTGAACAACTGGGCCCAGGTCTTTATATACGGACATTTTTTTATTTCTTTCTATTTATTATTATTATTATTATTATTATTATTATTATTATTATTATTATTATTATTATCATCATGATCATCATCATCATCATCATCATCATTATTATTATTATTATTATTATTATTATTATTATTATTATTGTTACATTACTATTTACAAGGCTAAAATTTAAAAAGATATTAAAAAACCAAACGTTTTTGAATAATTAAGTCATCCTCAGAGTAAAAAGCAGAAAGACTTTTTACTCTGAGGATGATTTAATTAGTCAAAAACGTTTGGTGTTTTAATATCTTTTTAACTTTTTAGCCTTGGAAATAGTATTGTAAATCTCAAGCGAATATTGTGGACAATTATTATTATTATTATTATTATTATTATTATTATTATTATTATTATTATTATTATTATTATTGTTATTATTATTACTACTATTATTAATTTTAACGATTGCGCTATGTATTCAGGCGGTATTCATGCAGCAACTAAGAAGGCAACGTCAAGAGTTACTTTTCTTTAGAAACGGCGTTACTCAGTTTTCAGGAGTTGAATCGATCTACCCTGAGTCGTGAGCCGGAACAGAATACGTTGAGCTCACAGATCGCCTCAAATGCATAGGAAAGTCTTTCGCCGTAGCATCATTGAGTTCACATTCCCCTTCTTCTTTTCCTACCTTAGAGTAGTAGTTGATTGATTTACACAAAGGATTGTTCACACACAAAAACGCACAATGAATTAGCGACGATGTGTACCGCTTGTAGATCACATGATAGGCAAATGCCTTTTGCTCATAAGTGATGAAGAACTGTTCTTTGCTCATCTCATTCTTGTCTGGATAGAGAAGAGAAAAGTTTACAAGATTAACGCCCGATCCACACAACTGCGCTTTTCGTTTGAAACCGTTTACTTTTTGATGCGTTTCCTCAACTGTCAAAATGCCAGTGAAAACGAGACGTGTGAAAACGGTGTACTTAAACGAAAACCCATTCTTTAAAGCAGAAATGAAAATGCATCATCCCCCCCCCCAAAAAAAACCCAAACACACAAAAAAACAACAACAAAAACGTTTAGATCAGAGTAGAAACATGATGACGCCGGCTTTTTTTAAACGCTGAACGCTGTTTTAGTTTGGACAAACGGCAAACGAATAATGGGGTTAGTTTCTAAAGAAACTGTGGTTCTGCTTCAATGGCCATTGGGAGTGGAAAAGAATGTTCGGCGGCTTTATCATCAGAGTTGATAAGGTAGTTTAACCGCTAAAGAGATTCGAGAGCGGACGTTCTGAGCGTTAGCCCTTTGGTCAGAGCGTATCGTCTCCGGGAAACGCTCTGACGAAAGGATAACGCTTGAAACGCTTGGATTTCTCCGACACTTATGGTGGCCAAATTACCTTATGATTTTTGTTGATAAAACAAAACGTACATTCATTTAGTTTGGATGGTTGGCGAAAACGCATAACAAAGTAACCGCTTTTAAGAAAAAAAAAGCAAGTATGGAGAACAATAATTCTTACATTGTCATCGCTCATGGTTATCACTCCAGTGCAGGCGTGTTAGAGTTAAAAGGAGTTTGCATGAGGCCTCTTGGAAAAACGCGCAGAAAAAAGTGTACACCGGGACGCGTAGGATACGCAGGAAAATCAAAACAACCTAATAGCACGACCGGGGAAAACGTCCCGCTTCGCCTGAAAACATGCTTATTCAGCAAAAGTAAGGTGTTGCAAATCTTTAAAATGGACCGATGATTTGTATGCATTATACAAACTATTCAAGTGACTTTGAATAATGTGCATGGAGCCTAAGGTGTATCTTCCTCAGCTCCCCTTAAGGGCTCGTTCCCTCGAATCTGGTTCTTTCCATGGTGCGCGAACGATATCTCGCCGCTCGACTATTTTGAAAGGGCTCTACGACTTTCGCCACTCTCTTGTTGATCTGTATTCCCAGAAACCTAAGCATGAAGGTGGAGCATTTGTCACGTTGTAATCAGGATCTCAGGGATCCAGTGTCCTTTTATACAAAGAGTGTACTGCACCATGGGGCGAACATAACAAAATATTTTATCCTTGTCCCCCAGCCGACGTATTGAGCCCATAACCTTCCGCACACTGCTTGAATGCAATTTGATCTCTACTTAGATAAGAACATGGGTTCGACTCCCCTCGGTAGCCCAGATTTTTCTTAGTAGCCTCATGCTAAAAGTTCTCTCAAATTACCTTGTCCCTCGAAGGGCTGCGCGAATTTGCATACGTACTCATACCACATGTTACAAGGCGTATCATTCCACTTGCCATTAGCTGCTACTAGAATCACACAATCACCTATCCCAAAGTCATCATCTGGCTCGCTATCTCCCCAGTTTGTATACGAAACAGTGCTGCCATCGGACCAAACAAAAGTTCCTTCGATATCTGTGTCGGTAAGGCCGACAAAAACTGCGCTTTTTCCTCCGGTGAGACTGCGGACGAATTCGTTTTCTTGAGCGCTGTGAATTGAAGCCAGATTTGCGCCGTGTTGTTTGCACAAAGCTGAAGCGTTGGAAAACGGAGTTTGCTCAGAGGATACCCAGTAGCAGGCTTGATTCCATTCTTGCCAGCCGGCTTTACATTGGATTGACCTGGCGTGCCAGGGTAATCCGATAACTGAAAGAGCGAAGATAAAGGGAAAGTACTGAAGAAAAGGGGAATGAAAAAGGAAGTGTGATTAAAGTATTTCGTTTATAGGCCTCCACTGGCTCGTCTGTAGCTGTACTTAATTCTAGCCGGCGAGCAAGGTTCCCTTCGTTTGCCTTAGCGCACTCTTCGCACTCTGATATTCCTTTTTTTAATTTTTTTTCTGCAATTCACTCAACTAATATATTTCATACAAAAGATCGCAACGGATATCCGGCTCGAATTTATCAGTTTGCTAAATCGGGTTCTCTTTCTATAATTTCTTTTGTATGGAAAGAACAATGTGCTATAAAATAACGACCGCATTCAAATTGAGTCTAAATTAAACAGTATATTGCTTAAAAAAATAATAATGCAAGATTATACTTTGGAATAGCCCAGACTGGATTTAATGCCTCTTGGAACGGTTGTGAAATTTAAAGGTGCTTAACTGACATGTAAAAACCTTTCCGAACTTTTTTTCTGTATTAATTTCCTGAAATCTTATTACCGAACCGGTATAGAACAAGAATAATAATAATAATAACGAAATGCTATCCTTGGTCAACAAGCAACTCCGAGTCCTATAAGCCCAATATAAAGCTCATTATTAAAAATAACCACAATCGGTGTTTGGTGTGCCACGTTTGCTCAGTTTTAATCCTCGTCTTCGGATTACCCCGAATGTTTTAATAAAAAAGAAAATGCTACATGTAATAAAAATATATCATAAAAATCAAATTTTTTGTTATTTGAGCGCAGGTGAAAGGTCTTTTTTTTTGTTTCCGTTGAGCGAATTAAAAAAGAATACATTTCAATAAAAGCAACAATTGTGACGTTCAAGGGCCATTTAACACCCAGAAACGATTAAATGCATCGTGGATATTGTGCAATTTTTCTCAATAGTTAGCACTTTCATACTAACATACCTGGATTGCACTTGTTATTGGATGTTAAAATAAGTTCTTCATTCGAATAAAATCGTAAAACATTAAAGAAGCTTCGCTTTCTTCTTCACTGAACAAAGCAAAGTAAATTACTTCGCTTTATTTTCAACAATACGACCCAAACTGGTTTTTACAATACCTCCTTTTTTCTAAAAAGTACCTCTTATTCGGCCAATTCTCGAAAAGTGGCATTTTCTTGATAAAACGTACCTGCACAATACGGATTCGGTAAGGGCAGTGTTTTTGAAAATGTAACAATATTTTTGAGAGTTCGGCTTTATATAAGTAATCTTTTGAATTTTGGCGTTATAATTGTCTTTTGGTGAGAAAAAATTGTAAGTTGAAAAGATAAATCACAAGAAATGTTTAATTCTTTCCCCAACAAGGAATTAAAGTTTTGCCAAAAGGAAAAATCTTTCTCAGCAAACAAAACTAAATTTCAAGATTTATTCACTACATATCGTCGGGTAGCGTAGTTCGTAGTTAATAAGGAGCGATATTATCTCGTCGACTGTGCTTCAAATAAATCTTGCAATCCATTATGACTACTAGGACTGGAATTATTGAAAGGAACTAGGGAAATATCACGTAAGATATTTTTGGTGAGAATAAATAATTGCTTCAAATTGTTAGCTTAGACTTTGGCAGGTGCTTGTATGAGGAAAAGATTTATTGGTTTCGCAAATATTCCGCCCTTTTCGTCAAAAATAGAATTTTGCTCAAATTTGTCGGTCTTATTTCATTATTTGTTACCAGTTTCATTAAAAAACCTATTTTCGATTATTTTTGCCGGATTCACTAAAATGGATTTATCTTGCGAACCAACGACCGACCCGTGATCGCTTGATCAATTGAACATAGTTGAAACACTGTTTTAATTCGCAATAGATTCTGTGAGTTTACACCAGTGAACGCTTCAAGGGAATTGCCTTTGAGTTAGGAACTGATTTTTTTGAAGAAATTTTCAGTTTTTTCTTAGGTAAGGGAGGTATTGAATTATAAGCAACCGATAAACTAGTGTTTTTTTTTTAAAGAAAAAAATGCAACATGTCATAAAATAACAAAAACAGGAAATGTTAACTTACTAGTGAGTGCAAGCCGAACCACTGAACACCACGTTCGGCGAGACATGCTTTTGCAAGGAATGGCAATTGCACTAAATTTACCTGCTACCCGTTTATTTTAAACGCAGCAGCCTGACTCGCTCATTTTGATTGTTTGCTGATTTAAATTCATAAAGGAATCGCCGACTTACATCCACAGAAATGCCAAATACTATTTCTCAAGTACGTGCTGTCGGAACAAATTACAATATTTAATATAACCATTAACATACCACTTTAAGAAAGCCGACGTCAGTGGCCTATTTTAGTTTCAGTGTTCAATCTGTTCGACTCTTGAAAATTGCCTTCAGCTTCGTAAAGTCAACAAGACTCTGCATAACGAGAATGCAAATAGTGGATGTGGATGGCGGATGGCCGATAAATCTCTTCCTAAACCATTACATCTGTTTAATACCGGATGGTTTTAATTTTTTTCTCATTTCAGCAGATACTGAAGAGCAAGGTTAAAGCAGTCAAATTTCGCAATTGGGGTGTACTTTTTAAACGCGGTTTGATTTCTGAAAACGTGCCGGATCATCGTAATCATATTATATCTTATTTTTGCACTTGTACGTAATTTTACACTGATATAAGAAAAGGAAAACACAAAAATGACAGTGTATTTCACTAAAGGATTCCGCATTAAACCGTGGTGGTTAACGACGCAACTCGTATCATATCCGCGCATATTATGTATAAAACCGTGGTTTCCACTGAACCTTATTTTCTATTTGAACTTTATTTCATCACTAAGTGTACATTACATTTAAAAGTACATTAAATGTATAAATTAATACAGAGAAATGAAACTTCTTTCACTAAATACACTGGACCGCGGGTAGCGAAAGCCATTAATCGAAGCGGGCAGAGTAAGACAAGTAAAAGATATAAATAAGGGATAAGAATATACTAAGAGAAAGAGACCATTTTAAAACACAGACAAATAAAAAATACAGTAACTTTTCGCGTGCAACCCTAAACGAGACCTTTACGGCTTAATATAATGGTGTTTTGCCCAGAACACTCTAAGTGAGACCAAAATCCTAAATTTACACCCCTAAGCGAGACGACGAGCATCCCCGCCCCTTTCATATGAGAGTCCCCCCCGGGACTTTACTGAGTTTTGTAGGGGTGTTTGCACTCTTGTTACCTTTCGTACATTGTCGTGAGCTCTCGTCACCTATCTGTCGTTCTTGTCCACTTACTTCTACTCCAGCGCGCTATCGACTTCTCATGCACCCACTCGTAAGCTATGCTTAACCTTACAGTGCTCTCGTTAAATTCATAGGTTCTCGTTGTTTCTCTAGCACCACGTCAATTCCCATGATCTCTCGTTAACGTAACTCCCGGCATGCACTCTCGTCATCCCTCGTGCACTCCCTTCTACACTCGTGTGTTCTCGTCTTCTGAAGGCTTGGATACACAGTGCAATATTGTATCCAACATTTCGAGCAACTTCTAAAGTTCACCTGTCCCCTCTCCGCAAAAAAATTTCAACAAAAATAATGTTGCAACTTGGCTGAGCCTTTACTTTACTACGCTCTGGTTTAATGTCGAATTTACTCTCATCCCTTTTCCTTTTCGATCTCCCTCGAACGTCCTCGTGGTGTTTCAACTTAATTTCCAACCCGCGTTACTTTTGTGTGTTTTCATAAACGCTCCAATGTCGTCGTACGTCCTCTTGCGCCGTTTTTGTTTTATAAAAAGTTTAATCATTCGAACTAGTGATATGCTCTGTTGAAAAAAGTTATTTTCCAGCCAAAAAACTTAGAAAAAGTACGGGCGCTCAAAATATGCATGCACCGTTTTTTTCTTTTTTTTTTTATTTTAAGGTAATTAAAGGGGCTATGTCAGCTGGGGGACATGCGCAGTTAGCGTCCGTGCGTTGATAGAACCACTTTGAAGTTGTTGGCCCAACTTTTTCAAATACAGTCGGAGAGTTCAGGAAGCTGACGCCCTTTTCATCCGTGCCTGAATCGCGTTCATCTTTGGAAAGTTAGCTAATCTTTTTATTTACAAAGATTCCTCTGTATTTACAGACGCTGTTTGTTGCAATATTTCTGAAATCGTTTGCTCTTGGAGCTCTATTAATGTGGATTTGCGGTGTCCACTCGCGGCGGCCGTCGTTCTGGCTTCGGGCAAAAAAGAATATAAGACAGCAACGGCACAAAACATTAAGTTTGGAATTGAGGACACCAAAGGATTTGCCTGGCTTGTTATTAGTTTTATTAGACCTCGCTTGACCTCGATATTGCTATGAATGCATTGACATATGATGGGTGTAAATCAGACATGAATACAAATACTTCTTTGATTGTTTTGACAAGCCGACTTTCTCTTCGTGCCACAATTGTGTGTATAAATAAATCAGTTACGTACAGTGTAATTTCGTAGTTTTGCAGGGGCAACCGCGGGTTTTGGACGTAATTTTTAGAGCACAAGTAGTTTTGCAATTGCAAGTATCGGCATATAAACAAACGGAACTCACACGTAAGTCACACGTATTAAAAATATTAAAAGACTTCTCCGCCAAACAATCGTACACCACTTCGCAAAGAAAATTTTGTGAAAGTTTTAGGTTTTCTTGTTGCCAAATTTTAGTCTTCAATTTTAGAAAATTATTCTATGAAGTAAAGTTTCATTTTCGAAGTGGTGTACACTAAAAAAGCGACATGGTAAGCTGTTAAACAGTTTGGTAGCAGAAAACAATTTGATCATCACGAAACTTTTGATAACAAACCAATAGAATAAGGCGATGATTTTGTTCCCCAAACTTAAACTAACTTTACAACAGCTGCAAAACCATTTAGCTTGCCACGTCGCTTTAAAAGAACTTGTTCAACTAGCAAGTGAAGTCAGCAAAGACTAAGAGCTTAAACTGTTGCAGAAGAAAGGTCGATATTAACGAGTGAAAGTATCATTTTGGTTTAAATGATCAAGTTGGAAGTTCATGATGTTTTGAAATATTACGAATTTTTTTTTGAAATTCTTTGTACTTTGAATTTCTCAAGTTCTCATGCCTAATCCATGTTTTCAAATTCAAAAATAATTTTTCTGGTCAATCCATTTTCCACTTATTTTGAGTGAACATTTTGGAGAATATCGATACAATATCTATAATGATATTTGGTCTGTTTGCTCTTAAGCTTAACACAATGTTGATAGTTGAAGATAATTTCTCTTCATTAACGTTCCAGTTCCAAATAAACGTTTTGCAAACATCTAGAATTTTTTCTACATATAAACTAAGGTCACAGCTGGTTCGTTTATTTGCTAATAATATTTAAAAATTTGATGATTAACAACACAGTTTTTTTGAGTTTATTTGGTGCAATTATTGTTTATTTTTGGAAATATTTTTGATGATATAAGCTCAATTTCTTTTCTTCTTTGACAGCACATAATATTTTGGTTTCTATTTCGAGTTAAAAATACGTCATTTTACTCGTTTTTCTTGTCCCACGCAACACTGAGTCAGTTGAACAAGATCTTAAACATAAAACTTTAATACTACAAAACTAACGTCTAGTTGAAAAAATGGAAAATAAAGAAACTCAAATGCCAAACTAATGATCCCCGTCTAAATTTTCCCACCGATACGAGTAAGAAATATCGGCCTGAAATTTAAAATAGTGTATTTTGCGCCAATGATTTAATTATAGTCAGCAGGACCACAAAAGACATAGTACAGATTAGCTTTGCTATATGCGGGTTGTACATTTTTCTAATTTGTTAAATTTTAAATTATCGAAATAAAATGATTGATTGGTTGATTGATTGATTGATTGATTGATTGATTGATTGATTGATTGATTGATTGCAGATTATTTTACCAAGTTTCACTTGACTCTAAAATTCTGAAGTAAACTTTTCATTTTCAGAAAGAAGTCTTTTCAATTGTATATGATTTTAGATTTTTTCTGCTTCAAGATTTCCGATTCGGCAAAAACGTTAATTTGTAAGTTCACCAACTTGATGTTCCCAAAACTTTCAAGACGATCAAACTCGAATTTGTCCTGGTTTACAGTACATTTGAAGCCGACCAGAAGAAACTTATTTCGCCTATCGGCTGCAATATATAATTTGTTGTATTCTCGTAAAAATTCCAAAATAATTACCAAATACGATATCTGGAGAATAATTAGTTGGAATAAGGAATAAAAAAACTGTGGCCTAGTTTTGGTATTAATAGTGTTCAAAATAATTTATACAAAGAAATCAAACAAACCGCACTCGGTATAACTTAAATGAAATTACATTCTTTTTTTGTTTTCACAATTTCATTCAATTTGATTTAAGAATTTCATAATATTTTTGAACGTGAAATAAGTGTGAACAGCATACACAACTCCGTTGAACGTAGCCCATTCATTTTTGTTTTACAGCAAAATTTGAATTGAAATACAATGCAATTGTAAAATGTTCCGTGGAATATTTCAAAATGAATTTGAATTTTGTAAATAACTCGGTTGAACGCATAATCCATTCAATTTCTTTTCACAGAAAAATTTGAAAATTCAAATACAATGCAACAGAAAGTAAAATGCCCTGTGGAATGTTTAAAAATGAATTTGAATTTTGCGCCTTTGCTGAAAGCGCAATAAATTTCTTCAAAGTTCACCCTTTTTGTGTTACCTCTATTATTTAAATCAATTTTTTATCAAAATGGCGAAAGCCTTTTTTTCTTGGCTTGCAAAGTTCTAACAAAAAACTGTTTCCGAACCGAGAAGCGATTTACGTGGAACTTAACATCAAAAGTGCATTTTTATTTTATTTATCTCTGCCAGAATTAAAATGCTGGGAAAATCGTTCAATCTTTTGTGGTCCACAACTCTAATGTGGTGCTGAAGACGTTCGCAAGATGTTAACTGAACATTATTCCAACCAGACGCTTGTTTTATCATACATATTACAGCATGTAAAGGGAACATAAGAAATATCAGAAGGTTCCTACATAATGTTTCTTCTTCAGTAAGTGATAAAATTTTGGCCTGGGAACTTGTCGTTTAATAAGTCAAATGTTTGACGCAAGACTTTAACAATTTAATTTGCAATACAAGTTTCCATGGGGATCCTCTTTAAAGCCTTCTGTTCCCTTGACAGCAGTAAACGGAGGTGGAACTGCTAAGTGTAGATACCTAATTTTAATTTTTGTTCTCGTCGCGAATTGGCCAAAACTCGAGAGTTTATTTTGAAATTTGAAGCTTTCAGTTACTTCGTAATTCAGTCAAAAAATCAAGGTAATCAACAAAATTTTAGTTTCCATTTCACACACCAAATGATACAGAATTTTGAATATTTTTGTAGATAATCAGGCAATTTCAAATGGAATTTACCAAAACGAAGAGAAGTCCAATACTGAAGAATATATTTTGAAATTTAAGTGTCCATTTTTTTAAGGTCGTCAACACGATTTCAAGTCACAGACCAAATGATATTAAATTTGGAAGATTTTTTATATATAATCAGGCAGTTTGATGTCAAATTAACCAAGACGGAGAGAGAACCAAATAAATAATTTTGAATTTTAAGCTTTTCTTTCCTTTTAAATTCAGTCAAAAGGTTAAGCCCATCCACTTCTCAAACCAAATAATCTATAGTTTTCAAGACTTCTGTAAACAATTAGGTAAATTTATATTGACCTAATAAAAAAAAACGTTTCTTTTGGATGTTTCCAATTCCATCAAATCATATAAAAGCGAAGAAAGAAAATGCAGTTGCTAGTCCCATCTCTAAATATCCTTCAGGCAGTGGGTTGGTGTGCGAGTGTGTCACTTGCTTTAATTGATTGTTTCGACTTAGCCTTTAAGTATGTTTTAGATTTCATTAAAGAAAAGAAAGAAGCAATTTTTCAGTTTTGATCGAGCTGTCCTTTTTGCCAGCGTTATTTTTTTCATTTTCCATTTAAATATACAACTTGCAGTTCTACCTTGGAAACAGCATATAACTGAAAAATAATTTAACCTATTTCTAAAAAGCGCAACACTGAGCGATCGCCGATCTTGACATTTTCAATACATCCCAATTTTGCTTCAATTAAAAAAGGTTAACCAAAGTTTCAAGTTATATTTTTTGGAAAATGTATCATATAAAACAAATCCGTTGACATCGCGAACTGAAAAATGACGGCCTTATTAAACTTTCAATTGTCATTATGGAATGATCTCTCAGAGCTAACGCTAACATGCTTAAACCGCTATGCAAAATAATACCTTAAGGTATATTTCAGAAGTATTAAAAGAAATTCTGCTGCACCGACAGTGTTTTCAAAATTAAAGGGCCATATTTTAATGAACGGATCACCAATTAAATGCTGGTGAATTGAAGATTAAGTAGGACTTTTCACACACCGCCACCATCTTTCATAGGTATCATTTTTTCAATACTTTTTCCTCTTTTCTGATCCTTTTGCTCCTCCTGTCCTGTCTTTATTCTCGTGCAAAATGTCCTTTTTAAAAGTGAAACAAGCAAAACTCATGAGTTCAACAAATATGCCAAAATAAAACCAATACATATGCTTTGTTAAACACTTTGACACTTTAAGGTTCTGAAGCCCTGCTCTCCTCCGGCAACCCCCGAAAAAAATTCAGAATAGATATCCGAGTTTCATTTGGCAGAGCAACGAAAAACAAAAAGCATCAAAAGAAAGTACTGCTCAGTCGCTTTCACTTGAATGGTCACACTTAAGGATTTCGCTCAAAGACTCAAAAGTTAGAACCATCTTGTGCATGCTGTATAGCTTGATTGCACGTGACGTCATGGCGGCCATGCTGGTGGTATGGAACAATAAAATTTTCCATTTTTTCCATTTTTTTCCATTTTTCTCCTTTCTCCAGCGAGGGCCAACTGTAAGTACCCCATACAAAACGTTAGAGTATAAAGACCTTCTTAGGTTTTTGCCGACAAAACCCCAGGTTTCTTCACGTACGTTCAGGCGACGTGTTATAATCTTTGATTCTGACACAAAAATGTCACAGAAATGTTCCTGTGCTGAAAGTAAACGAGAGATGTACGGACTCAATGGCCCACTTATACATGTCATCAAGTTGTAATTGACTCATCTCAATTTTCCTATACACTAAAAAACAGTTGAATAGTTCCGCGGTAGAAGAATTTGACAGTGTAATAAAGGTTTCGATTATGATACAATCACGGGCACAACAGGGCACAGGCGTCCTCTACTGTTAGTAACGTGGAGCAGAATTTACTAGCATTCTTAACATACGTTTATTGAGGACGCACCAGGATCGAGATTATTCTGTTTTGAGACCACAAAGTTGTCAAGTTGTCAGTTAGCAAGATTTATAGAAAGCTTGTTAATGTCGCAATACTTAAAAACTAATTTTAGTTCCTCATTCATGATGGTTTCAAGATGCTGTAACTTATCACATGTGTAGAACATATTTGTGTCATCAGCAAAGATTCGAAATGATAGTTTCTTAGAGCAATTTGGCAAGTCAGTAATATAAAGTAAAAATAAAAGTGGGCCTAGCGTTGACCCTTGCGGTATGCCACAAACAATCGTTTCATAACTGGATTTAGTATTGCCAATCTCAACAAACTGAGTGCGATTATGTAAGTAGCTTTTAAACCAGTTAAAGGGAGTTCCACGTACTCCATAGTGATAGAGTTTTGATAACAGAATGTCATGGTTCACAGTATCAAATGCCTTTGAGAAATCTAAGAAAAGACCACAGGTAACCATTTTCTTATCTAAAGCCTTTTTGAGTGAATCAGTGATTTCTAAAATAGCTTGTTCAGTTGAGTGTCCTTTCCTAAACCCAAACTGATACTGATACAAAATGTTATTTTTTTCTAAGAAATTATTTAGTTGATTATAAATTAGTCTTTCGAACACCTTACTAAAGGGTGATAAAGTTGAAATCGGCCTGTAGTTACCTGTGTTGGTGACATCACCATTTCTGTAAACTGGAGTGACCCGTGAGACTTTCATTACATTGGGCACTATGCCTGATTCAATTGATTGATTGTAAATTTAGGTGAAAAGTACTGACAGTGGATCAGCAGCTAGTTTTATTAATTTGTTAGGTATATCAATTGATGATTTATTTGCATCCAGGGTTTTAAACAAGGTAGAAACTTCAGGTTCAGTGACAGGAAACATAACAAAACTATTGGCTGGAGATGATGTGATGTATTGCAAAGGGTTTTCGTTGCTGTTCTCAATTTTGCTGGCCAGAAGTGGGCCAACATTAATAAAATGTTTATTGAACTGATCTGCAATATCAGCATTATTAGTGTATGCTTTGTTGTTCCTAAAAATTCTTTGCGGTGTAGACTGGGCCTTAGTTTTTCTTTTGATGAGTGTACCAATTAGCTTCCATGTAGCTTTTAAATTACCTTTGCACAGATCAAAGTGTTTACAAAAATAAGTTTTCTTACTGATGTTTTTAAGGTAGTTCAATCTATTAGAATATTTTTTAAACTCACAGACTTTGCACGGATCTCTGGATAGAAAATGCGTTTTATACATAGTATGCTTAATTTTAATAGATTTAAGGATCCCTTTCGATATCCATGGTTTTTGTAGGAGTCTTTGTTTATTTCTTGAGGTTTGTTTTTTTGGTGCATGTTTGTTAACGATCGATTTAAGTGTATCAATAGTGAGGGCAGTTATTTCATGCAAATCAGTACATTGCATAGTAATATCATTCCAATCAATCGCATAAACATCCTGAAGGAATGAATCTGCATTAAATGTACTATCGTCTCTAAAGTACATTTTTTGTTTTTGTTTTTTAACCTTTATGTCAGTCATACAGAAAACTGGTAGATGATCTGAGATGTCAATAGTTAAAATCCCAGAAACCAAACTATTAACTGTATTTGTATAGATATGATCAATCAATGTTGTAGTATGACTAGTGATTCTAGTAGCCTTAGTTATTACTGGTAGAAGATCATGAGAGAAAAGCATATCAAGATATCCGCCTGTTTGCTGATGTGTGTGATGCTTTAAGAGGTCAATATTCATATCCCCCAGGATGTATGCATCATACTTGTTTAGATTTAACTCTTTTAGAAGTTCGTCAAATTTCAATGTAAATTCTTCCACATTTGCAGATGGGTGTTTGTAAACACATCCAAGCATAATGTGTTTCTTATTATTACGAGGGTCTATTTCAACCCAGCATGACTCAACTAATGGGAGATCAATTCTTAGATCTGGTCTGGGAATAGCTTTAAGGTTCTTACTAACATAAAGGGCTGTACCACCTGCAAGGGTAGGTGAATCAGTATGGAAAAGGTGATAATTAGTCAGATCAACATTGGAAATAGAGTTTGGATTCAGCCGGGTTTCAGTAATGGCTATTACATCAGGCCTAGAATCTAGTGAGTAAAACATATCATTTAACAGGGTTAGGTTTTTAGTCAGACTTCTCACATTTCAGTGAAAGAGGGAGATACCTTTGCCTCGGCTATTATTTAGCGCATTATTAACCTTAGACATATTATAATAATCAGAATGTGGGTTAATAAATATCGAATCAGGGTCAGCTTCATCATTTTTATCTGGGTTAGGTAATAAATTATAGAGATCTGAATCCATGAGAGCATGAAATTGCCTAGACCAAATATTATTAATGAAGCTAAATTCCCTATCATCTAATTCGTAAAAGGGTAATATCTGTAATGTGTTCATGTCATGGAATTCGTATATTAGATTTACATAAATTCAAATAAAAAATATAAATATTATACTATTTAGCTCATATTTATTCTCTGTTGCTTATCTGGTCAAGATAGTCTTCAAATTCCTCATGCGTCGTGAAAGCTTCAGTGGCAGATGCATCATTCACTTTCAGCATGATCTTCCCATTACTAGTCCACAAATATTTCACATTGTTCATCCGCTTGTATTCCTTGATTCGTCCGAGGAGCCTTTTTCGGTAGTTGGTCAAGGATTCATTTATGTAGATCTTACTATTTCCAGCGCTTGTTTCAGCGAGCGATTGCGAAGGCAAATGGCTTGTGTTCTTTCCAACCAAATTCTTTCGCTTCTTGTAGACTTCCTCTCTCTTATCTCTCTTTAGAAACTTAACGATCATGCGATTTTTAACTTTTTTGGAGTCAGGAAGCTTGTGCGCTGCAGCAATGTCGCTGTCTTCGATCTCTACTCCTATTAGAGAGCCGATTTCTTTGACAATTTGTTTGGGATTATCATGGGATGTGAGTGGTACACCAGTAATCTCCAAGCTATCTCTCCTTAAGTACTGTTGTGTTTCATCCAGCGAACATTCAATTCGATCAATAGCCTCCACATATTTATCGATCGTTCCCGCCAGCTCACCATACTTCTGCTCGATCGAATCTGAAATCTCTTTGTATTTCTTATCAAGCTTAGCTGTCTGGCCATTGGATTTTTGTATGCTTTCAATAACGGTATCATATTTCTTCGAGATAAACTCCTGCGTCGTCTCTTTCGGTCACAGCGTTGATACTTGACTTCAGCGCCAGGATCTCTGCTTTAATTTCCTGTCTTATTCTAGGCAAAAACTCTTCTTTCCATAATTTCCGCAAGTCTTGTATGCTTAGAAGATCAGTAGGCATAATTGTCAATTGTAGATTTCAGTTCAACGGATTGTAGATTTCAATTTGAAACGGACATCATCAAGCACGTTTCGCCGTCATCATTATGCAAATCAACAGGGACAGGTGACAGGTGACAGGGACAGGTGTCTGTTTCTTGGGCGAGCGCAAAACGCGAGGTAAACGTTACATCAAACGGTATGAGGTGGGTCACCCGCCGTTCTGATGGATAAAAAGTTAAAGCCTGAGTTGCTGTGTTAGCGCTTTCCATGTTACATCAGACAGTATGAGGTGAGCCACTCGCCTTTCTGATGGATAAAAAATTAAAGGCTGAGTTGTTGTATTAGCGTTTTTTATGTTACATCGGACTGTATAAAGTGTGTCATCCGCCGCTCTGACGGGTAAGAAATTAAACGCTGAGTTGAGGTGTTAGCGCTTTCTATGTTACATCAGACCGTATAAGGTGTGCCACTCGCCTTTTTGATGGATAAAAAAATTAAAGGCTGAGATGCTGTATTAGTGTTTTTTATGTGACATAAGACCGTATAAGGTGTGCCACCCGCCGCTCTGATGGATAGAAATTATAAAGCGCTGAGTTGCTATATTAGCGGGGTTCTTTTGTGTTACACGAGAGCATGACACCGATATCAACCATAACACTGGCTGTTCATTTCTTTTTCATTTAATTATTTTAACGAGTTTGCTTCACAGTCACTTCCTTCATTACTTCACCAGTTTTATAGTTTCGCGTCTTTTACTGCTTTTTTGTAAAATACTGACCTTACTGAAAAAAAGTGTTCTTTATGGTCCCCTCATTATGGTTTTGCTATGGTGTGAAAATAGATTTACAATTTGGACATTTCGAGCACAAAGTGAATTTGTTGTGCCCCCTGTTCTGAAGGTGAGTATGGATTGTTCCATTTCATCGTAACTCGAGGGCCGCCCTCCTACACTATGAATGTTTTGACGCCTACCCCCGGAACAATTACCCGGACGATGTACACTGCAAAATCAAGTTAGTCGTGTTTATGTTAAGCTTGAATATTCAAAATTGTGATTGTCTAGCCAAATGCTTTTCTGTGTTAACTAATATCGTCTTGGCTAAGCGAGCCTTACCCTGGTTCTTTCTCTTATATTTCCTTTCTTTGAATGCCTACCATTTCGCATAATTAACAAGCGCCAATTCCTTATAGCAGAAGAATACGTCTCTCAATCTTTTGTCGTCGTATTTTCCTGGCCTCCCTTTCATTAGCGGCCCTTAGCAATCGCCTCCTTTTGTTCCTTGCTTTGCGCATCTTTATTTTTTTTTCCTCTAATGAACTTTCTCGCGACTTTCGTGGCATAACCAACCACAATTTCGAAAGGGCATGCTTTCCTATGGTTCCCGCTAAACAGTACCGTAATATAATTCCGCAGTTGCGGTTCAGGATACTTGTATATGTTCCCGCGTTTCCACAAAGTGATACTTATTATCCAAATTCGAATAGACAGCGGCTTATCGCAAAACAATAGAAAACATTAGGTGGTAAAAATTTGCTTCGAAAGTGAATGTACAACTAGTAGATCTAAACGATGGCGAATAGTTTGCGAGGTTTGTGCACAGGATGCAGACGAGTCGCATCTGACGAAATTCGGGCTAATATTTTTTCACCATACAACTGCAGCGAAATTCGCAGAGTTTAATGAATAAATTAATGTGCAGATTTGTGACTACGACGAAGAACAAAATAACAAGATGCCTATACTGGCATTTACGCGCGATGCTTCATGTGGCCTCATTGATTTCCATTGTGTGCTTCGCAGATTTATAAAACTATCCCAGCTGATGGAATAGTTTGAGTCACAAAGATAGCGTTATGTTGTTTCTCTTGTGTTACGCCTCTTATCGTTGTACCGGAAATTCCAAAACTGCGTGATATTTTATCGTTGTGTTACTAGAAAAAATACCGAAAATTCCTTTCTAATAACGTCATGCCTATGAGTGACCTTTCCTTCGCGCATTGTGGTTCTAAAACTGTCAAACAAAGCACGATTCTTTTTGCAAGAACTCTCCAATTTCCACCGTTTTAAATGTCGAGTGCTTCTTAGAAGTTATTCTTTCGATTTACCGCTTCAAAATGGTTAATTTTCCGTTTGAAAACGGCACACTTGAGTCCACAACATGTTAACAATATGGCCACCACAACTTTAATCCGGGTTTAATGAATTAAGCAAATGATGCTTTCACGTCACACAGGTAAGGGTAAGTGTATCTCCTCCCTCGCGATATAAGCGACAAGAATGGATTTTGATTGGCCTCCTTTTGTTGAAGACAATCAGAACAATACATCCCTACTAGGAGAGGGCAGAGTTTAATGAATAAATTAATGTGCAGATTTGGGACTACGACGAAGAAAAAACACGATGCCTATACTGGCATTTATGCGTGATGCTTAATGTGGCCTCATTGATTCCCATTGTGTGCTTTGCAGATTAAAAAACTATCTTAGGTGATGGGATAGTTTGAGTCACAAAGATAGCGTTACGTCGTTTCCCCTGAGTTACGCCTCTTATCGTTATACCGGAAATTTTATAACCGCGTGATATTTTATCGTTGTGTTACTAGAAATCATACCGGAATTGACTTTCTCGTAACGTCATGCTTCTCAGTGACCTTTCCTTCGTGCATTATGGTTCTTGAACTGTCAAAAAAAGTACGATTCCTTCGCCAGGAACTCTCCAATTTTTAAATGTCGAGTGCTTCTTAGAAGTTATTCAAAATGGTTACATTTCCGTTTGAAAACGGCACACTTGAGTCCACAACATGTTAACAATATGGCCGACACAAATTTAATCCGAGCTTAATGAATAAATCAAATGATGCTTTGACGTCACACAGGTAGGGGTGGGTGGGTCCCCTCCCTCGAGATATAAGCGACAAGAATAGATTTTGATTAGCCTGCTTTTGTTGGAGACAATCCAAACAATGCATTCCTACTAGGAGAGGGCAGAGTTTAATGAATAAATTAATGTGCAGATTTGTGACTACGACGAAG
Organism: Pavona decussata; assembly: GCF_977016875.1. Lineage (NCBI taxonomy): Eukaryota > Metazoa > Cnidaria > Anthozoa > Scleractinia > Agariciidae > Pavona > Pavona decussata. Next base: position 921,684 of record NW_028145567.1, read on the forward strand.
AAAAAAAAAAAACAGAAGAAGGTGCCTATACTGGCATTTACGCGTGATGCTGTGTCTGATTCATTTATTCCAGTTGTATGCTTCGCAGATTGATAAAACTATCCTTGCCAATGGAATAGTTTGAGTCACGATGATCGCGTTATGTTGTTTCCCTTGTGTTACGCTACTTATGGTTGTACCCAAAATTTTGGAAATTCCATTACGATAACGTAAGCGTATCAATGACCTCTTCTCATTCCCATCATGGTTCTAGAACTGTTAAACAAAGCACGATTCTTTCTCCAGGAACTCTCCAATTTCCACCGTTTTAAATTTCGAGTGCTTCTTAGAAGTTATTCTTTTGATTTACCGCCTCAAAATGGTTGATTTTCCGTTTGAAAACGGCACACTTGAGTCCACAACATGTTAGCAATATGGCCGCCACAAATTTAATCCGAGTTTAATGAATAAATTAAATGATGCTTTGACGTCACACAGGTAAGGGTGAGTGGGTCCCCTCCCTCGCGATATACGCGACAAGAATGGATTTTGACTGGCCTGCTTTTGTTGAAGACAATCAGAACAATACATCCCTACTAGGAGAGGGCAGAGTTTAATGAATAAATTAATGTGCAGATTTGAGACTACGACGAAGGAAAAAACGAAATCCACCCATTTTTAGACACGGTATATTCCTCAGGGCATCCCGCGTAAAAAGAAATCTACCCGTTTTTAGACACGGTATGCCCCTCGGGGCATCCCGCGTAAAAATGATACCCGACCCAAACCTAGACACGGCCTGCCCTGCGGGCATCCCGAGTAACAAGATACCCCTAATGGAATTAACCCAGAATGCTTAATGTAAAAATCAAATGATGATTTGACGTCACACAGGTAGGGATGAGGAGGTCCCCTCCTTCGCGATATAAGCGCCAAGAATGGATTTTCATTGGCCCACTTTTGTTGAAGACAATCAGAACAATACATCCCTACTAGGGAAGGGAAGAGTTTAATGAATAAAATATTGTGTAGATTTGTGACAACGACGAAGAAAAACAATAATAAACAAGATGCCTATTGGCATGTACGCGTGATGCTTTGACTGGTTCATTTATTCCAACTGTATGCTTCGCAGATTTATAAAACTGTCCTTGCTAATGGAATAGTTTGAGTCACGAAGATCGCGTTACGCTGTTTCCCTTGTGTCACGCTTCTTACCGGAAATCGCGGAAATTCCATAACGAGAACGTAAGCTTCTCAATGACCTCTTTTCAGTCTGCCATCGTGCTTCTAAGACTGTCAAACAAAGCACGATTCCTTAGCCAGAAACTCACCAATTTCCACCGTTTTAAATGTCGAGTGCTTCTTAGAAGTTAATCTTTCAATTTACCTTTTCAAAATGGTGAAATTTCCATTTGAAAACGGCACACTTGAGTCCACAACATGTTTACAATATGGCACCACAATTTAATGCAGTTTTAATGAAGAAATCAAATGATGCGTTGACGTCACACAGGTATCGGTGAGTGGGTCCCCTCCCTAGCGATATAAGCGACAAGAATGGATTTTGATTGGCCTGCTTCTGTTAAAGACAATCAGAACAATACATCCCGAGTAGGAGAGGGGAGGGTTTAATAAATAAATTGATGTACAGGTTTGTGGGTACGAGGAGGGAAAAAAAAAAAGAAATCGACCCGTTTTTAGACACGGTATGCCCCTTCAGGGCATCCCGCGTAAAAATAAAAGAAAAAAGAAACGGAGCTCATTTTTAGACACGGTATGCCCCTTAAGGTTTCCCGCGTAATAAAGCAAAGAGGTTTCTTGGAGTAAACCTGATCGCTGAACTAGTGGTCGACCTTTGAGAGTTTACATTACAGTTATGTGTTGGTCTGCACGCTATTGAATGCTTTATGTGAGAAGCTAGATCAAATGACGTTTCGTTTGCATATTACACTTACAAGAAGAAGGAGACGGCTTATGATCTAGGTAGCTTGCGAGAGTAAGGAGGGCGCAACAGTTCTATAGATGTTACAAGAAAGTAAGTACTCATCATATAAGTTTGACAACATATTCTATTTGTATAGTAGGCTACGGCCCCTAGCCTTAAAAATATGGACAAACGGTATTTGTACCAGCACACTGGCGACGATAGCGATGTCACCGTATTTCATGGCATGATATGGAGCAGGGGCTTAAAAATACTCTTCGGCAGAGAGGTGTTCCACAAACGTGAGCTATAATCTAATGGAACTTAAATACAAATCTTTGCAAACTGAAGATATATGGCCAAACATTTTGCTGATCAAACTTGAGACCTCAAGATAGGCGAGGGAACATAATCAACCGGATTAGACTCGGGATAAGACTTTTCCATAAATTTCTTGCAGTCATTTCACTGTGTTTCAACCAGACCCACACTTTTCAAATTCGATCAGTAAAGATGGTATAATTGTTTCAAAGTTCTAACACGATCCCAAAAGCTGTTGTACAAATAAACATTATGCTATGATGGTATGTAATTGTATGGCATGGTGCAATTGTGTATTCCTCAAACACCCCCGCGGCCTCGAAGTGGTCGATCCCTGAAATTACAAAACGTAACACACAATTAAAAAGAGTGTCTGGAATCAATGAGGTCTTGAAAACCGTGGCTCTCTTTGCTTGAGTAACAACCTTTATGCAAAGGAAAAGGTAATGTTTTCAAAGGTACAAAACAGGATACAAAGAAAGAACTCGTTACTTAGAGTAACGGAATAGCGCTCCTTATCCGAAACGCAAGACTGTGAGGGCTTCTCAAGGAAAAAGCAAAAATTTAACAAGTGAGATTGTCGTAAATTGTTTCACCGTCAAGAAAAATCGCTGAAAGATTGCTGGTGGGTCTAGAATTTCCTTCTTAACAACAACCCCTTTCATAACTGTATGTTTTTATAAGGGGACGGGGGGCGGGGAGCGGCTGGGCATTTTTTTCTTTTTTCTCTAATTTTAACGGATTAAAGCTGTTATAAAATATTCCAATAATTTGAAAGATATTCCTTTACTTTCTGCCGAAACGCTTGATCTTTTATCTTACTTAACCTTTGCCAATTACTAAAAATATCATTTACCCTCCCTAATAAATTAAACACACTCTCACATTCTGGTGGTATCTCAGGTTGTTCAATTGGTAAAACGAAAAAAATGGTGTTGGTGTAGATTATAAAATTTCTTTGGTGCGTTTGGAATTCCCTGCTCAGTTTCGCGCGCGGTTGAATTGATCGATCAAGTAAACTTCATTTTGTTTAATTTCTCAGCTTGCAGATTCTCCTTTTTCCAATAAAGAGAAGTTACGTTCATATAGGGAATGATTCGAAATATTGTTCGTTTATTGACGGTAATGGCTCTAAACAAATACGTATGATCTTTAAAGCGCGCATTTCTCCAGTACACCAAGACAAATATTTCGTTATCCAGGACCCAATAGCTCAGTACATGAGCACCAATCACAATGTTTAGTTAAAGCAGATTAACTTCTGTTAAACATAGCACAGAGGACTCTTGGAATATCTGAAGCCGTCAAGTAGTTGACCTCAGAGAACTGGTTCTGTGTTCTTCTGCACGCGATCCGTCAAATGAGAGGATCAGATAGTGCTTCACTTTCATTTTGTATACTTTCGTTTTTCTTTTCTTTGAGTAGTAAACAGAGGCAACTTACGAGAATAAGGAAAGCGAACCAGTTCGTCTGCTTTTAATAGAAAGTGAATAAAATAGATTACTCGAAGTGATCAACAATTGGAATTACAAAACGCTGCATAAAATTAAAAGAAATGGTTGCAGAAAAGAGCTTTTGATGACCTCTGCGCTTTATGTAAAGGAAAATAAGGAGAGAGGATGCAAAGCAATAACCCGTCCAGAGGTATTTATCTCTTGTCCATAACCGACATATGGTACCTTTCAAGAACTTTAAACTTAGCCTTAAAAAAAACGCAGGCGACAAAGGCTCATTCTATGATGCAATACTCCCAGGGCGCATTTGTCACGATTTAATCTTTTGCTGGTGGCATGATCATTAGTGAGAGGCGTTGATTTATATGTTTTACTGTCACGTGCAGTAGATCTAGTAATAAGGAAAATCAAAGAGAATTTGAATTTGAATTTCCTACAGTGTCTCCTTTAAAGCTATATTTTCAATCTCTAAAGGACACTTTGCTAGCAGGGAACTCTTTCAATTCATTGAAAACGTTGCAAGTTAACCGACCTTTCAACGTTTGGAAGTATTGTTTATTGATTGGCGGTAAAATCTATAAATATACTCCACTATCCGCTATTTACTTATTGGGTTCCCCCTTATATTCCCAATGCGAATAGATCGTAAACGTCAAGGAACCAGCGTGTATTTCACATGGCTTGTAAATCATGATCTCATAGCTCAGTATTACAGAACTTTCACAATGTACGACGATTTGTTTAACATAACCCAAACTCCTGTTTAACAAAGTAAAGATGATTCTTGGAAAAACCTGATCACTGAAACCATCAAGTAGTTGACCTTAGAGTGTGTTAACGTAAGAGTAGGGTTTTGGTCTGCACGCTATTCAATGTGTCATATGAGAAGATCAGATAACGCTTCGCTTGCACACATATTACACTTACAAGAAGAAGAAGAAGAAGAAGAAGAAGAAGAAGAAGAAGAAGAAGAAAAAGACGAGTAAGACGGGTAGAGATCTAGCTAGCTTGCGAGAATAAGGAGCACGCAACAGTTCGACAGTTGTTACGAGTAAGTAAGTGCATCATTTACGATTTACACCATATTCTATTTGTGTAGTAGGCTACAGCCCAGGGGCTACGGCTAGCTTTGAAAATATGGACCAACGGTATTTGTGTGTATTATTTATGGAATAATCTCCCTGATGAGGCTAAAGATGCTAAATCCTACATTTCATTTAAGCGGAAAGTGAAGCAGATCTATTGCTCAGACATCAGCACATAAAATTTAAATTACCGACATCGCCATCACAATCTTTTACTACTATAATCTTACTATAATCTTAATATTAATTAGGTACGTATATATATTTGACAGTTAGGGGATCCCCTAAAGAAAAGTTTGCAAAAACTTGCTGGGATCTCCTGCCAACCATATATATGTATAATGTAGAAAACCTATTGATTGTATATAGAATGGGGCGAATAAAACTGAAAATAAAAATGACAAGTGGCGACGATGGCGATGGCATGATACGGAGCAAAGGCTTAAAATACTCTTTGGCAGTCAGATAGAACTTGTTCTACAAATGAAAGCTATAATCGAATAGAACTTAAAACTATTACGATCCTCTGAAATTGTTCGTCTCGCATTTGATCTCCTGCGTGGTTAAACGTCTTAAACACGTCTGACATTCGTTCGGCCCTCACGCACGAGTCGCTCGCTGTACAAACTCTTGATATCAAACGACGACTGAGCTGAAAAAACCGAACACTGTGTGGCAGATAACCACAATAAGTCTCAAACATGTCACACGAGAACCAGAACTTGACACATCTGGTAGAATGGAGGAACGAAACTGTTCGTGGAAAGGGGAAGAGGAAATGTCTCGACTGAATACACTGCTGGTTAGACATGGTCCGAAAAGCATAATGGTAGCAGTAATTGGCCAATCACATCACCGTATTCTTGCACCAGGGTTTTTAGGAGGGATCTTCACGCGAATCGGTTCCTTCGTCTTTGAAGACGGCTTTTCTTCCAAATGAAAGGATTCAACAAGTGACGAGGTATGTAGGTGACCAGTGATTGTATTTTCTCATAATTTCCTTGGTTATTGTCGTCAATATTCGACTTCCTCGCAAGCTGTCCAATATGGCGGATTTTCTCCACGTGCAATGATTAATGAACGCGTTTGCTTTTTGACGCTATATCTTCAGGGTTCCAAGAAAAGAATTACACCATTTGTTTTATGGAGAGTAACTGTTGGATTTTAAGGCATCGCACCCCATCGCACCCGGTATGGCGGGCCATCGCGTTCAAAAGCAGCTATCATGATATCTCTATGATATCTCGAGATATCTCTCATTATCATGATATCTTGATATCTTTACAAAACGATTTCTTCGTTTCGTAACTTCCTGAGAGATATCATGATAATATGATATCTCAAGATATCATTACAGCATGATATCCGGAGAGATATCATGACGTAACGATATTTTGCCAAATAAGATCCTGGTCTGTCATCGTATTTTGTAATTGGAGGTCTGTAGCACTGTCTACCCTTCATGTGAACGTACTCTCTGACTTATTTTCCTCCATCCTGGCTCAGCAGAATACTATCGGTATCCCTTATTTAATCTAAAAGAATATATAGTCTAGAGTATTGACAAGGCTTAATGGAATAGTCGCATTGCTATAAGTTGTTATCCTGTTGCAGAGATAAGTGTCAGCTTATTCCGGGGAATCCAGAAAGAAAGGAAAGAGTAACTGAAACACTGTGGAACAATTGTAGAGCAAAACTGACACTTCCAATGAATTAAATTTGCATGCTCTAAACTAACCGAGATAAGGGAATTATTATATTCACGAATTACGGCATTATCTTGTTCGGTATATAGGCACACTTTTTCGGCCGTTTTCTAGTTCGGTGAAATTAATTATCCACTATTTACCGATCGAAACTCGGCCGGCCGGCTGTATTCCTAGATAGGGTGGCTTAAAACGTGTGCAGATTACAGTGGCGAAATCTGAAAACAGGTATGGATTTTTTGCGTGAACGGACAATTGTGATATTATGGCCCGGGGGAGGGGGGGGGGGGGGGAGAGGTACTGGAGTAACTAGGGAATACCCCGCCACTCCAAAAGTGACCCTGAAACGAGTGGATACGCGGCTACGCAGAAACAGTGGTAAATACCACCCCCTCTCCCTCATGTAGCTTCGTGGCTACGCAGCTACGCGGCTACGCGGCTACGCGGCTACGCAGCTACGTGGCTACGTGGCTACGCGGCTACGTGGCTACGTGGCTACGCAGCTACGTGGCTACGTGCCTACGCATTCTCATACTTTTTCGAGAGAGCACAATGCAGTTATAATATATTCGCGGTGTTCCTGCGGGTGTTCCTGTCTACTATGGAAGCGCATGAAAGTGACAATAGTCTTGAACAGAAACGATAATTTTACTGCATTGATTAGTCTCATCTAGTTAATTACAGATAATTTAAGATTCATCGTAACCTGTCTGAATTTTGGCCGTTGCGGTTGCACTTGAGAGTCTGCAACTGCAACTCGCAACTAATAGCAATGCGACTATTCCAGTGAGCCTTTTCAGTACTCTAGACTATATATTCTTTTAGATTAAATAAGGGATACCGATAGTATTCTGCTGAGCCAGGATGGAGGAAAGTAAGTCAGAGAGTACGTTCACATGAAGGGTAGACAGTGCTACAGACCTCCACTTACAAAATGCGATGACAGACCAGGTTCTTATTTGGCAAAATATCTTTACGTCATGATATCTCTCCGGAAATGATATCTCTCCGGATAGCATGCTGTAATGATATCTTGAGATATCATATTATCATGATATCTCTCAGGAAGTTACGAAACGAAGAAATCGTTTTGTAAAGATATCAAGATATCATGATAATGAGAGATATCTCGAGATATCATAGAGATATCATGATAGCTGCTTTTGAACGCGATGGCCCGCCATAACTCACCGTTTATCCATGAACTCTGAATATTACAATGCCAGATTTTCGAGCGCGTGATGGTACATTATAATTCAAAAGGGTACGATTTCATAGAAGGACGACAGAATTGGTTTTGCAACTGTATGGAAGTGGTAATTAAATGGAGCAGTTTCAGCTGTACCGGCTTTCGATCGATCGATCGCTAGGATCGCCGTGTAAAACCAACATTTTGAGCATTAAATTAGTCAGTCGATGTGCACTAACGGTAACCGGAGACAGCGTTTCGAATAAATTGCCGAATTAACCGACTTTCTGCCTTTTTGAAGTGAAGATTTGTCATTCCTTGAAATCCGCAGAGCACGAAGGTTTGTTTCAACTGAGTTTGAACCGACAACTTGCCCCAGCATGCTTTGCGGACCGTGTCCAACCACCACTGGACTGAATGCTTGTTATATTTAAGTTATGCACCTTCTAGTTTCCTTTCCAACAATGGAAATCGCATTTCTCTATACAGTATACTTCAAATAACTTGAGACTTCTCACCAAACTTGTTTTCTTTTTTTTTTCTCTAATTTTAAATTTACAACTGACTGTTTGCGGCAATGAGGCCTTTATTTGACGTGAATTGGTCGCCATTTTGAATTACGGCAAATGTTGGGTGTTTTACAGTTTCTGGAAGGGAACACGATGACAGGTCCATATATCCTTTGAAATATCGAATCTTTTCAAACTGAAGGTATATGGCCAAAGATTTTGCTAATCAAACTTGAGGCTTCTGATGGGCTTGGAGACATAATAACCGGCTTTGACATTTCCATATGGGACGGCGGGCAACTTTCGAAAAACTCTGGAGGTGTCGTGAGCCGGTGAAAACGACTTAAATAGGACTACTTTACGGGCTTGACGAAATAAAGCATCCTGATGTGGAATAGGACAACTTGATCTATTCCCTTGACACCAATCACAATAATCGTTGCTTAGCAGTAAACTGAAATTTGATTAAAAAATAAAGGTTCAACTACTAAAGAAACAGCTCTTCTTGCGAGCATTACGGCTCCGCGTGGTAGTTTAGTATAAGTTAAAGGGGAAGTATCACGAAAATTTGATGTCATTTTAAAACCCAAAAATGTTTGTCTGACAACAGAAACAAAAAATAAATGTCTAGTTTTGCTATAAATTATCACCCCCGTGCAATAAAACTAACCTCTTACTAACCGAGCGCGAGGGCCGTACTGGGGAATATTGGCCCGAGGTCGTGGCAGTACGGCTCGAGCAAGCTAGGTTAGTAAGTAGTTTATTATATGGCACTCGGAGCAAACTTGTTTATTTTAAAAAAGGCACTTCCGGTCACTTGAATTCAAAGGGTTTCCGTCGTGACATGTTTTTGATGACGCGAGCAACCCAAAAAGAAGAAGCTACGGTACCACGAGGATAACATGAAAACAAATTTACTGAACGTTTACATGTTTATAGAAAAGACTTCAAGAACGATTTGTAGCGGAATTTGACGAAATTCTTAACAGCTGCGGTTTGTTTTTGAAACTCACAAAAGGGTTTCTTCGACCCCAGAAAATTTACTAGCGCATCACAAAGTACGGATCAAGAAAAGGTTGCTTTGAAAATCATTTTCGACTTTAAAAGAAGCAGCATTAATTAAGTCAATTGTCCTCTTCGCTCTCATCTCTGGCTCGGAAACCCAAGTGTAGGGATAAAAACCACCACACAGTTCTTTGGAGTGCAACTGGATTGGAGTCGCAGAATTCTCCTGCCTCAAAAAGAGCATCTTCTTCGTTTTCGTCAATCGCCCGAGCGGCTTGCAGCTTGTTTCTTCTGTCGTGCTCGCGAACTAGTGGCTTGAGCTTCGCAGCTAGAACTCTTCTCGATTTTTAAACTCATTGTCCTTGAGTATGTTGAATGGATATTTCTTCTCAGAGAAGTATCGCTGTATATATTGCGCTGAAAACTGGAAAATGTTGCTGGCTCGTATTCACCATTTTTCCTGCGTACGTTCATAAAAAAAAAAAAAAAAGAAATTGACAAAAGGTGATCAAGCTCGGACGAAGGTAGGCTTTCAATTGTTGACTATTCAAGCCATTAGCTTCAATAAAACGGAGTAGAGTGTTCATATCAGAAGACTTCTTCCTTTTGTGTTTTCACTTTTCTGTTTGTTTATAAAATCCTCGATGGCTTCCACGGCTTTCGCAGATGCCTGCTTCAGAGGTTTCTAGATCTTCGGGATAGTAAAATTTGCTTTGTAAATGATATTCTTCTTCGTCTATGTTGGAATCAGTCTTTTGGGTAGTTTCTTTGCGAAGAATGAAAGTATTTTCAGGTTTTCTTTTCGCAGTTTTAGCTGCAAATTTTCAAATTTGCCGCTTGTCATAAAAATACACGACTGATGACCATTTCCATGGAAACGGTCCCTATAGTAAAATCCCGACCAAGAAAGAGCCAATCAGAACGCGCGGATTTACCTCTCAAGACTACCTTGCCATATAATAATGTCGATTAGTGCCCCTGGCCAGAGACAGAGTCGGTCGGAATGGATTGAAACTTGAAAAAATGTTAGGCTAATGTTTTTCAAGTTTTCGTATTTTTGTTTCCAAAATGCGTTAGAACAGAGTACGAGTTGTTCCTGTCAAGAATTAAGTTGATTATTTTGTAGCAAAGTGAAGGTCTTATTTCACCATTTTTAACAAAAGAGGTAAAAAAACCCATGATACTTCCATGAAACAGCTGTTTCTTTAGTAGTTGATACTTTATTTTTTAATCAAATGATACTTATACTAAACTATGACGAAACTAGAAACGAAATGCCGATGATATAAGGCTAATTTAAGCGGCCCAGACGACTATAGCTGAAGCCAGTTACACGGATAATTATAACCTAAACCTTAACGCATAATTGTCCTTCTTTGATTAAAACGGAAATACGTAATGATGCGGTAGGACCACAATAAATCACTGAGCGTTCATTACACCATAAATTTCCGACAGTCACTTCACTGACGAATGTACTTCAACCAGACCCACATTTCTCAAATTCGATCAGCAATCTCTTTCACCAAGCACCTTCCATTGTCTGTGTTCCAATTGGCGGCCGAGTCGTGAAAAGGTATTGTAGATCTATGATTATCAAGAATCCGAAAATTGTATATATTTTTAAGTCCTAACACAACCCCGCAAGCGTGTATAAGGAAACATTATGGTATGGTATGGTATCGCATGGTCCAATTATGTCTCCCTCAAATATCCCCTCGAAATGGTCGACATTTAAAATTCCAAAGCACTACACACAATTAAAAAAAGTGGCTGGAATCAAAGAGGTTTTAATGACCTCTCTGTTCTTGAGTAACAAGTTTTATGGAAAAGAAAAGGTAATGTTTCCAAAGGTACAAACAGGATACGAAGAAAGAGCGCGTTACTGACAGTGACAGAATGGCGTTCCTTATCCGAAACACAGGGCTATATGGGCTTATTAATGAAAACGCGAAAGCTTGAAAGCGAGATTATCACGAATTGCCTCAATTGTTTAGTTATTTTTCCACCACGATTCTAAAATTTCTGGGAATTGTTGTTTCTAATTATAATTACATTTGACATGCATCGGTCACTACATGAGAAATGATTGGGTATGTCAAACGGCACCATCTCCTGAGGCATTTATATTTCGTCCACAATTTTCGGTAACCAAGCGGAAATAACACCGAGTTTCGATCCCGCTGTGAAAACAGCTTGGATTTTTTATTCATAAAGTACTAGATGTTCATTTATATTTCGTCCACAATTTTCGGTAACCAAGCGGAAATAGCGTCGAGTTTTCGGCTGTGAAAACAGCTTTGATTTTGTATTTTCAAAAAGTAGATGTTCTTGGTACATCACAGAATAGCCCATTAATTCCTAGCCTCTACCATTCAATTCCATCTATAGCGGTGGTTATAGAACCCTGAAAGTGTCAAGAAAGATCAATTTTATTAAATGATTGTTTGTCGTACTCACTATATGTTTACATTTTTTTGAGGAGGGGCAGGTGAATCGGCTGGACAATATATTTTTTCTGCCTTAATTTTTTCCGGGACCAAATCTGTTACAAGTTTTCTTAATAGCTTACAAGACATTTCTTTACTTAATGTCGCGATAATTGATTGTTTTTTATCCTACAAAGCCTTTGCCCCCAACATTTCAAAAATAAGATGCCCCTTATGGCATTTACACGGAATGCTTAAAGTAGCCCCATTGTATGTCTCGCAGATTTTTAAAAACTATACTCCCTTCGAAATTGAAATAATTGAATGCTTTTATTCAGAGAGACTGCGTCATATCCTATCGTTGTGTTATTGGAATCATACCGGAAATTATGACGCAGTCTACTCTGTGATAACGTCATGACCCCTCTTAAACTGGTCTGGCTTCCTTCGCGTTAAATTATTTGATCTGTTTGTGAAGGTTTGTTTTTGAGTTTCTTTCTGAAAATGACAGATCAGAATCTTAAATTCAAACATGTGGCCGCCATTGAACGAAAACAAACTTTCAAATGATTATTTCCTTTGACGTGACAGAGATAAGGATGAGTGGGTCCCCTCCCTCGTGAAATATGGATTTGATTGGGCCGCTTCTGTTGAAGACAATCTGAAAAATACATCCCTACTAGTAGAGGACACAGTTTAATGAATAAACAAGATGCCTATACTGGCATTTACGCGTGATGCTGTGGCTGATTCATTAAAAACTATCCTTGCTAATGGAATAGTTTGAGTCACCAATTTCGGAAATTCTCTTACGAAAACGTAAGCTTCTCAATGACCTCTTTTCAGTCTGCCATCGTGGCTCCAAGACAGCTGAGGCTGAATCATTTATTTGAACTGTATGCTTTGCAGATTTATAAAACTATCCCTGCAATGCTAATGGAATAATTTGAGTCACGAAGATCGCGTTACGTTGTTTCCCTTGTGTTACGCTACTTAGGGTTTCATCGGAAATTTCGGAAATTCCATGACGATAACGTAAGCTTCTCAATGACCTCTTTTCAGTCTCCCATCGTTGTCTAAGACTGTCCAGCAACTGCCACGATTCCTTCGCCAGGAACTCTCCAATTTCCACCATATTAAATGTCGAGTGCTTCTTAGAGATTATTATTTTGATTTACCGTTTCAAAACGGTGAAATTTCCGTTTGAAAACGGCACACTTGAGTCCCCAACATGTTAACAATATGGCGCCACAAATTTAATCCGGTTTTAATAAATAAATCAAATGATGCTTTGACGTCACACAGGTAGGGGGTGAGTGGGTCCCCTCCCTCGTGATATAAGCGACAAGAATGGATTTTGATTGGCCTGCTTTTGTTGAAGACAATCAGAACAATAGATCCCGAGTAGGAGAGGGTAGAGTTTAATGAATAAATTAATGTACAGATTTGTGGCTACTAAGAAGAAAAAAAAAAAAGAAATCGACCCGTTTTTAGACACGGTATGCCCCTCATGGCATCCCACGTAATTAATGTGCAGATTTGTGACTACGACGAAGAAAAAAAAAAGGATGCTTATGCTGGCATTTTACGTGATGCTGTAGCTGATTCATTTATTCCAATTGTATGCTTCGTAGAGTTGATAAACCTATCCTTGCTTATGGAATAGTTTGAGTCACGAAGGTCGCGTTATGTTGTTTCCCCTGTGTTACGCCATTAAGGGTCTTACCGGAAATTCCATTACGATAACGTTAGCTTCTCTGGAATATTTTGAGTCACAAAGATCGCGTTATGTTGTTTCGCTTGTGTTACGCTACTTATGGTTGTACCTAAGATTTCGGAAATTCCATTACGATAACGTAAGCTTACCAGTGAGCTTTCCTTTGTGCATTGTGATTCTAAAACTGTCAAACAAGGCACGGTTCCCTCGCCAGGAACTTTCCAATTTCCACCGTTTTAAATGTCGAGTGCTTCTTAGAAATTATTCTTTCAATTTACCGCTTCATAATGATTAAATTTCCTTTTGAAATGGGCACACTTGAGTAAAAACATGTTAACAATATGGCGCCTCAAATTTAATCCGGTTTTATGAATAAATCAATTGATGCATTGACGTCACACAGGTAGGGGTGAATGGGTCCCCTCCCTCGCGATGTAAGCGACAAGAATGGATTTTGATTGGGCTGCTTTTGTTGAAGACAATCAGAACAATACATCCTTACTAGGAGAGGGGAGAGTTTAATTAATAAATTAATGTGCAGATTTGTGGCTACGACGAAGAAAAAGAAATCGACCCGTTTTTAGACACGGCATGACCCTCAGAGCATCCCGCGTAAAAAGAAATCTACCCGTTTTTAGACACGGGATGCCCCTCAGCGTATCCCGCGTAATAAAACACTTTTAGTATTTACGTTAGTCCATTCATTTATTAGATTTGCAGAAACTACGATGCCAATAGTACAAACCAACGACCCTGGAAAGCGCAAAGTATAGTGAAACAGGCAAACACACTGTAACATGGAGTTAGAAATTTATCAAACGATATTTATACTGACGGCGCTGTTTAGCGGATCTTATGCGAGGCCCGCCACCTCCAGACAAACGGCAATCATTGGACTGAAGCTATCTGTTGTAAGTATCGTGTTGAGCTTCGGTCATAATTCTGATCGTAAAACAGAGTGACATCTGGGTCATGATAAACTGACGTTGTGTCAAAAAACTGACTAATCCACTGCGTTTCAATTCGAATTTGTTTTCAGAAATACCCACGTATTTCGCAACTTCAAAAACCACAAGAGTACATTTCTTCAAGACAAGGAATGCTTAGTAAGCTTCTGCCAGTGGTGGAAAAGGAACTTCAATCCAAGATCGACAGAATAGGAGTTATTAAGAGGCATAAAAGAACTGGACAGTTCCGCAGAAAGTTTTTCTTTCCCTCCAGGGTTGACCACGTTTCACAAACGAGCAAACTGCCGACTGTCGAAATCAAGCAAAAGACGGTAGGTCGCCTTGGTGGCCTCATCCGGCAAAAAGCTGCCGCGAAATTCAACAAACTTGACCGTGCAAAAGTGCGTCGCCGTCGCTATGTAAAGCAAGGGTCTCAGTGGCATCATAACACCATCACATGGAATATTGATTGCTGGAGCTCTAAGTTATCGCAGAATGTAGCTAAAACTACTTTAACAAAAGCATTCAGGCTCTGGGCAGAAGTGAGTCCACTGCAGTTCAGTTGGGTAGATCCACCAGCCAGCGTTGACATTACCGTGAAGTTTGCTACAGGTATGAAAGAGTGAGAATTTATAGATACTTGGTTGTAATTTCTGTTCTTTGTCAAACTCTCTTATTTATCTACATTCTTGTTTATAGTTGATTAAACCAGATGTAGACGAAATTATTTTAATTTGAAATTACGTGCCGTTTGCCGCCACTGTTAACTATATGAATGAATTTTATGCAAGGCTTAGAAATATACGAAAAAAATCATTCAGGAAAGAAAACGCAAATTCTATGATGACCCGCAGATCAGAGGTTTTTTCGGCATTCAATGATTACACATGACATGCATTAACACTTGCTATCAACACCTTTAATGAACCGAAAAAATCTTTAAAATGGTTCATTTTTAATTTTGATCTCTGTCGCAGATATCTTTTGCTGTTTCCGTTTGCACCAGACTATTTACAATATTTCACATCAATCAGATTACTAGCCTCCCACGCAGACGTCCTAAGCGGTTCGTCACGCGTTTCCTCCCTCAAGAACATGGGGGAGGAAACGCGTGACGAACCGCTAAGGACGTCTGCGTGGAGGGCTATCAGATTACCGGTTTTGTTTTCAAATGTAAGAAGTTCCGTAAGAGGTTCATCACAAATGTAAATCGTTTCCACAGAATATATTTTCTGCTCACGCCACTGCTGACGAGCCTATTAGAAACCAGTGACATAAAAAAGGCGATTTACGAGCATTGCAGACCTGTCACTGATCCCAATTTCCTCTTTAATATTTCTATGAAATTTTATGAAAGCGGCGCTTTGCGATGGAAACTTACCGTCATGAAAGTTACTTCGGTAGTTTTGCGACATTGATCGATATGAAGAAAAAGGCGGCAACAAACGTTGTCGCAGTTTTTTTTTTTAAACAACACCCTCCGGCAACGGCGTGGTCGGTTGAGGTAGAGCCACACCTCTCTCCAAGGAGACCAACTGTATTCGTCTGCCTTACAGAGCGACGAGCGCCGTAAAAGACACTCACGTTCACGGCAGACAAGCGATTGAATTATTCGGCCCAGGCCATCTTATCTGATGGTATCCGCCTTAGAGAGGTGTCTACTTAAGAGACTGTTCACTTTAGATAATGATGACCAAAAGCTTGCCAAAAGAAAACAAATCCGAAGAAAATCTAGTGATTTTGGTAATGTAATTTATTCTTGAAAGTGAGATATCTGTATCTTTTACTCCAACCAGTTGCAAAGATGGATGTAGGTGAACTGTCGAAAAAGCTTACATAATACAGTAAACTCTCGCCTTGCGGACACTTCGCTATTACAGACACCCCGATAATACGGACAGCAGCTAAATCTCCCGCAAAAATAGATTCAGACGTTTATCTGAACTAAGTTCCCGTTATTACGGACTCTCGCTATTACGGACACTAACTCCCTATACCGAAGGTGTTCGCAGTAAATGGAGTTGACTGTACTCTTAAAGGAGTAACTGACCTATGATAGAGTAGTGTAGCTCTTTCTTGAAGGGGGGTCACAATCCCTTTATAAGTTTGGTCTGCGTAGAAGGCGTAAGTGAAGGAAAAAAAGTGAACTGGGGAGATGTTCCCTCTCCCCCAATTTTTTTCTCACATTTACCCGGCTCCGGCGCCGCCACTCTGACCTCCCCAGCTTGGTTCCAGAATTTTGTGGTGCCGCGACAGATATAAGCGGGTTGATTTGATCTTGATTAACTTTGATATAACGTGACTATGCTATTTGTTTTTGTCCCAACCCGGCTGTTTCAAACTATTGGTTTAAACCTTCGAGTTCTTCCAAACTTGCAGTTCGGACTGAAGTACATCACAATGTTCTCAATTTGACTAAGAAAATGTACCATGTTCCTGCAATTAAAGGAACACATTTTTCAGTTAAATCAATCAGAACGCCTAATTATACTAAATAGCTAAGCTGGCCATGCCAATTGAACATCTCTTATGGCTATAATGTTGACCAGTTTTTATGAGAGAAGATTAAAAAAAAAGGCTATCAATAAGACAGCCGCATTTGGTGTATCAGTTACGATTTGTTCCGTTGTGGGAAGGTTGTGAGTACATTCGGCGATAAGTTTGAACGAACCACGAACAGTTGGATTTTGAAAGCCTAGGCCAATTTCAATTCAGACGAAATCATTTGCTTTTTCGAAAGTAATGAATTCATAAGTGCATCCGGTTGGACGCTGTCTATGACGCCACCAAAATCCACGCCTTACCGGACATCTCAGTAAAGTAATCTGAAAGAAATTGTAGAGAATAATGGCATTCTGCCACCGACAATTCAATTTATTTTTCTTCACCTGTAAAAGCAACAGTGTTTGGGAATGTTTAGAATTTTATTTCAAGCTTCGCGACTCAGGTTGCCGGTAAAAATCCTTTTCCCTCGTTTCTATTCCTTTTCAGTGATGATGGTAGGTTGCACGAGGTCTATCTATCCGTAACGTCTTATCATCGTGTTTTGTAAGGTCTTCTAACCTAAGGTGACAATCTGGCCTTTTGC
The DNA here is from genome assembly GCF_977016875.1 of Pavona decussata. Taxonomy (NCBI): domain Eukaryota; kingdom Metazoa; phylum Cnidaria; class Anthozoa; order Scleractinia; family Agariciidae; genus Pavona; species Pavona decussata. Next base: position 939,040 of record NW_028145567.1, read on the forward strand.
CGACGATATTATCATGTATAAGTACGGCTCAACTTAAATCCTCATGTTGCCTGAGCAAAGCGTAAAAGAAAGCAACTCAATATAAATAGAGTATAGTGTTTCCGTTTTGTTTCCCAATATTCACCTTTAACAACCATCTGGCTTTCTGACACTGATCTCTGACGTAGTTTTTCCTTTCCATCAAGACAAATTTTAAACATAGGTGATTAAAAACTTGATGTTTCTTTCGAAAAATTCTTTTGTTTGGAACTTATTGCAATGGAAAATACGAACGGACAAATTAGGCAAACGTAGCGTTCGAAAAATTCAACGTTACCCGCAACTTGGTACAAGTAAAGCTTAAGGAACGGATGCACTCGGAGCAACTTTTAATTTTCTTTGGTATAAATACTGTTGCCGAAATTTTACATTAAGTCCACTAATTTTTCAGCAAGATAAAATACCCCCGGTATAATTCTGATTCCCACAACCTGCGAACGAACCAGGCATTCATGACGAGAAAATCAACTTCTGCGTGTCAAATATTTCGCCCACAATAAACTTTTTTGCATTCTTACCGTTTAACTTATTACTCGAGCACTCGTGAAACAAATGACCAAGCCATGAGTAGTCTGAGAACAATCTGAAAAATTACTTACTAAAACGAGAAGGGGAACCCTTTGGCGGGTTGTATAATCTCACGATTTGGAAACAACCTGCAACCGCTAATCCCACTGTATAACAGAACAGAGTGTAACTTAATTCAGACTTTTGGGGACTTGGAAAGTTGTTAAAAATAATACAGTGTATTACCGTTTGTCTCGCGATGTAGATTACGACACTTCGGCTGCTTGCTGTGATTGATACATTTTGATCTTCTAGAAGAGATTTTTCAGTTTGTCTGGTTCAGTGAAGGAGATGCTGCCATTGTGGTTTTAAGCTTGGTGTGCCGGAGGTGGCAAATCATCGTAACTGACGAAATTTTCAGACGACGGATTCATTTCAGGTGGCTTGCAACAGTACATAACTGGAGTGCAGCGTCACAAGAATTCAAAGACCAATATTTTGTTATGGAAGCGACTTCCAAAAATTCGCAATGACAGCACGACTAAGCTAATGGCAATTGGTTAGAGATATCCAGATCAAATGTACACTGCAAACGCCATTTTCGTAGCAGGCTGTCCCAGAAAATATCGCACAAAAAAATTTATCTAATTATTAAACACTTAGCGGGTAGCTGGGCAATAGACTGTTCACAGTACCCTATTTTTCTGTGGGATTTTCGAGACTCGTATGCTTCTATCGAGCTCCCGCACTCCTGGTTTGTAAAGGCGAGCGCAACCTGGGGAAGTGTCTAAAGGGTGATTTAGACGGTACGATTTTGCCTACGATTTGTCGCATGCGACACGCTTACGCCATGCCTACAACACGAATCGCGTCGTGTAAATCAACCTACAACATCCTTACGACAGACGCACACAACACGAAAAATGTCGTAGGATTTTAAAACATGTTTTAAAATCCTACGACAATCGTAGGTAAAGGCAATGTTGAGTGGTGAAAGTTGTGTACGATTTTTACATGACGCAAGCAGCGCGCGCTCTAGAAATCGCATGCGACAGTCGTAAGAGAAAATCGTACCGTCTAAATCGCCCTTTAAGTACTGAGGGGAGCGGGAAATTCTACCTCCTCCTCCTCCCCCAAGTTCAGTTTTCATCGTAGCACGACTAAACAATAGACTTAAATGTAGGGCCTGATATGGTATGTCGGGGCCTGGTATTGGGGGTCTCATATTGTAGGCCACGTTCCAACCATAGTAGAGTTTTCCAGCGAGAGGTTGTTCCCTCATCAGTTTTTTGTTGGAAATGTTTTTGTACATGGAGTTATGGAAGCTAGAAGTTAGTGTATGTGCCGTGCTCTGAGGCCATAGTGCATTCATTACTGTTTAAGTATTAGTAGCCAACAGCCAACCAAACTGTCAATTTCCTCCACTAGGGGATCATGGGGACACGGACGACTTTGATGGCGCAGGAAGGGTTCTTGCCCACGCTTTCTACCCAAACACAGTCCTATCAGGGGATATTCACTTTGATGACGATGAGTCGTGGACTACCTCTTCTGTTAGCAGTAACAGTCACAAGCAGTTGTTGCCGGTAGCGGTACACATGATAGGGCACAGTCTGGGACTCATGCACTCTCAAGTATCAGGCTCCATCATGAATGCATTTTACAGCAACCAAAACAACAGAGTCATTCTGAGTGATGATGATGTCAGAGGAATCCAAGATATTTATGGTATGCTATTTTTCATCCTTACTTATTCACCTTGACGATCAGAAAATGTAAATGCAATTATTATTATTATTATTATTATTGTTATTATAGAGATGGCTGTATTGCTGGCTGTTGCGCGCTCTTCTCTTTTAATTCCTTGTGTTTCTTCTCTTCTTCTTCACTTGCTTTTGGTCAATGCTCTTTTTTCCTGTCCTTTTCCTTCCCCTTCTTTTCTATCGTTTCCGTTTCCTTTCTTCAATACTGTTTTCTTTTCTTTTTTCTACTTTTCTCTAATGTTCTTATCTCTTTTTCGTTTCGTTTCCTTTCTTGAACTTTCCGTTTCATTCCTCCTTTTTGCTACTGTCCGTTTATCATGTTTGCTCAATGGCTTCTTTTATTCTCTTTGAAGGTAAGTGTTCCCCAAAAGTGACTGCCATCGAATCATGGATGGAGGATGGTAGAACTTACATTTTTGACGCATCCAATTTCTGGCGCCTCAACGACTATGGTATTAAAAGCGACCGTGGCTACCCAAAGCAGATATCCTCAAATTGGCCAGGTGTTCCAGACGACATCGACGAAATATTTCTCTGGGGTCACAACTGGAATGTCTATTTTTTCAAAGGACATCAGTACTACAGATACAACGATAAGGACGGCAAAGTTGATTCCGGTTACCCTCTAGGCATTTCGACATATTGGCCTGGATTACCAGCCAATGGAATTGATGCTGGGTTTACCTGGAGTGATCACACCAGTTACTTCTTTAAAGGGAGCGAGGTGTACAAGTACGATAACACGAATGACAAAGTTGCCTCTGGATACCCTAAACAAATCACAGACGTTTGGCCTGGTATACCTAACAACATCGACAGTGTATTCCGGTGGTATTATGACGGTAATACGTACTTCTTTAAAAATGAATATTACTGGGCGTGGAACGACATCACTAATCAAGCAATGGGCCCTTATCTTATCCGCGATCACTGGAAGAATATTTGTAATGTTTAGAGGTGAAATTATCTAGATACATAAAAAGATGATAATTGTAAATATTAAGATGATCTTCCTTATTACTACTTGATCTATCCGTTGCTCGTTTTAGTCTGGACTTTGTGACTCGTAACAGCTTCGCTTGGCACTGCATGGCTAAGTCTGCTCATATTAATTGCCTACTATTACGTACGGATTCCTTCTAGTTAACTTCAAAAGAGATTCTAAACTAGCCACTTAACACTCAGGCTCAGCTGTTTGAGGATGCGGCGCAAACGCCTCTCGGTACTGATTCAAGCTTAGTCAGTGCGGTTCAGTATTAGTTGTATTAGTCGTAATCACTTTTTAGTGATCTCTCTGAAATACATGTACAAAAGAAGACCTCGAAAAAAATGGCTAACTTTTTCAAGTTGTAATCCATTTCCATCCTAGCCATTCGCAACCAAACTTAATCAATACTAGTCTCTGTGGACTAGTAAGGTTATTGCTAACAGAACCAAACCATTATTTTACAATCCCATCAATTCAAATATGGTTTTTTTGCTATTCAAAGTACCACTACAAATAGGTGACATTGCCCCTTTAAAGCAGCACTTCTGAAGTACACATTCTCCCCTCTTATTCTAACCTGCGAGCAAGGTTCCCTTCAATTTGCCTTAAAGGAAACCTCCACTCTTAAAATAAATTAACGTTAAATTGTTGAAAATACAATCTCATTTCAAATTTCGTTGGAAAACAAGGAAAAAATATTTCTGTGTCGGACAAAACAGAATTTGATTATCGCCTATTTTTTATTTTAAATTTCCCGGGCGCCGCCATCTTGGATTTCGTAATACGGTTGCTCAATTGTTTCACACAAAAGAACTTCTGCTTACTGACAATAGCGACAACCGTATGACGTCATGAAATCCAAAATGGCGGCGCCCGGGAAATTTAAAATCGAAAATAGGCGATAATTATATCTACTTTTTAGTACACTTGAATGTTACTTCTACTTTTTAAACTAAAATGTAGAATTAAGACAGTATTTCCAACAATTTATCATCAATTTGTTGTTGTTGGCCAACAAGCAACTCCAAGTCCTATAAGCCCAATATGAAGCTCATTATTAAAAATAACCACAATCGGTGTTTGGTGTGCAACGTTTCCTCAGTTTTAAACCTCGTCTTAGGATTACTCCGAATGTTTTAATAAAAAAGAAAATGCTACATGTAATAAGGTGAAAAATGTTTTTTTTTTGTTTCCGTTCAGTGAATTAGAAAAGTACTTTTCAATGAAAGCAACAATTGAGAACAATGACGTGGACGCTAATGATACACTTAAAATCCTTGGTGTTACATTTATTTAGATCGTAAGCTCAATTTTGTCGCTCATGTGTTCGAACAATTAATAAAAAAGGGGTGTGCCAAAGCCTATGCGTTACGGAGGATTCGCAGGTTTATTCCTTTAGACGTAATGTGCCGCCTTTATAAAGCATATATTTTGCCTCGTTTAGCATATTGTTGTCCGCTATTACTTGGAGTTGGAAGAGGTCAAATTAAAAAATTAGAAGATACCAGTAATTATATTCTTAGATCTATTTTAGGGTATAGAAAGCATACACCATACAACCATTTATGAAATATGGCTGGTATATAAGAACGCTAGAAGAAAGAAAATTCTAGGCCCTAGTTTTGGTATATAAATGTATTAATAAAGAAGCCCCAAGGTACTTATAATGAAATTATAATTTTAGAGGGTCGGGGACACTTTTAACGCTGCCCAATTTTAATCTAGAATGGCGCCATAAGTCATTCTCATTTCTAGCCGCAAAACTTTGGAATTCTTTACCCGTACGTATCAGTTAGAAATGCCAAGGATATTTCTACTTTTAAATGTCTTTTGAAGAAGCAGGTTTTTAGATAGATTTAAAATTTAAGAAATTTAAGTAATTTTTAAATTATTTCTTTTCCTTTTGATGCTTTTCGTTTCACGCACATGTTTTAACGAGTTTTTATTACTCCTAGATGTAGCGTGGGTAAATACAGTATTGTTGTAAAGTAATATTGTTGTTGTATTGTGACGTTCAAGGGCCATTTAAAACCCAGAAACGATTAAATGCATCCTGGATATTGTGCAATTTTTCTCAATAGTTAGCACTCTCATACTAACATACCTGGATTGTACTTGTTATTGAATGTTAAAATAAGTTCTTCATTCGAATAAAGTCGTAAAACATTAACGAAGCTTCGCTTTGTTCTTCACTGAACACAGCAAAGTAAATTACTTCGCTTTATTTTCAACAATACGACCCAAACTGTTTTTTACGATACCTCCTTTTTCTAAAAAGTGCCTCTGGTTCAGCCAATTCTCGAAAAGTGACATTTTCTTGATAAAACGTACCTGCACAATACGGATTCGGTAAGGGCAGTGTTTTTGAAAGTGTAACAATATTTTTGAGAGTTCGGCTTTATATAAGTAATCTTTTGAATTTTGGCGTTATAATTGTCTTTTGGTGAAAAAAAATTGTAAGTTGAAAAGATAAATCACAAGGAATGTTTAATTATTTCCTCAACAAGGAATTAAAGTTTTGCCAAAAGGAAAAATCTTTCTCAGCAAACAAAACTAAATTTCAAGATTTATTCACTACATATCGTCGAGTAACGTAGTTCGTAGTTAATAGGGAGCGATATTATCTCGTCGACTGTGCTTCAAATAAATCTTGCAATCCATTATGACTACTAGGACTGGAATTATTGAAAGGAACGAGGGAAATATCACGTAAAATATTTTTGGCGAGAATAAATAATTGCTTAAAATTGTTAGCTTAGACTTTGGCAGGTGCTTGTATGAGGAAAAGATTTATTGGCTTCGCAAATATTGCGCCCTTTTCGTCAAAAATAGAATTTTGCTCAAATTTGTCGGTCTCATTTCATTATTTGTTACCAGTTTCATTAAAAAACCTATTTTCGATTATTTTTGCCGGATTCACTAAAATGGATTTATCTTGCAAACCAACGACCGACCTGTGATCACTTGATCAATTGAACATAGTTGAAACACTGTTTTAATTTGCAATAGATTCAGTGAGTTTACACCAGTGAACGCTTCAAGGGAATTGCCTTTGAGTTAGGAACTGATTTTTTTGAAGGAATTTTCAGTTTTTTCTTAGGTAAGGGAGGTATTGAATTATAAGCAACCGATAAACTAGTGTTTTTTTTTTTTTTTTAAAGAAAAAAATGTAACATGTCGTAAAATAACAAAAACAGGAAACGTAACTTACTAGTGAGTGCAAGCCGAACCACTGAACACCACTTTCGGCGAGACATGCTTTCGCAAGGAATGGCAATTGCACTAAATTTACCTGCTACCCGTTCATTTTAAACGCAACAGCCTGACTCGCTCATTTTGATTGTTTGCTGATTTAAATTCATAAAGGAACCGCCGACTTACATCCACCGAAATGCCAAATACTATTTCTCAAGTACGTGCTGTCAGAACAAATTACAATATTTAATATAACCATTAACATACCACTTTAAGAAAGCCGACGTCAGTGGCATATTTTTTCTTCCTGTTTCTTCCTGATTCTTCCTTTCATTCACTTTAGTTTCAAAGTTCAATCTGTCCGACTCTTGAAAATTGCCTTTAGCTTCGTAAAGTCAACAAGACTCTGCATAACGAGAACGCAAATAGTGGATGTGGATGGCGGATGGCCAATAAATCTCTTCCTAAACCATTACATCTGTTTAATACCGGATGGTTTTAATTTTTTTCTCATTTCAGCAGATAAGAGCAAGGTTAAAGCAGTCAAATTTCGTAATTGGGGTGTACTTTTCAAACGCGGTTTGATTTCTGAAAACGTGCCGGATCATCGTAATCATATATATCTTACTTTTGCACAAGTACGTAATTTTACACTGATATAAGAAAAGGAAAACACAAAAAGGACAGTGTATTTCACTAAAGGATTCCGCATTAAACCGTGGTGCTCAACGACGCAACTCGTATCATATCCGCGCATATTATGTATAGAACCGTGGTTTTCATTGAACCTTATTTCCTATTTGAACTTTATTTCATCACTAAGTGTACATTAAATTTAAAAGTACATTAAATGTATAAATACGAATTAAAAGAAAAGAAATATAGTAAGAATCTTCAGCAGTTGCTTTCTAGCTTGATCATTTTGTACGGAATCACGGTGACTGTAAAATTTGTAAAAATTGTATTTGATGTAAAGCAATGTTTTGTTAGTAAAAATAAGAAAAAGTGTTCACTAAAAGACATAGCGTTGTTCCTGTAAGTAGTGTGAACATTGTAAGCACTTTTAGTTTTGTAAGTATAGTAAGTATTGTTAACAATGTAGATATAGTCATTGTGGTTAGTACTCTGTGTATTGTAAGTAATGTTAATAGTGCTCAGTTTTGTAAATCTCATGTCATGTATGCAAATAAAAATTGTTTAAAAAAAAATGTATAAATACAGAGAAATGTAACTTCTTTTACTAAGTACACTGGACCACGGGTAGCGAAAGCCATTAATCGAAGCGGGCATAGTAAGATAAGTAAAAGATATAAATAAGGGAGTAGAATATACTAAGAGAAAGAGACCATTTTAAAACACAGAAAAATAAAAAATACAGTAACTTTTCGCGTGCAACCCTAAAAGACACCTTTACGGCTAAATATAATGGCGTTTTACCCAGAACACCCCAAGTGAGACCAAAATCCGAAATTTGCACCCCTAAGCGAGACGACGAGCATCCCCGCCCCTTTCATATGAGATTCCCCCGGGACTTTATTGAGTTTCGTAGGGGTGTTTGCACTCTTGTTACCTTTCGTACATTCTCGTGAGCTCTCGTCACCTATCCCTCGTTCTTGTCCACCTACTTCTACTCCAGCGCGCTATCGACTTCTCATGCACCCTCTCGTAAGCTATGCTTATATTAACCCTACAGTGCTCTCGTTAATTTCATAGGTTCTCGTTATTTCTTTTTCACCACGTCAATTCTCATGATCTCTCGTCAAGGTAACTCCCGACATGCACTCTCGTCATCCCTCGTGCACTCTCTTCTACACATGTGTGTCCTCGTCTACTGAGGGCTTGGATACACAGTGCAAATATTGTACCCAAGATTTCGAGCAACTTCTAAAGTTCACCCGTCCCCTCTCCCCAGAACATTTTCACCAAAAAAAAATGTTGAAACTTGGCTGAGCCTTTACTGTACTACGCTCTGTTTTAATATCGAACTTACTCTCATCCCTTTTCCTTTTCGATCTCCCTAGAACTTCCTCTTGGCGTTTCAACTTTATTTCTATCCCGCGTTACTTTTGTGTGTTTTCAGAAACGCTCCTATGTTCTCGTACGTCCTCTTGTGTGCTTTCGTAAACTCTCCAGCGCTATCAATTAAGTACTTAACCTTATTGCCGTCACTCACTCCCTATCAATTGACCGCCCAACTCTCACATGTTCTTATGGACTTCACTTATTCTGGTAAGTAAGTAAGTTCTGCGCTGAGTGCAGATTCAATCCACAGCGCGCGCTGGCATGGCGTGAACTACAAACGAATCTGATTGGTCGATTTTTGAGCGCGGTCTCTTCCTTTGTTACGTCACAAAGGCAGCTTTCGGTTGCAAAACAAAAATCGTTCGCTTCAGATGGGTTATTGCAGGGAGGAAAGTTTGGTACATAAATCTGGAGGGGAGCACTTTCTGTTTTCTTTCCTCGATTGAAGGAAGGCTTAAAAAAGAGCACGAATGGTATGTTGACCTCTTAAACTCCTTTTTAAAATCAGCTTCAAGAGGATTTTAAAGGCCTTAAAACAGGATTAACGTTTATTGGCTAAAAATGCTGTTTATGCTCTACGCCTTTCTGGTTTGTTTAAAAGCTTTGTAGATTGCACCGATAAACGACTTCTTTTTCATATTCAATCATCCCGCTTTCGGCGACATTGGAGACATCTGGATCTACTCTGAAAAGCGCTAGCACGGGGTGGGGATCTTCCCCCCATGGGGCAAGAGAAGCACAGGAGCCCCGAGCTTTTGCGGGGTTCGAGGGTTTGTTCCCCCGGGAAATTTTTTAAATTGTACCTTTTGAAGTGCTGTTTTCAGGGTTCCTGAGACATGAGAAGCAGTTGTCTAGCCCTGGATCAAAGTGCGGTCATTTCTTGAAATACTTCATGATGACATTTAGCGGTGATCGAAAAGTCAATTTGAATTTAGCAATTATTCTATTTCAACGTATTCTATTCATGGTTTTAACTGATAATATATAAAAAATATTTGTGCGTATTTTGTTTAATGACTGTTGTAAAAGTAAGGCAAAATAATCACATACGGTCAGTTGTCCTTAACCTCCCCACTACCCTCCCGTCCTACAAAAAAAAATTAAAAAAAAAAAAGAGAAAAGAAAAAGAAAATGGATAAAACAATCAGATCTCTCTTAAGACGCGGGAAAACGCCGCCGTCTTGTTTGCTCTTACCTGTTATATGATCTATCACGAGATAGTTTATTTCGTGTACTTTAAAAGAACTTTTGCTTCGATTGATTTAGAGCTTGGAATACGAGCTTTCTTTAAATGTCAACATAAAGGTATGTTTACTACAGTCATTCTAAAAACGCCAGACTTCCCTTGTCTAGTTTGCTTAATGTCTGTCGTTGTTTAGTGTAATAGTAATCACAATTTTGTGTATTTGAATTTATTTAGTTCCTATCTTAAAAGACCCATTGAAATAAACCAATACTTTGTTCAATTTCTATTGTTCTGTCCTGTCTATACTAAAAGCTGACGTTCTTATAAATTTTAAAATTGGCTGTTGAGCCCTTGATGCTTTCCATACTCAGTGGGGCTACTATAGCAGTATCTATTTTCGTTAAGGTAGAATTGCAGAACACGCGTATTAAATAAATAGGTTTGCCCCATAGTCGCTCAAGCCCATCACCCGAAATTGACACATATTTACTCACGCATGTCGAGTTTCCGTGCCCTTATAGTTTGACTATGAGAGGATAGTAACCTCAAGATTATTACCCTTGAGACTACTTTCGGTGCCCGAAGTGTCCGATCCAAAGAGTCCATTTGGGGCGCCTCGTTGGTTATCATCTGTTCATGCAACGAACACGCGGAATAATTGGTTAACTGATTCTATGTATTGCGATTATGTTAGTAAGTTATTGTAATCTTAGTCCCTACGATGATTGTGATTATAAATTTTGGTTATTTTCTCTTACAAGATGCCCTATCTCTGCAACCACCCAGCTTTATGTTGAGATATTTTAGAAAACATTTACGGGAACGATGACCCATTTTCCTTCTTGCAGTTTTCGACTTATCACATCAGTGCTAGTGAACAATCAGTGAAAGTTTGAATACTGAAATGTTACGTGAACTTTTATTTCGAGACAATCACCATATTCCAAATCCTTGCTACTTTAACCTCCATGTCTTTATGTTCGGACATTTTTTTCATTTCTTTCTATTTAATTCAGTAATAATAATAATAGTAATAACAATAATAATAATAATAATAATAATAATAATAATAATAATAATACTTATTATTATCATTATTATTATTATTATTATTATTATTTAAAATGAAAATTTTTTATTAAAATATTCCACACAAATTGCTATTTCATTTCATTTGTTATTATTATTATTATTATTATTATTATTATTATTATTATTATTATTATTATTATTATTATTATTATTATTATTATTACTATTCTTATTATTATTATTATATGTATTCAATTCAGGCGGTATTGAGTAACTTAGAAGGCAACGTCAAATATTACTTTTCTTTAGTTGAATCGATCTACCCTGAGTCGTGAGCCGGAACAGAATATGTTGAGCTCGCAGATCGCCTCAAGTGCATGGGAAAGTCTTTCGCCGTAGCATCGTTGAGTTCACATTCCCCCTCTTCTTTTCCTTCTTCAGAATGGTAGTTGATTGATTTGCACGAAGGATTGTTTACACACAAAAACGCACAATGAATTAGCGACGATGTGTACCGCTTGTAGATCCCGTGATAGGCAAATGCCTTTTGCTCGTAAATGACGAAGGACTGTTCTTTGCTCATCTCATTCTTGTCTGGATAGAGAAGAGAAAAGTTTACAGGATTAACGCCCGATGCACACAACTGCGCTTTTCGTTTGAAAACGAATTCTTTTTGATGCGTTTCCTCGAGTGTCAAAATGCCAGTTAAAAAGAAGACTTGTGAAACGGTAGACTTTAACGAAAACCCATTCTTTCAAGCAGAAATGAAAATGCATCATTCATAAAAAAAAAAAACACGTTTAGAGTAGAAACATGATAATGCCAGCCTTTTTTAAAGGCTGAAGACTGTTTTAGTTTGGACAAACGGATAAGGGGGTTAGTTTCTAAAGAAACTGTGGTGTTGCGTCGATGGGGAGAAGAAACAAATGGTTGGGGTAGTTTATCAAAAGAGCGGACGTTCTGGACGTTGGCCCTTTGGTCAGAGCGTATCGTTTCCGGGATACGCTCTGACCAAAGGGCTGAACGCTTGAAACGCCTGAATTTCTCCAAGGTCACTTACGGGTGGCCAAATTACCTGCTAAACTTTGTTCATAAAACAAAACGTACATTCATTTAGTTTGGAAGGTTGGCGAAAACGCATAAGAACATGGGTTCGACTCCCCTTGGTAGACTATATTTTTCTTAGTGGCCTCATGCTAAAAGTTTCCTCAAATTACCTTGTCTCTCGAGGGGCTGAGCGGATGTGAATTTGCATACGTACTCATACCACATGTTGCAAACCGTATCATTCCACTTGCCATTAGCTGCTACTAGAATCACACAATCACCTATCCCAAAGTCATCATCTGGCTCGCTATCTCCCCAGTTTGTATACGAAACAGTGCTGCCATCGGACCAAACAAAAGTTCCTTCGATTTCTGTGTCGGTAAGGCCGACTAAAACTACGCTTTTTCCTCCGGTGAGACTGCGGACGAATTCGTTTTCTTGAGCGCTGTGGATTGAAGCCAGATTTGCGCCGTGTTGTTTGCACGTGTTGTTTGCGTTGGAAAACGGAGTTTGCTAAGAGGATACCCAGTAGCAGGCTTGATTCCATTCTTGCCAGCCGGCTTTACATTGGATTGACCTGGCGTGCCAGGGTAATCCGATAACTGAAAGAGCGAAGATAAAGGGAAAGTAATGACGAAAAGGGGAATGAAAGAGGAAGTGTGATTAAAGCATTTCGTTTATAGGCCTCCACTGGCTAGTCTGCAGCTGTGCTTAATTCTAGCCTGCGAGCAAGGTTCCCTTCGTTTGCCTTAAGTAGCGCACTCTTCGCACTCTTGTATTACATTATGATTGCTGGGACTGGAATTATTGAAAGGAACTAGGGAAATATCACGCAAGATTTTTTTTGGTGAGAATAAATAATTGCTCGATCCAAATTGTTAGCTTAGACTTGGGCAGGTGCTTGTATGAGGAAAAGATAAATTGGCTTCGCAAATATTGCGCCCTTTTCGTCAAAAATAGAATTTTGCTCAAATTTATCGGTCTCATTTCATTATTTGTTACCAGCCTCATTTCAAAACCTATTTTCGATTATTTTTGCTGGATGCACTAAAATGGATTTATCTTGCAAACCAACGACCGACCCGTGATTGCTTGATCAATTGTACATAGTTGACAGGCCCGTAGCAAGGTTAAAAAAAACTGAAGGGGCCGAGCAAAAATGGTTAAACAAAACTACTTCCCCCCCCCCCCCCCCTCCACCCTTCCCCCGCCTGTCACTCAAAAAACAGACCGATTAAGCAGTTTAAAATGCAACGAGGACTTACAAAAAGCAGTAGATTTAGTGAGTAAAACAATAACTTTGCACCTGCATCACACTTCTTGGTACAGTTCTTTGCCGTTTCTTTTACACAGACTACCACGTGAAATTTCCTAATTTCTCGTTTAAAGGAGGGCATAAACAAACGACGACAGATTTTTCTTTGAATATCAACGAAACAAATGATAATATCAAGTCGTTTGGCTTACTTGAATCATTGACTACCCGTTCTAAATTTTTTCCGAGCCGTGCGAACGTCTAAGTCACCCATTTGAGATTTTCATGAGCCGTTTGAACGTTTAGCTTACCCTTTCGAAATTTTTTATGAGTCGTTCAAACGTTTTGGTCACCCGTTATTCTGTCGCACTTTGTAATAAAACTGTCACACTTTGTAATAACTTTACAAGAAAATGACTGTAAAGATTTTTATTACCGAAAAGTTTTTTTTTATGTTCATTGTTTTCATGTTTAATTCCTGTCCCCTCCCCCCCCCCCCCCCAAAAAAAAAACCACAGTAGAACAACTAGCGAGTCACTCGAAGTCTTCATCTCCCTTACTAACCCTTTGGCTCAACCCTCCCGCGCATCTTTTTATTTTAACCAGGAGTTATCTCTCCTCTGTTCACTTATTGCATTCCATCATTGCTAAGCAAGCTGTATGATCTTCAAAATAACAATAGCGAGAAACGTGGAGGAGAACGCGTTTTTTTTCCTCTTTTTTTATCGCCTCAGTTGAGCTTGCAGAGCAAAATATCAAGGCAGAATGTATTTGTGCCCTGTGGGGATTAATCAAGTCATAATTTCTACCAAATATCTTATTCAAAGGAAATTTAAAAGTGCGACAATTTGTTATTACAAAGTGCGACAACCTGTTATTACAAAGTGTGACGCTATTTTATTACAAAGTGCGACAAGTGTTATTACAAAGTGCGAAGATTATTACAAAGGCGGTGACAGTTTTATTACAAAGTGCGATGATTATTACAAAGTGCGACAGAACACCTGTTCAAACTTTTTTACGAGCCGTTCGAACGGTTTGGGTTACGCTTTCGGAATTTTTCCTGAGTCGTTCGAACGGTTTGGCTACCCGTTCAAAATACTCAATAATTATTCGTTCGAACGTTCAGTGGAACCCGTTTCAAACGGCTTGGTGACCCGTTTGTGACCCGTTCGGAGCCGTTCGTTTTGCCAGTTCACGGAAATGTTTTCCCGTGGAAGGTCACAAATTGTATGATTGTCATAGATTTCTTTGTCAGATTTACAAAGCAATATGTTGACTATTTCTACGGATATTAACTTAAACAGTCGTATACACAATATTTATATTCAATACAAATCGTCTAAACCGGGGGCAGCTCTTGTGAACACTATTTCTAGTCTTAGGTAAGGGAGGTTTTGAATTTCAAGCAACATAAACTAGTGTGTTTTTTTAAGGAAGAAATGTAACACATCGTAAAATAACAAAAACAGGAAATGTTAACTTACTAATGAGTGCAAGCAGAACCACTGAACACCACGCACGGCGAGACATGCTTTCCGGCGCAAGGAATGGCAATCGTTCTAAATTTACTTGCTACCAGTTCATTTTAAACGTAGCAGCCTGACTCGCTAATTAAGTATGCTGATTTAAATTCATAAAGGAACCGCCGACTTACATTCACAAAAATGCTAAATTCCATTTTGTCAAGTACGTGCTGTCAGAACAAATTACAATATTACCAAAAACATACCACTTTAAAAAAGCCGACGCGCCAGTGGCATATTTTTTCTCCCTGTTTCTTCCTGAGTCTTCCTTTCATTCACTTGAGTTTCAGTGTTCAATCTGTTCGACGCTTGGAAATTGTCAGCTTCGTAAAGTCAACAAGATTCTGCATAACGAAAAAGCAAATAGTTGATGCGGATGGCCCATAAATCTCTTCTTAAACCGTTACATCTGTTTAATACCGGATGTTTTAATTTTTTTCCATTTCAGCAGATAAGGGCAAGGTTAAAACAGTCAAATTTCGCAGTTGGGGTGTACTTTTCAAACGCGGTTTGATTTCTGAAAACGTGATCATTACGTGATCATAACAAGTTGTCGTACTTTGTAATAAATTAAGCTGTCGCACTTTTATTACAAGGTGCGACAGGTGTTACAAAGCGCAATGATTCTTACAAAGTGCGACAGAACACACACTTATCACCTGTATTGTAAATTTTTTGTATTTATTAGTCCTTATTTCATATTCTCTTCATATTTTAATGCTGCAACTTGGGTGAGCCTTTACTTTACAGTGCTCTCGTTTAATGTCGAACTTACTCGCATCCCTTTTCCCTTTTCGATCTCCCTCGAAACGTCCTCGTGCTCTCAACTCCTCTAGTGTATACGTTTCAACTTTATTTCTATCCCGCGTACTTTTGTGCGCTTTCATAAACGCTCCTATGTTCTCGTAGGTCTTCTTGTGTGCTTTTGTAAACTCTTCAGCACTATCAATTAAGGACTTAACCTTTAATGCCGTCACTCACTCCCTATCATTTGACCTCCCAACTCTCACGTGTTCTTACGACTTTACTGATTGGTTGATTTTTGTGCGCGATTTCTTCTTCACAAAGGGCAGCTTTCAGTTGCAAAAACAAAAATCGTTCGCTTCAGATGGGTTATTGAAGAGAGGAAAGTTTGGTACATAAAACAGGAGGGGAAGTATTTTCTGTTCTTTTCTCGATTGATGAAGGTTTTAAAAAGAGCGCGAATGATATGTTGACCTCGTTTTCTTCTTTTAAAAGCCTTAAAAACAGGATTAACGTTTATTGGCTAAAAATGCTGTTTATGCTCTACACCCTTCTGGTTTGTTTAGAAGCTTTGTAGATTGCACCGATAAACGACTTCTTTTTCATATTCAACCATCCGGCTTTCGGCAACATTGGAGACTTCTGGATCTATTCTGAAAAGTGCTAGCACGGGGTGGGGATCTTCCCCCCATGGGGCAAGAGAAGCGCAGAAGCCCAGAGCTTCTTGCGGGGTTCGAGGGTTTGTTCCCCCGGGAAATTTTTTAAATTGTACCTTTTGAAGTGCTGTTTTCAGGGTTCCTGAGACATGAGAAGCAGTTGTCTAGCCCTGGATCAAAGTGCGGTCATTTTTTGAAATACTTCATGATGAGTACTGATTTTTAATTTGTTGGCCACGTTTTAAACTATTATGCATCTTGCATGGTTAAGGAAATGTGATGTCATGTTTCTGAAGCCTGGTGAATAAATGATAAATATATTTTTTCAGTCAATGTCACAGGCATACCTGGAAAAACAAAATCATCGTTCCCCCAACAGGAGTCGCACTTATGTCATTCCGATAACTAGTTAGCAGCCGACAGCAAGCCGTTAGAATTGAAGGAACTTTATCTGATTGGAAAACACTGAGAGGAGGAGTACACCATGGAACTAAACTGGGAGTCATACTCTTTACGGTCATGGTGAATAAGTTGCTGTCCGACTGGCGTTTCGTGGATAAAAATGAGAGACGACTAAGGACGAGTCGGGCAAAAATCGTATCAGAGCTCAGTGCTGCATCGCCCTTTCTCGCAGGCGATTTTGCATTAGCTCTACACTCCCCAGTTTTTCAAAACTTTGCACTGAATTTGTTTTATAGTTGAAATTTGCCATATTCTGTTAAGAATTTTGCACTTCGAACACAAGTGATTTTACACCACCAATTGTTCACATTTCCCAAGCATGCTCCTCCTTGCTACACAGGTCGAGCATTTGTAATAAAACAATTTAGTGTACTTACTAAGGCCGGGATGTACGTACGGCTGGGTTATATGTATATAAGTTATATTTATCAAGTAACATGTAGGCACTAAAAATACCTGTCATTTCATTCACTAGTCAATTGAAACCCCCAACCCCCCGGACCCGGGACAGGTAGGGGGATTTGACAAAGGCCCTGATCAAATCATACCAAAACCTCCAGCCCCTGGGGAAAATCTTGAGATCAAATTCCCCTCCCCCTGGGAACAAATTGGCAAGGGATTAAGAAAAAACCCAGACCAAACAAAACAAAACAAAACAAAAAGAAACCGTTCAGGAGCAAAATATACTTTAATAAGGCAATAGTTTTCTTTTAATACATCTTAACAAAACTTGCTGTGGATTGTTAAATTTTGCAAGAAAATGAATTTCACATTACAACAGAGCATTTCTGAACAGTGGTAGCTTTGAAAATGTTAAACAGCACATTCAGTGCAAGGCCGCTTTCGACTTGGTGCATTCACAAGTCCCATGCATTCGAAATGGAACCACTCTATAGAGCAGCCAGGATGATCACAAGCAATCACATTGGGTACAAGAGTAACAGGCCTGCACGGTTCCCTAACGCGTGTTTAAGCCTTTTTTATAATTTGGCTCTCACGAGTATATCTTTGACTGACCGCCCTCTCAGTGTAACATATGAAGGGAAGGTCTTTGTAGATTTCTTTCAGCAATGGTTGTTGCTCTATTAAATGCCAGGCTTTCATGAGGTTTGTTTTAAGTTTGGCATTGCTGGGTAGCGTTATATAACGAAAGGCAAGATTCATTTGTTCTCCTTTGGTTTTTGAACTGTGGGGAGTGCTAGTTTCCTGTTTTCAAATTGCACTTCTGAGAGGGTCCTTTGAACAAGGTTCTCGGGATAACTTCTTTCCTGTAGGCATTGATTTAGAAGTTTGAATTTAGTCTTCAAATATGTTTTTAGAAGAGCTTGTTCTGACAAGTCTCAGTGCTTCGCCTCTGATGAAGCCTTTTTTGACCTCTGGTGGGTGGCACGAAGAGAAGTGCGTATATTGAAATGTTTCAGTAGGTTTGAAGTGCGTACGCACATCAAGAACTGGACTGCTTCTGAATCTTTCACCTTTATAAATGTTTGTATCCAGAAATGTTTCTGTTTCTGAAATTTCAGCCGTAAATCTAATTGTTTGCTTGCTCAATGAACTGCATTATCTCCTCTCCTTAAAGTTCAGAGGGAAAATATATCGTCTTTATATCGTTTCCAAATGAGCGGTTTTAAAATCTCCGTTTCAACCTTAGCTATGAGATATTGGCAAAGGCAACTTCCTTTTTTGTACCCATGGCAGCACCATGGGTTTGTAGGCAGATTTTTCCATAGAGCTGGAATGAATTTTCTTCTATCTTTTGAATTGTCTTTAAACCGACCCTTTAAACCAAATTTTGCGAGGCATTTTGCCAATAATCAGCCAATATGGATGGCACGAAAATGACAACGTGCAATCGATAAACTTCGCGACGAACTTCGGTACCAGTCAACAACAGTCAAATCTCCCTGATTCCCCGAGATGGGGACATATGAAGAAGCAAAACACATCATATCTACCACCCCCAGGGGACAGATCTCTGATCAAAAGTGCTTATATGCCCCTATTATCCCCCTACCTGTCCCGGGTCCGGGGGGTGGGGGTTTCAATTGACTAGTGCATTACAATTGATCCTCATTTATTATTATTATTTTTTTTTACAAATATCTCTAGAACCCCTACAAGTTAGCGCCTCTGGCGCTCGCTTGTAGGCCCCCCCCCCCCCTCCCAATTCAAAATAGGCTCCGCCATCCCTGCATAGGCGAGGATGACATACAAACTCGAAGTTCAGTGATAATTGAGGCGTATGTAAAAGTAATATGAATAGTGCTAAGACCAGCGAACACTTTAAGATTAAAAGATTCGGAAGGTTGAAATAACAATACCCTACCTTACCCCTGACCTCAATTTTCATTCTGCGCTTTCTTCTCCGTGTTGGTCGTCAACAATCCGTGAATAAATAATTGGGGGCGCCTTCTGCACTTTCCCTCGCTTCAGACCAGTGCGATAATGGGCCTGCTGCTTCCAAAAGGAAACTTTCATTGATTGGACAATAAGGACACTTATTAATTTAAATTAATTTCCTCTCAGGTATTTTTAACGACGAGACATTTTTTGAAAAGTCTTGACGAAACTACTTCTCACAAATTAAAGTAAGTGACGCTCACTGCAAATAATCAGAAATGGCGGGAAAATTCCCGCCATTTTCTATTGGTTCAAGCGCGCGCGCTCCAAGCGTCCTTGTTGGGATTGTTTTGGATTGTTGGGCTACCTGTTGCGCTTACTATGCTTACATGACGAGCTAGTGCCTTGTCGCTAAAACGCTGGCCAGTTATGCCGATTTCTCATAAACAAAGATGGCGACCAGTACCACATTTGGATGGAAAAGGAAACTTCCTCAAAATGTCGCACGAAAAAGAGCTGCCGTGTTTGATGAAGGCAACCAGATTCCCGAAAAAGATGAATCTGAACCCCTTGAAGTGGACTGGCGTGTACTTTTATTTCAAAGAAGAGTCCAAAGAAGAGGAATTCTGAGTATCGAAGATAGCGTCATGAAAAGCAAGCGGCTTGAAGACGAAGGAGTTGCTCTTGCTGAACAGCAAAGGTAATAATTTAAGCTTAAGTTCTTATGAAATTTATATGTTAGTGGCATCTGTGTTGTAGTATGAAGATCGCTTGTTTCATGTGTTAATTAGTTTTGGATCGGAAGTCATAGGATCTTCGAATCTATAATTGTTAATGTTTATTTATTTATTTTAATTTATTAAAGCTTATTACAATTTGATGGCACAAATTCAAATAAAATATGAAATAAGAAAAAAACAGCTAAGAAAATTAAGGAACTTAGATTTACTTGGGGCTTGGGTTTATACAGCAGATCCTACTTAAAGTCGCGAAGAAAAACAATCAGAATGTCAATATGACTCCCCGAATGCAATGTACCCGAGTATTCTTTTCCCTTACAGTTTTTAAAACATCTCACAAAATTAATATTTCAACGATGTATCTTAAGCATCGTCACATCCCCTACGGTCCGACCCCACCAAGATTCGTTTTCAAAACAAGCTGGCCAATGCCCGATATCGGGGACAATTGAGCTGTTCAATCCCCCCTCAGTGCAGTTAAAAGAGAAGTTCAAATATTCCTTCGTTCTGAACTTACCTTAGGTTCATTGTAATGAAAGTCAATTCAGACCATTAATGATTATGGCCACACTAAGTGTTTTTCTCAGTATTGTTGCAGCATGACCATTCTATCTACAGTGTACCAATTCTCATAGACTCCTTAATTAGATGTAGGTTATCTCAAAGTTATTGTCTTTGCTGATGAATGTCTCACTGCATGAAATGTAGTGACAGCGTTGGAGTGAAAATCACTAGGCTGTCAAATTTTGCAGGGTAGGTGTGGAGAAATGCCCCCACTAATACCCTGGGAGTGGGGTGGGTACTGCTGGTATTGACTGATACATTAGACCCTGTTTTAAGAGTTTCTCTTCTACAGGGCAGAGTTTTGGTGGAGGGCTGTACAGCTATAGCAGGATTTTTTAATTTCATAATTTCATGATGCTTATACATATTGAGTTGCTTTTCCATGAACTGCTGTAGCTATCCTCCTCAAATTCTCACTGATAATTTGTAATGTTGTTTATTTAATAATTAATACTGTCACTTTGGAATGCTAGATACTGGGAAGCAATCACAAGATGGAATGAAGCCATATCACTAACACCAAATAATGAAAGGCTTTACGAAATGAAATCGCAGGTGATACAAATTTAAAGTTATTTTTTAGCAGAGACTGGTGGCCTGTGTGGGTGTTATAATAATTATTGGTCTTTTGACATTCTCTTCTTGCAAAATTTAAGTCAAGAAATTTATTTCACCAGTGAAGCCATCTCTGAGTCACATTTGTTTTGCAAGATTAATCAAAGCCTTGGTTTTGTGGAAAAGGATGGTAGTCTTGCTGTCTCGTTAAGAATTACATAACTGGTTGGGGTCCAGAGTTTTAGCTAAAACTCTGGACCCCAACCAGTTATGTAACGCTCAAAATATGTCACGTATTTAAAATTCTTGCCGCCTATTTCCTGGACGCAAATACAGGCGTAGCTTTGCCACGCATATCCGTAGGTGTGTTTTTATCATTTATAAAATTCCTTTATTTGTGCTTAGGTATAAATATAGGCATACTTGTTAGTATTGTAAAACTCCCTGATGAAGTGTGCGCTAGTCACACGAAACGCGTAGGAGAAAATAAAAAAGTTTTACTACACGAGTAGTTCGCAGAAGTGCTGCTCACTGGATAACCCTTTTAAAAAAACCCTTTTAAAAAATTCTTCTTTTAAAAATTCTTGCCAGTTTCCACCTCTGCCTTTGCTTCTCGTATAATTTGTTCATAAATATATTCAAGTACAGGGGGAAACAGTGGCTACTTTGTCCTTTCTTGTTTTATTATCTGCAGGTTCTTTTGGAGCTCCATGAGTTGTTTCCTGCCGTACAGGCTGCAGAAAAAGCTGTTTCACTTAACCCTCACTGGTATGTTGCACATCAAACACTTGGACGTGCACAGATGGGATATGGTGATGTTGAAATGGCAAGTATCGGTAAAAAAGACAAGATCACAGCAGACATTTAGAAGGTCACATCATTAACCTGGTGATAATTGCTTTCTTTGATGTTAGGGTGTGAAGAGTTTCTCAAAAGCGGTTCATTTGCAACCAGACGACTCAGAGGTGAGGAAATCTTTACACAGGATAGAATTATTTCAATATCATATTAAATGTCACTCTTTTTAAACCTAAATTAAAGCCAGTCTTGCAACAACTGCTAAATTTCATCTGAAGTGCAAAGTTATTAACGTTGCTTTAAATTACATTTAATGAGATGCTTATGTGCCAACCAAAGTCCTATGGCTGGTACACATAAAGTAAAGAGTTTGACTTTAATTCTTTGTTTTGAATGGTTTACACATTAATTTTGAAGAACAAAGAGAGTGGAAAGTGGACAGAACATCATGTAGCTTCAATAATTGAAGCTATACTATGATGTTCTGTCAATTATTGATGTTGGGTGACCCTTATAATTTTTTTCCCTATTTTAAGTTTTAGGTGGGAGTTTTGGTTTGGGTTGTAAGTCCAAGCCGGCATTACTAAGTACTGTTGACCCTTTACAGTCAACCTGCCTTGACTACCTCCAAAATGCTAAAAAAACCAAAAAGGCGGAAATGGAAAGAAAAATGGAGATGGAGAATAAGGGACGAGGGGGACATGCCTTATTTGTCTCCGCTTGATCCCCGCATTCCTCTTATTTTCACTCTCCTTATTTGTCTCCACTTGAGTGCGAAAGAGGCAAAAAATATCTTTAAAAAGGTGAATAATTACAATACGTAGAAGAGATTTGTTAAACAATTTAACTATAAAAAATTGCGATAATGTTGAAAACTTAAAAGAATTTAAAACCATCTTGGTTTTAAAGTTTAAAAAGCGACGACGTTTCGACGTTTGCTTAACGTCATTATCAAGTCAGTGATGAGCGAAATGAAAACGAATATAAATGTAAAAGAATTCCTTAGAGACAAATAAAAGCGAAAATATGTGATCATAATGAAGTATTCGCACGCAGAGTCACTCAGAAAAACACTCAGAAAGACTCTATTCGCGCCAAACTCTTTACATTACTCTGCCTGTGAATACTTCATTATGATCACAATTATTTTCGCTTTTATTTGTCTCTAAGGAATTCTTTGACATTTATATTCGTTTTCATTTCGCTCATCACTGACTTGATAATGACGTTGAGCAAACGTCGAAACGTCGTCGCTTTTTAAGATGGTTTTAAATTTTTTAAAGTTTTCAACATTATCGCAATTTTTCATAGTTGAATAATTACACATTACAGTATTTTGCTTAATAAAAATGATGATGATGTTGACAAATATGACAATTTTTGAAAAAGGTTTTTGAAACCCTTCAATTTAATAAAGCGTTAATTGTGTACAGTGCACATACCATCAAGCCATTTAGGGCTAACATTACCTTTTTTTCTAAAATGTAGATGTGGATGGAAGATTTGCGCTGGGCCTGGAAACTGCGGGATGAAAAATGGCAGAAGGAAAGAGTGGATTGTAAATGCAACTCTATGACTACTCAAGAACACAAGGAACTTTTGGAATTATATGCTGCAGACTTTGAAAATGACATTCATGGTAAAGATAAAGCAACTTTTCCAAAGTGCAGCAAGGAAGAGCCTGTGAAAGATGTTACATGATAATATTGAATATTTTGTGTAACTTCATGGAGAAAAAATTGCCAAAGAGTGGACACTTACAAGGTATCATCTGCTCTTGAAGTCGTGCTGCCAAGACAACAAAATACCGAACGGTAACATGTCAGCGCTCTTTTTTCATTAGCTGTAGTGGCATTTGGAATGTAAAAAGATGCTGATGGAATACTACAATAATGCCCATTAATTTTGATCAGGACGATTGTCAGATCATGGAGGACTGTCTGCCCTACATGCTGTAAATGCAACACCACTCGCAGTTTGATGTGCTAGCAGCATTCTATTTAAGTTTACCTCTTACTGTCATCAGCAGTTCTAACTGCAATTTTATTCAGTGATCATCACACTTTAATTTGTGCAGTATTCTGACGAAAGTTGACAGTGTCACAAAATAATGTCAAGATTAAAAAGTGTAATTTTTCTTAAAATTGTAACTTGTTAACATCACTCCAGAGTTGTTATGCTACTTTGAAGTTAAAAAGCGTTCTATAATGAAAGCCTGAAAAAAATCCCAGCTTGAACAAGATGCATATACAAATAACTCCCACACTTCTACCAACTCGGGTCAACAGGGTGCTGGGTTCGTTTCTCAAAAGTCGGTTAATTTACCGGGTCTGATAAGTATATTTTCAATGTTTTTTTTCCCAGATTTCACAGAATTATAAGATTTTAAAATAGCATTCAAAGCTAACAAAAAACGTTTATCACCAAAGGTAGGTTACTGGGACTTAAGAGATTAATAGGCCCCCGGCCAATTTACGAGTTCAAAAAATACCACTGCTAAAATTAGAAGTGAAACAAAAACAATTTTCATGTATTTCATTTACATGACTTTTAGATCTTTATGATGAAAACAATAAAGATTTTATGTCAAGAGACAATTTTGCTATGCCTTTGGGACAACATCTGCCCCAATTTAGAGGGTGTCAATATGGTGAAAACTGACTTGCCTTGCATCTTTACACCACAAATTACAACAGAAAGGGTAGCCTTTCCTCTCCACAACTGCATGACAAGTCACCTCGTATATCATTGTAAAAACTGACTTGTAATAAATTATTGTGTCAAATGCTGGCCGCCTGGGGAGGAGCAGTGCTTGACGACACTGAAAATGGCTGCAAGGGAGACTAGCTGCCGTGCTGAAGAGAGTTTCTGCAGTTCTTTGATTGTAGCTGATCGTCAAACTTGCAACTCTTATGGCCAGGTGGACAAATCACAATACATTTTTTTTGTTTGCCTGTTCATTTGTTTGTTGTTTGGTTGGAGGAAGAACTTGTCGTGGTGGGGAGAGAGTGTAACTTTTTGTCTAAGTTGCTCATTGGGCAAGTTAGTCTAGATATTAATAATTCATATTGAAAGTATCACATGAAATTTAGGTCATTTCAAAACCCCAAAACTGTTTGTCTGTCAACAGAAACAACAACAAAAATAATTGTCTAGTTTGGTTAAAAATTATCACCCCAGTGTAATAAAACTGTTGATTTGTGCCTCTGGCTAGGGACTTGAGTAGGTCGGAATGGATTGAAACTTGACAAATGTAAGGGTAACAGTTTCCAAGTTCTTGCATTCTATTTCCAAAATGTGCTATCTAGAACAGATCTAACCTACGATCAGGCGTTCTTTTTTTCGGGGGAGCGCGAAATTATGGCAGCACGAGGGAGGGAGGGAGGGAGGGTATGATTGCAGGTTAGAACAGATCACAAGTTGTTCCTTTCCTTGTTACTTTCCTTACTCTCGTTCTAGAATTATTTTGTTGCTACCCAACACTTCCCCTTTAATTTAGGTGCCTGCTCCTGAATAATGAATCAATCAAAACACTGGTTTTGGTCTTTGATGACATTCTTTATTCATTGAGTAAAACCATCACTAACATTATCTTATCTTCATAGTCTCTGCAACAACATAAAAGAAAATCCCTAGCCTAAAATCTGCAGTGAAAGACAAGTGTTGCGGACGTCACACAGTCACTTGCCACAGTATGCACCTGCATTCATTTTGCTGTAACATTCCGTACAATATGGTATATCAGTAAATAGAACTAACTATATGCTAAATAAAGATAAATTCTTATTAAAACCCTTTCAGCCCTAACAGAGACCAGCGTACAATTTCTCCTTTCAAGATAAATGCTGGATCAAACATACAGGGAAATGAACACCAAAAATAAAACGTCTCCAGGTTTAAACACTCTCCCAACACATACCATAAGGAATGCATGGCAATCAGCGAGGGGAATTTGCATGTCATATGTTGGGGCTTAAAAGGTGAAAACTATTAAACTCCCAGAGTCCAACACAGCGTGCAAAGAAAGTAGTGTATGATAGTCCCTGGCTACTGGATTTTGCTGTCAGGCTGGTGAATTTTGTTCTTAATTTGCCCAACGGGCAAACGAAGTTATTGAGGAATTCAACTTATGACAGAACAACTGTGTAATCAATCCTGCGTATCAAAACGTTTTTGCGGATGGTTGAAATGACTTTTGGGCTTGTACATGCTAGCTACAGGTTGCCCGAATGGCAAGCTGTAAAACTGACTTTCTTTGCACCCTGCAACACCACCTAATACTTGAAACTGAAAGAAAGCTTAAAGTGTGACCAAAATAACAGGCTCTGAAGTGTTCTTTCAGTGCAGTTTGAAAAAAAAAAAGAGAAAAGTAAACATTTTGCTACTTGCTTTGAACATTAATTCTCTAGGGAGCAAAAGGTTTTTGCTTCTTTGTTATAATTACTCCAAGTGGAGATTTTTAGAAATCTTTTCATTTGGGAAACAATTCAAAATTCAGCACTTTGTGCAGGGAGAAAATTAATAACTTGTAAGACCTCTCTCGCAGACAGTTTGCAATCGGGTTTTATATTTTTAAGATAAATATTGTCCTGTTCTCGTTTCCCCAGTTTTGACAAATTGAGAGCCAAAAAATTGCCCAATTAGATGACTACAAATGTTCATTGAAATGATTAGCTGTGAACAGAACAAAATTTCTCTTAAAGCTTTACTAAATCTTGATGAAAGCGCCCAAAATTTGCAGCATCACAGTGCAGATAAAAAAAATCAAGGTAAAAATATTGATACTTTGCTTTACACCAGAAATCCTAAACGTTAAGAAAATTTAAAACTGACCACTAGGCATGAAGAAAGCAACACT
This sequence comes from Pavona decussata, assembly GCF_977016875.1. Taxonomy (NCBI): domain Eukaryota; kingdom Metazoa; phylum Cnidaria; class Anthozoa; order Scleractinia; family Agariciidae; genus Pavona; species Pavona decussata. Next base: position 965,317 of record NW_028145567.1, read on the forward strand.
AAAGGCAGACGTCGACTTCTCATTCTAGGGATGGAAATTGGCACTCACCCACTTGCCTAGGCAAGTACAGATTGTGACTTTTTTGGTGCAGTTCTTAAGGTCACTCGTCCATGTCGCGAGTGCGGTCAAAATTTTCTTTCCAACCCTACTGCATTCTTGCCCAATCACTTAATAAACTGAAAGCTCAGTATGCCACGATCACAGAATAATTTGAGGACAAAAATTGAATTTGAAGCAAACATAACAATAGTAACAAAAAAAAATGGCAGAGGCCTTTCCTGTTCATGCCCATTAAACTCATTTTTTTAACGTGCCTTGAGCACTCCAACTTATACATTATGCACTTTTTAGCGACGTAATTAGAACAGTTACAAATGGACTTCAGAACCAGCCTGCTTCCTTCCCAGCACTAAAACCTGAACAATAAAATATATTAGGTTGATATTTTGCATGAAAGATTGAAATACTTTTTCCCCTTTTTTGTGACTGCCATACATTTCTAATTCTTTTTCTGGTTATCCGAATTAAGTAGTATATCCTGAAAATAAAAGGCTCATACCAAAGGAGAACCACAGGAAGCTAATATTACTGTTAAGTGCTTTGCAAAAATAACTAGGCACCAGTGTCTGTTCTCAAAGAGTACTAGCCAGCCTGGTAGCCTAAACAGTGCATGGTATCAACAATAGTTGTTGTGCAAAGGCAAAAAATTTTGCCAACATGCAACAGCATCAAAGATGTACTGCAAAAAAAATCCCATCAAAGAACAGTAGCCCTCTTTTCAGCACTCTAACATACATTTCAATTTATGCTACATAGCTCACAGCTAGGCTACCAGGGCCACTGGGCAACAACCTTGCATTATATTATTGTAGCTTTTCCCCTATTCACATCATGCCTGTTGACTGTTCAAGATAACGTACATGTAACAAGAAATTCGGTGTTGATTGGTCTTGGAAATAAAATGGTTTGAAAAGCTTCCCTTGCCCATGCAAATTTAAAGGTTCATAAAATTAATCAATCTCAACAAAAATAAGTACTTACAACTAAAATTAAATCTAATTTACACAGAGGGAATTTCATAGTTTAAAAACCCTAAATCATATTGACATCCACACACTGCCAATCAAACATTTAAAATGTAATTTACACTGAGAGTGTGATTGAGTTCAGTTTGCACAGATAAAGTCTTCAGCCATTGCACTCTTCATGCAAGAGTCATACCATTTCCATGCATTTTTAAGTCAAAGTAAAAACTAGCTTGTGTTCCTCGTGTTATTTCTGCAATTTCGAGTAGCAATGTTTGGAAAGTTACTCTGTTCAGGAACACATCACAAACATATAAAGCTTACAATTCTTTAAATTTCATCCCATGTCACGGGACGGCAGTGAACCACAGAATGAGATTCTCAACTTTTATACATTTGAAAACAAGCAGATTTGTTTCTTACTGTAATATTCCAACTGGTTGATTTCGATTTACACAGCAAATGAATGCTAAATAAAACTTGACTCTAACCCAGAGGAAGTTGATATTTACTCTGCTTTCTCTGTTCCTGCCGCAGGCTCTCCTTCATTTTTGACATACTTTGCCGGCCGCTCCCCCTTCTTGCTGAACTTCTTCACCAGGGCCTCTTTGAAGCTCTTCTTCTTCTTCACTTTAGTTCCTTTCTTCTTTATTGGGCTGCCATCTTCAGTGCCAGGTGCCAACAGCTCTCCATCTAGCCCATCTTCCTCTCCATCTTCGGTGCTCTTCTCGTCCCCAGCCTCTCCATTCAATTCTGTCACCACAACAACTTTTTTCTCTTCTTTTGTCTCATCACCATTGATTCCTTTTTCATGCGGGGATGACTCTGTGATCACAACTTTTGTTGTTTTCACAATCACTTCTGAGTCCTAAAGGAAACAAAAAACAGGAAATTACTTAAGGGAGAGATAACAAAAACTCATAAGGGTCTGTATTTGTTTGCAACAGAAGCCTGGGCAATGTAAAAGCTCTAATTAGTCTCCAACATAATGTATCTTTTCAAAGCACCCTGTCTGTAGATGTCAAATTTGAATTGCCTCCCATGTTACAGTTGAAAATTTGACTGCTGGTTGAAATGTTTATAAACACAAAAAGAAGTGCATAACATTTCAGAAGTACATGGTTCATGGTTGATTTATTTCACACTATTTGCACAACATTAACACAGATAATCAGAACATCAGTAAGTGCTTTCCACAAGGCTTAAGACACAAGTAACCATGCATGGGATAAAAACTTTACAAACCTTACAAAATTAAGTAAACTTTACATTTTAAAATATGGCAATAGAATTATAATTGAAAACAACTGAAAACCCTCGAAACACATACCCACTGTTATGTCCTATTTTTCTGTTGTATAATAGATTGACAGATTTTACATGATTAATGTAAAAATAATTTTTTGGTATTGGGAAGTTATAATAAAAGTTTAAAAACTGTTCAACACCATTAGTTAAATCCACTTCCAGTCAGTTTCTACAGTGTACATGGCAATACAGGACCCTTTACAGAGCTTTAGAATTGCATTTAAGGCAAACGGCGAATATGAAATTCGCGTTTATCAGTTTATGTTTTCTTGAAAAAAATGATACTGAGATGGGAATGGTGCAAAATAATTCTGACCTTTGGTTCTAATGCAAAACTTCTCAACTTAACTGAGAAACTGAAAACAGTGAGTGGCAAATATAGGGTAGACATGGTCACGTGCTCATTTCTGCCATCTGCTGTACATAACTGTAATCCTAAATCTCTCTAATAAGTTGTGAAAATAATGGGAGTTTGGAGTTCTTCTGAACTAATTGTCTCAAAATTTTGTCAATTTGGAATAAGTTCCACTCCCACACTCCCATGTATAGCTCTAGGAAGCTACCGATGCACCTGAAATGTAGAGTTGATCTTGATTATGGCCTTGGGCAACTCTTGCTACGATCTTCAGTTCTACAAAACCTCATCATTCAATAAATTGGTGGGTTTATGCTAAAAGTCAATGACTTCTTTTTTGTTTTTCTTTTTTGACTTTTTTCTTTTTTTTTTATGGTGAATCAATTCTTAACAACAAGCCTTTTTTTATTTCAGTGTGTTTACTTACCTGTTCGTTGTCTTTATCAGCCCTCTCTGGCATGAGATCCTTAATTGTGACAGGCTCGTCACTTTCTAACTCCACCTTCTCCTTGTCCTTCTTGTATTCTGTTGACTTGACTGGAGTATTGAGCCATTTCACACGGTTCCTGTACGTGTTTGCACGGCCTGTGGAATGTGCTCTTCTAACAGGGTTCCGTTCTATCTCTGGTGTGTAAAACATTTTTGCACGAGTGGATGACACCGTTGATGGCGTTGTGACCTCTCTCTCTGCTGGCTTTTCACCGTGGAACACCTCTGGATTCCTGTAAACATAGCCTGTTTTGTAGCCCTGATGACAAAAACCAGTAAAAAATTAATTTTCTCATTGACTGCTTTCATACTTAGTGAAAGATAAATTCTGTGTACTAAACAACACATTACAGCTGTACTTCAGAGACGTGAAGTTTGCTGGGAAACTAGTTACAAAGTTACCAAACTAGCCAATTAAAATAAAAATCACCGAGCGTTATTGCAAACTTTGAAACAGCGTTTGACACTAATGGACAAAGTTAAAGTATTTGCTATTTGACTGATTAACTTAGTGCAAATGCAATTCATTTTTAAACTACCGTTTGGTTTTATAAACTGAGTTGAAAAGGTAAATTGGCCACCATCAAGACATTCTGGGTCCAGTTGCTTGAAGCATAGTTAGCGCTAACCCGGGTTAAATACCATGACAACCTATAGGTTTTAATACCTCTTAACCAATGGTTAGCGCTAACCATGCTTCGAGCAACTCAGCCCTGAGTGTTAGCCCCTTGTCACAGACTACATGTACGACACTCAAAATGTCCGCTTTATGGCGGCCAACTTGTTTCCACTCCCCACCGCATGGCAGCAAACTTTCTTTGGAACTGTCCCCGTATATTACCTTGAAACATGTACAAAGTATGTAATGAAGGTAACTGTAACAACAAAATTCATTATGTTGTTTAAAAGGGGCCTTTTACTCACTAAATGAGAAATTTATTTAGATAAGTCTTTTAAGTCAATTTTAATTTGAGGTGAGAAATAACAAAGTGCTTTGGAGGAACTGCAAGTCCATTTTGAAGCGAATTTATCGACCTGTGTAGAACACGTTTTTCAAAAATATTTTCGCAATAACTGTTAGGAATACGAAGAATCGGTCAATTAGAATAGTATTGGAGCACAAAATCACAATCAAACCTGTTATTTTTTTTGTGCGAGGTGGATTCCCAGAAGCACCCTAAGATTACCAAGAAAATCCATGGCTTAAAATTTATGATATTTCAGATGTCTTCTTGATAAGATGACAATTTGTCCTCAAAGCGTAATTTGTATGCCATTAATTCTCAGATTTCCACTGTTGAAACTGTCGAGTATTGCTAAGCAGTTCTTCTTTCCATTTACCGTTTCAAAAAGGCACGAAATTGGAATCCATTTTTACTGAAATTTGATCTTTGCGTAGGACAAAAGCCATAGTCCGTGCTGGTTTTTGGACATAAAATTCAATTAGTATTCAAGGAGTATTCAAGCACTAAAAACTGAGTTTTCAAGGAGTACTCAAAGCAAGGTTACTTTGTCTTGCACTGTTTCAAAATGTTCTCATTGGTCATGAACAACTTTAAAAACGCTTCCCCGGATATAATCTGTCCCCGATTTTGAAATCTGTGCTCAATCCCTGAATTACTTTGTCACCATCCCACATTATTTCCCATCTGAACAAAAATTCAAGGAGTTTTCATTATTTTCAAGCACTTTCAGCAAAAATTCTTCTTTTCAAGGGCTTTTCAAGTGCCCTTGAAATTTAAAATTAAATCCCAGAGCTTTTCAAGGACTTCAAGGAGTAGCACAAACCCTGAAAGCCTTTCTTTCTAGACCCCCCAGAGACCTACGAAAATATGCGCAGACAGTGGATCCTGATTGGCCAGTCTTTTTTGAAGACAATTGGGTCAATAGCGGAAAAAAACCTTCAAAGGGAGGCAGGAACCGAATGTGAATGTGTGCAAAATCATGGCCAGTTTTGACTGGCACGGTGATTAATGGTGAAAATTGCAAAATTGTGATAAAAAAATTGCAAAAAATTGCAAAATTGTAATAAAAATAACAACAACAATGAAAATTATTGATTACTCCTCGAAAATGACCTTTCAAAAATAACCCATTGACTCCTACACTGGCCACACCACACACATGTTAGAAAGGAAAACAAGAAATCCCCTACCTCCCCTACCAAGTACATGTACTTTTTTGTGCTCTAGAACTGTCAATGGTTCAGGTGATGAATAGACCAATCAGAATCTGTCTTCTGCTCATATAATGTGTTGGTTTAGGGGGCAGGGGAAAGGCCTCTTTTTAACCTACCGCATGGGATTTTGCGAACACATAGAAAATGACGCCTTGTACAGATCGGTAATAAATTTTAAGGCATTTTTTTTAGCGCAAAATGGAAAGAAATAACACTAAAGAATAATCAGCCACCAAAAAAGAGGATTTCTTTGATTTCCAAGACATACGTAAATTCTGCTCAAGGATTAAAATTGAAGCTTGGACTTGAAATGGATTTTACAATGTCTGGGAAAACACCACACCACACCACTGTAAATGATTTTGAAATGCTGATTTGCTTTTTAACCACTGATTTGAACAAAAATCCTATAATTTTTGTGATTTTCATCTTTGATTGAGCAATTTCCTTGAACAAATCGAGCGCAAAGTGTCTGCAACAATTACACATGTTTGCATGCATGCAATAAAATCTAATTTAAAGTTTTTTGCTTTTACAAGCATAATGTATTGTTTTTTTAAATATAATTTTTAGTTGGATAAGTTTTTTGTCCATTATTCTGTCTTTGTTACTTCATAGCTGTGTTTAGGAAGTGCAGTTGTGTAAACATAGGCTAATTTGCATAATCGGGTTGAAATTTGATAAAAGAGTGGTTTTCATTAACATGGAGGGGGATTTTAGCAATTTTCTTTTTTCAAGGTTATTTCCTGGCCAATAATTTATTGGTAAGTAACCATGCTTTTTTGTTTATATCACAAAATGTTTATTTAACTATACCAGTGAAAAAAAGTAGTTACTTTGAGAAGCCTATGACTTTTCTCTATCGACTACACATTTAGGTTAATTTTTCTTTTCTTGAAAGAAAAAAACAATTAAATGCAAAAACTAAAAAAAAAAAAAAACTGTAGCAGCTACTGGGTTAATTACAAATTGAGTCGATAAAAACTTCATAAAATATATCAAACTATTAATATAATCCCCTTAATACTCTTTTTATGGCAGCTTAAATTTTTTATTGTCCAGACATCCACCATATTGGATTTAACTTACAACATCCACACGGCAAAATATGTGTATTAAAGGCCTTTTGCAATGCAAAGTGAATTATGGGCGATCTGAAAATGCATGACCATTTTCAACTTTTTCTTACGGAAATCAGTTTGAGAGTAAAGGTTTAAAGATGGAGTGAGATGTGACTTCATAAATATGAATGCTTTTTATTAAAATAATAGCAAATATGAACAGTAAACCTTTTTTGACATGAACTCCAATCTTTTCTGCATGGCCACTGTTTCTGAGAAAGTTCTATTGTTAGTGGATTATGTAACACAGTAAGTCTGTTATTCCTAGCATTGCATCTGGATAGATAGATAAGATACCATCTCTACAGAGATGTGATGCAATCAAACAATGAGACACCTGCGATCAAACATTGCTTTTTAATGGACTCTATTCAAACTTAAGCCCTTTAAACTTCTTACCATTGAATCTAGTAAACGCATATATGCTTCAAACTCCATCTCCCCCACTTTCCACTTAATGGGACCAGAGTCAACGCCACCACCACCCACTTTACATGTGTCTGTAACTTGTTCTTTGGCAAAATCATCACTCTTTGTCAGGTTGTCAATTCCAGCAGAAACAGCCTTCACCTACAACAACAACAAATTAAATACTTCATAACCTAGGTTCAGCTGTTTTGTCATTAGCCTTCACAAGCCTAGGCCAAACAAAGACTTAAGTTTGATTTGAATCATGATTTGGCTGCTACTTGCAAGTAAACTTGCATTAACTTGCAATGCAAACCCTGCCTTTGTTTGGTCTTACACATGTTAAAATATTTTACCTGGAATCTACAAGCTCTAACAGCATTTTCAGCAAGATAAAAGGCTTCTTCTATTGTTCCTCCACAAACCACAACACCATGGTTTCTAAGAAACATGACCTGAAAATGGTAAAAAAAAAAAAAAAAAAAACACATTGAAAACAAACAATTAAGATTCATAATAACAACAACAGATGAATACATGTAGGTGGATATTTTAATTAAACTTAAGTCAAGTTCTCAAGCCTAGTACTGGTCTACACCTGACAGTGCTCAAACTTGTTCTGAAATCGTCTTCATGTGTTACGTGGCCGAAATTTCATCAATAAATGAACTTTGCACAATTGTCATTTTAAAGTTGAGAGCTCATCATTAACAAAAATGCACACAATCACTGAATACACAATACCGTAACCTACGCCCTTTACAAAGAACTAAGTTTTGAACAACAAAAATAATTATACACGTCAACGCAGGTCAATATTATGTGAAATCACACCGTCAAATAAAATTAGAGGCACCAATCAAACCACTGGAACAACAACCACATTCTATGCCATGCCAGTGGAATTTCTTAACATAGTTGCTCCTCAAGACATTCTTTATTGGAATGTAGGAACAGTAAACTGCAATGGAAGTAGCTATACTCTCTAGTTGTTGTTTTCGATTTTTTCACAAAGAAAGGAGTTATAACTTATCAACTATACCTTGTTTTCTTCACCCAAATCCTTAACTATTGACTCTTTTTCTTCTTCGTTGGTGAAAATGCCTCTAAAATCATGGTAGGATACTTCACCCAGCTGCAAAAGAGACAGTAATTCAACCATTTGAGGTCACTTCATTTACAGCTTCTGAAAATTGTTTTTCAGTAGTAGGCAACATACATTTCTGTAACATTACTGATAGGCAGAAAGAACAAAGTCCAAAGTTCTTTTGGGGGAAATTACTGTGAACTAAGCAGCAAATCATCTTCCAGATGAAGGTGGAAAGCTTGACACCACTGGGTACACTTTGAGAGGGCTGCCCTTATAATGATAACACTGTCCTTCTGTACAACACCAATTATTTGGTATGGAGGTTTTTGCGTAAATCACTCAAACTTGCTTATCAGAAAGAGCAGAAAACACAGTCCCAAAGAGAAATAATGATCAATATAGGGAGGGTCAAGCTGTTACCCTAAGCTGCAATGGGAAGCTTACATGTTGTGTGGGTATACAATGTATGTGACAGAGGATTTCACATCTAAGGCACAGTGTACCAGTAATTCATACCACAATCACTGACCACAACTTCCTGACTCTTGATGAAAGTCTCATTTATCAAAGCAAATCACTTTGTTTACATGGTAAGTGTCAATGTGTTTATTGCAGAGCACTAATTGGGGACACTATCCAGATTAAATTCACCACAATTTGGAAATGTTGGTTTTGAGTAGAGGGGAAAACTGGAGTACCCAGAGAAAAATGTCTTGGAGCGAGTGTAGCCATGCATGAAGGGTGGAAGTTCATGCAGAAATATTTCTTAATACCAAGACACTGGTTTTTCCTGGAAACAAAAATTTTCCTGTTTCATTTGTTAAAAATTGGTTGACACTTTCCACTTTGTCTGCCTCAAACCTGTACAATATTGAATTCCAAATACGCACACCGTTCTGTCAAGTGTTTGCACCGTGTGACAGGCAAAAGTTAACATGAAAATCTTCTAGATCTCCTCTCTTCTGTCAAGTGTTGGCATTGTGTGGCAGGCAAAAAGTTACATGTAACGTGAAAATCTTATGGATCTCCTTCCTAAGACGTCTCACCAGTCTGATAGCAAGCACTCTGCACTAAAAACTGGAGAAACAACAGTGTAGCACACAACTGACACTTACGATAAGCGCGGCAATGCTTATTGGCAGAAGTCCACATTTCATTGCTGAAACCTGAAAAAAAAAATTACCAATAAAATAAAACAAACATCAACATTAACATCCATGGGTTGTGCTGGGGGATTTGGGAGAATTAAAAACAAGAAGTCAAAGAGGTCAACGCAAAAAAATAGGCAACGTGGAAAGCCTTCAGGATAATCTTCTTCTCTAATTTTTTTGAATTACAACATAAACTAGTATGACATTTCTGTTTAACAAATCAACAGCAGTTTTCTATGGTCTATACTTACAGACCATAAAATGTCCAAAACTCAAGTGGAACCACATGCCGCAGGTGAGTGGTTTCATTGCTGCCAAGTTTTGAACATTTTCTTGCATCATTTTCTGGTCTATAAGAGTGTAGACCATAGAAACTGCCGTCAATTTGAAAAAGTACAAGCAAAATTTGCTTTATTTTCCATTATGAGAACGTGCATGTTACATCTAATATCATTTAGTTGTCTGCACTCTTACAGACAATAGCTACGAACCAATTAGCACATTGGAATTTTGACAGTTATTGTAAAATGTTCCATACATGATGTATTAAAAAAATACAATAATATAGTGTCAAATACACTGTAGGACTGCTGAATAGTAACTTTCAACAACGTAAAATTGCACTCCTAGCAACCACCCGTCTCTTCTGTTTAATAGCTTGAAAGAGGATGCCCTCTTTCTTGAAAAATTAATTTAGAACATGCAATGTTTGGCTGTTTTTCTAGTAATGCAGAACTGCCACTAACCTAACTAGCAAGCTGACCGCTACTACGTATGACAACAATAATTTGAAATCAGAATGATACACGACAGGGCTCTGCAATTTTTCCTGTGACTATAACGAAAGAGGGAAATAACTCCAAAATTTGTATTCAAAGGTTGTCTACATGGCCTACTTTTCACAAATCTCCTTCCATGAGCACACATACAGGCGTGTATTTTTTTTGATACGTCAGGGATACATGTATCTTCAAAATAAATATTGAAGATGTGGAAAGATATACATTGTAATGGATGTGGATTATCACGATGGAATGGTGACTAAAATTCTAACAAAAAAATTGCATTCTGATAATTTACAATGATGATTTTCATCAGATAGATTTCCTTTGCGTTAGGGAATCATTTTAAAACTATTATGGATAAATAAAGCTTGTTCAAAAGGGCTTAATGTAAATTATCGACGAAAACAACCAGGCATAATAAAATCGAAAGTCAATTACAGTGTATAGCAAACAGTGTCACATTAATGGAGCAAAACGCTTCGGTGGAACGTTCTAGAAGAACTTGACCTCACTAGAGAAGGGACAAGAGTCGACAAAATGCCATCAATCACTGTTGATTAGGAACCACAGAAGCAACCCTGTGACACAACAAACGTGAGCATACATGAAAATCGAAGGTTCTCCCTCCCAACTCGCGATCAGAGTATATGTTTAATTTATAGTCTTTTTCCAAAATCGTGAATAGGAGATTTATTCAAATCAAGTAACCCTTGGTTTTTATGGAACAGGTGAAAAGACGGTAGATGCAAATATAAGAGGAATAGCGAAGCACACTATAAATCTAGCTCGAGAATATTTCGTTTCTTTCGCAGATGCTTCTGCTTGAGCCAATAACAGCTTTAACCGTGAAATATGCCTTAAGGAATGCCGCTTCCAGAGTTATCAATATAATCAACCACAAAATGTCTTAAAACAAGCATCGATTGAACTGCATTCTTTGCCTATATTAAAATTTCATTTCTACGAAGCCAGCTCGACATTTTGATTCCTAAGTGTTGCCCTCTCCATACAGACCAGAAATCACTTCAAGCAGTATGAAAGCATTCTTTTGCGTACGAAGGAATGAAACCAAACCTAATATTTTTAACGCAACATGACGACAAATAAATATGCCACATGTGTGAAGGAGTTCCGTTCGAAACTAGCTTTGTTGGGTTTTCATGTACGGCATCATTTACGTAAAGCTACCAACACAAATGCACGTTTTAGTAAGTTGCTCCCGATCGCCGGGAAATACGTAATTTGCGAGTAACCAACGTTTTTCCGGGCGAGAAAATTGCAGTAATGCTCTCAAACTGTCCCACACCAGCGATTTTTAAGTGCACAAGACGAGCAAGCGCATTTGTCACAGTTTTCATTTTTAGCAAAATAATGGTAGACCCCTGGAGTTGAAATAACAAAAAGTCACGCTAAAACCCCAAGATGAATTTGCTTCAGTCTTCCACGCTGATTTCACAACGATCGGACGATAAAGCTGACAAAGTGAACAAGGTTTTACGGGCAAGTAGTGCGGGAAATAAACAACGCTCTCTTTTACCAACAATGAACATTATAAGGACCCGTCTGACCGAAAAAAAGCGTAAAAAGTAACTTTAACGACTTGAAAGTGACTCCAATCTACAGGAACAAGTACGTTACAAATGCAAACTTACAGCAACGACGTCTTCCTGGTGTAAATGAATGATAGCGCGGGCATCCTTCCGTGCCCCATGAATCGCTGAGTGGAGTAAAATACCAGCTTTATTCACACCGAGATTAGTGCTGCCTTGATCAACGACACTTCCATCGGGATTAATTTTTTGCAGACTTGATGCTGTCACCTCGCTGTACAGAAGTCCATAGGGATGAATCAAGAAGCTGTCTTGATCTGCCGATGGGCGAATCTGGAACAAATGCAATCGACATCGTTTTCTATTGTTGTTTCTTGCGGACAAATGTTGTAGTTGACTGATAGGTTCACGGAATGAAACGCGTATTACTCTGCTACTGCACAATTATATTCTATGATTATTTTTTGTACCAGTAAAGCAAACGTATAATTTCTTCAGCACTAAAAGGCACCGAAAACTTGAAGGACACTGAATTAAAGTAAATCAACATCGTCACGTACGCGTCTGGGGTAATCCACAGGAAAAAAAGGCTATTGTGACAGAGCATACGCGCGCGACACAAAACACAAAACAAATACTTTAAATTCTAGTTCTACTAGCAGAAACAGGCCTAGTTGATCCATACTCACAGTTATAAAGCTGTAAATGCCAACAGTCCACCCAAAGAGGTCGACCAAACGGTAAGTAGACGCCAGTTTGCAACGCAATAACCTCTCTTGCTTGGAATAATTCAGGGTATCGGAGCCTCGGATGTCTGCAATCGGAGAGACAACAGTAGACATCCCTCCTCCATAATACGTACTGGAAGGAATAAGGAAATCCTGATAAGTACGGACACCTTCTCCGCTGGTTTTAGGACCATTCTGAACGTAGTTTTGGACAAGGTCTTCAAGCTCGTCGCGAAGAACTTTGTCATTCAACACAAGAGAGACACGCTGCCGAAGCTTCAGACCACGTACGTCGCGAACAACATCTTCTGGCCTTCGAACTGCTCTGCCTCTGGCCGGGGCGCTCAATCGTCTAGCTTTGCCTTCGATGAGCGGTTTGTTACCCTTCGCTGTCGACATGTTGGCAGATTCTGCTTCGGTTGTAAGCCAACTGAACGAAGCGTTTTGTGAATGGTGATCACACCTTCGTGAAACGCCCAAAGCACGCGCAGAAAACTCAGGGGACTGCACTGCCCATGCGTTACACTCGAAGCTAAGAAAAAAACTTAGCTCTCATTGGCCAGAAGACATCACGTGGTCCTAATCATTGATCGCGCGCAAGAAAATTTGTTTTTTAGAAAATTTGAAACGCGCTCGAAAGCCTCCATTTCACCGCTTGACGTTGTAGAGTCGTCGATATGACTGTACTGGATGTGATTTTCTCTGTTTTTGAGAACGACTATAGAAGCTGTGAAGTTAAATTGTGGAAGACACATGGTAATGTACATGATGCTGAAAAGCTCAAGGGAAAAACAAGTTTTAAGAGAAGGTTCGTGAGTTTTTTTTAGACGCCATGTTCCGGTTCCAGAATAAGTATATAGTGTCAAAACATACGTGAACATTCTTGATAAATTTCAAACTATGTAGTTAATTTATTACTCTTGTGAAAATATGTACATATCGAAAAAAGACTTAAATCCTGCGCTCCCGATAAAATAAACAAGATGTAACTTTTTATCGTGTTGTAATAATATCAAATTGTCTTAGAGGCCGATTCATTCCCTCTCTTTAATTTCCAGTTTTTTTTTTTTTTCAGTATATATCTCTGGTTGAATCCGACTGCTCTATTTGACATGATTTTGACTTGGTTAGGTGAAAAAGTAGTAATGATGTAATTAAAAGTAAAAAATTCTGGAAGTTCTCCGACAACATGACAATTTTAAAACTATTTTACAAGGATCTATAGTATAGTAGGGTGACGTATCTGTCAATGTTGGCGCCTTCCCAGTTTCTGTGGCTCTCAAATCATTTTTATCGGACGGTAATCAATATCTTGTTATTGCGGTATATACATTTTAGCACATTCCAAATGTCAGTTAGGCGATACAGATAGTAAAAGAGGGGTGTAGGTGAAGGTCCAAAAGCAAAAATCCTCCAAGCTTGAATGCCAGGATCTCGAGAATTCTCAGGAGCTTCTTCGAGTGTCTACGAAGCAACAGTAGCTATGGCACCCGGGGGATATTTTTAGTCTGACAGAAATAAATGATCCATCACGATTTTCTTATTCATGTATCTGATCAATGGACGTGTGTTATCTCGTACGGCAGTATTATATAACTGTTGATTGGACACATTTGTTTTCCTTCGCTAAAGGATTGGGAAGGCCTTCACCTTTGACCACGCGCGCGTCTCGCGCGTTTGTCACGCAACTCTTCCGCGAACCTTCTGGCATATACTTGCGGTGAATACAAAGCAGTTTCCACGGGATCAAGGCACGGGATTATCAAATCAACAAAGAAAGGAACTCCGCAACTGTCATGCCAAAACTGTTTTAGAATATTGAATCGTAAATCTCGAGAGAGAAACTCTATATATTTTCAAATTTGCATCGCATTCATTGTTTCAAACAATCTTCTCTACATGACGCCAAGCTCAGCATTTATAATATTGGCCACTGATGGCAAATGTTTACAAAATATACCGAATTCGAATACCGCGTGATTGACGTTAATTTTAACTCCAGTATTAAAAGGACGTATTTTTGTTATCATGCCGCGAGAGTTCCGAAGTTAGAAGATTGCACAAAATGTGCAGTCAGGCACAGACGCAACGACAAATAAAAGTTAATCACTTAATAATTATCATCAAAGGATTTTTAGACGAGTGTATACAATATGCGAGCCAGCGAGGCATGCGAGGCATGCGAGGCAGACGTGCGAGGCGTGCGAGGCATGTACAAAACAAGCGAGGCATGCGAGGCATGAACAACCCCCAACATAAACTGCTAACCGTTAAGCTAACCGGGGAGCTATTTAAAGCTAACCTGAGTGCTATTTAGGCTAACCAGAGTGCTTTTTAGGCTAACCGGAGTGTTTTTTAGGCTAACCTGAGTGCCTCGCACGTCTGACTCGCATGTCTCGCATGCCTCGCTGGCTCGCAGATTGTGCATCCCCTTTTTAGACCCAGGGGATCAGAGATAGCAATAAAGAAGATTGGAACCTGGACTATTGGGCTAGTGGACGGTGGAACAGAGCACAATACGAACTATAGCTGGAGTAGAAATAAAAAATTTCGTGTCCAAATCAGCGCCCACAAAGGCAAACACTTTAGCCCTCGAGAGTAGACGCCGTTATAAATGGCCCTTGTCTCACCCGTCTGAAGAGTCGCAAAACACGGAGTTTGCTAGGTGGAAAAAATTAATATTATGCTGCATTAGCAACCTCAACGTACTTCCAGTGAAATATTGTTCAGTTTATACATTATATTGAATGTCTTTGATGTTGCAAAACGACTTTTTTTCCTGCACATGTTATTACTTTATCGGTTCATCGACGGGGCCATTTGCAGCCGTTCTTCAAGTACCGCCAGCCTATCAATAACATGTTTCATAATTCACAATCAATACAAATTCTACATCTTAAGTTTTACTATAAATATAAGATAGCCATCTAGACTATAACTTTTTCCCTACGTTTTTTTTTTTTTTAACTGAAGGTATGTAGTTCTTAGGCGATATTTCAGGTCAATCGTGTCTTCAGTTAAATACATGGAAATTGGCGTTTACGGAATGTTTACGGCTTGTCTAGACGTGTAATTTTTCCAAGTCTTCCAAGTTCATTTTTGAATCTTTCCATTTCTAGCCTTGTTGTTTCACTGGCTTTTCGTGAAATCTAAAGAATCTTGAAACTTTGAATTAATTCTTCCCGGCTCTCTTCTGTTTTCTGGGGCCGTTGCAAAACAACTTAACAAAGTTGCAAAACTAGATCTTATTCACTGAGAAGATGAGCATTTTGTTATTTAAATCTGTTTAAATTAATTGAAAAGTTTTTCATTTTTTATTTAAATTAACTGAACAGTTTTACAGTGTACACTCTGTTTTTTTTTTATAAGAACCCTTTTTATAAGAACGTCAAGGCTGAGATTTACCAAAATTCCTCAGGCTGAGAGTCACTGTTTTATTTTGCTAAATGTAAATTAACCAAAATACTTAGGGCATGTTTTGTATAACATTAACAATGGTGACACACATCTCGGTTTGTCCGTAATCAGCAGTTCTTGATACCATATCTCAGTCAGCAGGCTCATTTTGATAGGTTTCCTGGTCACATCCGCATTGATTTACTGAAATACACGTAGTGTATACCAAGTAATTTAAGAACATCTTAAGAATGTTTTCAGCCTCAAATCACAAAAGAACTCGGAACTAAGAACGTTCAGCCTCAGCTCCAAAATTAGACGTTCTTATAAAAGAAGCAGAGTGTATTCAGTTTGTGTATCGGCACCGAATAACTCACGCGGTAATTACGGTTACAAACTGTAGGTGTCTGAAACACTCTTGAAGGGAAAAAATATTATTCGAACGAACTCCAAACTGAGGGCTCTGTTTAGTATAGGCTCTTTGGAGATTCATCAGTTGTGAAACTGCCAGGACACTCGGTCAGGACCTTGCAGCAAAGCAAGGTTCACGGCTCGACAGGCGCTATACAACAATTCTGCGCATGTCTCGCGGTGAGAACAATTTAGCCGGAACGACCGGTTTTCATTGTTCAACTTTTTTTTTTTTTTTTTTTCTTCCAGTGACAAAATTTCATCCTTTTCTTACTGCTTTCCTGTTTTTTTTTTTTTTAGTAGCGTGTAACCCGCAGTTTGTAAGTAACCTAGTTACTGTTATGTTTAAGGCTATCTGTATTAAATTGTAAGTAGAGTCCTGTTTTGTTCAGTAGCGTAAGTAACCAGTAAGCATGTATTGTAGGTAGAATACTGTATTGTCTAGTGATATATTTAGTCCGTACTGTAAGTAATGTAAGTAATGTGATTTTGCAAACAATAAAAAAAAAAAAAAAAAAAAAAAAAAAAAAAAAAAAAAAAAATTGTTCAACTTTCCTGTACGGTAAATTTCGGTTAGACGGGCAGAGTCCAGAGGGGCAGAGTCCACAGGCTGAGACTGGCTGGTCATTGCGTGCGGCGCTATAATCAGAAATCTGGTTGCAAGTAATCTGGCTTTGTGGAAAGCGACACATTGCGAAACCTCAAGTGGTAGGCAGCGTCATATGTCTTATTTGCGAACCAGTTTAGAATCACAAGGGACGCAAGACCGAGCTCTACAACTGAGATCAAGAAATTGTGCCGCTGGATCCATTGCCAGTCAGGGAGAATGAACTTAAAGTTCATAATCCTGAGGATGATGGTGGTGGCCGTAGTATAGTATAACGGACTCGGGGCGGAAAATCCCAGACGATCGGGGATTTCACTGTTTTCAGTGCAGTCGCCGATCACGGTTTTTATCCAGTAACGACAAAATCTGGGACAGTCGGGAAACAACGAAAACGCCGATCATCTGGGATTTTCTGTCATATGAAAACCAGGCCTTCAGAGATTTTACTGCACTGTGTAACAGAGTATTAAACCTCATTCAAGGCTTTTGTTTGAGTTTGCGGGAAGGGCCCGATCCGATCGGCGTCTATTAGAGGTGGTGGAGGGGTTTCAAAGTGGGTCTCCAAGTACCAGCACCGGCAGTCTTGGTACCTGTACAGGCCCATATACAGTCGAACCTGTACGGGTCACCCTCGGGGAATCAAGTTGCCGCTTAATGCAGGTTGACCGCTTATAAGTACAGGTTGCACGGTTCCACAGAATACACGTCAAACACAATAAAAACGACATTTCATATAACATTTCATAACTTAGTGTAGAGTTAATGCACAGAAGCGCTCACAAAATCACTTACTTGGTTTCGAAACTCAGTAGCCGGATAAAATGGTATGACGAGGAGAACATGGTATAGCCGAACCGACTAGTAAAACATTACACCAATATCGTACAGTCTATTGTAGGTCATTTAAAAATTCAATTGTCTTTTTTTTGCACGAGTGACCGTTTAAAAAGAAAACAAGCCAAGAGGTCAAAATTACAAGAACTAATGGAAGTAATTTTCGGGACTCGGACAACTGACCGCTTAATAGAGCATGACCGTGCCGCTTTTAATATACAGGTTCGACTGATAGAGAGAGCCGACAGATGAGCTGCAAAGCGCCGCAGCGTATTCCGAGAAAACAGGTTTGAGTTTGTATATTTGAACTTATTATAAAGAAAGTAAGGGAAAAACAAACGAAAAGGTAATCGGTGTTAACTGCCACTCAATACGTCAAGTACCGATCATGAAAAGACACATATACCTATTTGGAGTGCTTTGACTGTACAAAAAATAATCCATTATAAATAAAAAGTTCCTGATGAAATTTCCCTTGATAAAAGAGTAGAATCTTTACAAAGTTTGCCGTCTGTGTTTTATTTTTAGCGTCCGAGTGATTTGTTGTGTAATACAGGTTCAAGAAAACTGCACAACATGTCAACTGTAAATTTAAAAAGTTAATGGTATTTTCCGGATGTATCCGTCAGCTATCAGTTGGTAAGGAGATAGATAGCTCTTGACATTCCGTTTGTTAGCCTGTTGACCCCATTCAATGGAGGTCAGTTTAATTGTCTCCTTACAGTAAGAGATAAGCAGGATTAAAATCGTTTTTTTTTTTAGCCTTCAAACGATTTAAAATCTCACTTCGTCATACAATTAAGACCCAATTAAACGGTTTGTGCGATTTTGATTAAGAGCCGAAATATCTAGTTGATTACGAGCTGTATAAGCAAGACACTGTTTCATTACATGAGCCAGACAATGACTTGCTTGTTTAAATGGGCCACACGGCGGAAGTCAAAATGGCGAGCAAGCGAACAGAACTCGCATAACTCGCTACCTCCGACCACTCGCGCTTTAGCTAGTGCTAATCCAGACTGTTTACTGGCGACAATCTGGTATGAAGCCCTTTTTATCAGAGAAGCCGGAAACTGGTGAGAAATTAAAGTCAACGAAGGCAACTTTCCACCTAACTTGTGACAGCGCTAGCAGACGCATTAATTTTCCGCCTTTTGTCCCCCACCCCCCTCCCCGCAAAAAAGCGTCTGTGCCGCCCCCCTCCTCCCCTCTTCTCTAACTCTGAGGCTACGGTGAAGCTAACATGCATATATACAGCTGCTAATAGTTAGCGGGAACTTTTCAGCCAGTGAATGATTCATTTTTTTTTAATTTCGTCGGGGCCCGGTTCGGGAAATCAGGGAGCAGCGAAAATCGAGCCTCCCGAGTTCACGTTAATCCAGAATTAGTTTAATCGGGCTTTGAACAATTGGGCTCGGTTAACACTTGTCCCCGATTAATAGTAAATCGAGGTTTTCATCTTGCTCTATAAAAGTATTTTCTAAAGCTAGTTTTTAATTAAGCTAAAGGTAAAGAAAAGTCTATGTCAAAACTGAAGGGCAAAAGGCTTGGGAAAATGATTATTGATTAGTAATTTGACTAGAATCAAACATTACGTTAACCAAGGATTAGCTTGTTCGGACTTTGAACATCTGGGCCCTGGTCTCTGGGATCTATGTGGTCAGGATCCCAGAAACGGCTTTGTATTATTAAACAGCCGATAGACTAACATTACAACAATGTTATGTTTTGGCAAGAGATTGGCTAGTGCTCAGAGTCGATGCCATTGGGGATTTAGGGGTAAAATTTTGGAAGTCTAAAACCCTAAAACCTTCAGACGGCTTTCTTTCCAACCTTCTCAGTGACCTTGTCAAGCCTAGGAAATAAATAGCAGTATTTTCCGTGGCTGCATGATATAAATAAAAAATAATAGAAAATAATACCGGATAACAATGCTACAAAAGCTAATATGAATCAAAACCGCATAATAATATTTACAAAAGTACCCTCCGACCACATCCCCGCTTCATTTCATCTGGGAGTTCGCCAACATCGGAGGCCTCTTGCAAGCGGCTGAGTTGCGCTAATCAGAACTTCCGTTTTTAATGCTTGAGTTGCAACTATCTTAGGCTAAATTTAAGTCGGTACCGTTTGAAGGACTAAGAATCTTGGTAGGAACGTTTTTGCGGGTTTTGTCAACATAGTCATCCTCAGCGGAAAAAACAACTGACTGTCCAAAAAAACTGAGCCAGTTTTTACTCAGTAACTTGAGGGGACCCAAGGAAAACATACTTATGTTGTCTCTTCTGGTCCCACATAGTTTTGTGGCCGTTTCAGACATAGCTAATAAAGAATTAGATTGCATGATCTGTTGGGATGCTTTAGCTGAAAAAATTAAGTTGCAGAAATTTTTAGGAAACGGAATTTTCAGTTTTCCAAATTCACCAGCAGTTGTTTGCTATTTGCCCCTTCGAAAACAAGAGGTGTCACGAAATTTTTGAACTGACACTGAGTTTGCCGAGGAAAACTGCAGATTTTCTTTACGACTAAATCCAAATTTCTAAGGCGATTAAGGCCACCCCAACAGATCTCCACCGAAGTTAACCGCTGTACCTGAACAAATCACGTTCATCATGAAGAACATGTCGAGCCGACGGTAACGGCTTTCAGTTACCTAGAGGCACAATATTTCTTTGCATAATTTTAGCAGGATTTTTTTTAAATTGACTCGCTAAGTTATTTGTTAAAATTTGCAGGTCCTGAAATTTCCGATCGACTCGTCAAATTTACCTAATTTTTAGTTCAGAAAGTTCTCCTGGTATTAAAAAGCGAAACAACGTGGCCCGGGAATCAGATTTCAACAAATGTCTCACGAGTAGAATTCAAATGATATAGCAGATATAGAGCCGACCCGAAAAAAAAAAAAAAAAACCGAACTATTCTCTTAGATTTTGTTCACACTTTTCTCATAATCATATGTGATTATTGCCGAAGTTGTATTCCGTTTGCTCAACTTAACCGATTTCTTTCCTCTCATCAGCTGATCAACTTTGTTCTCACAGTCCGAGTGGCATCTATATATGTATTGGCCGTCATCAGAAGAGGCCATACTCTCTCTCTTATCCCTTTTGGCTCCTTATTTCCGTCCGTGAAGCATGAGACTGCAACTGCAAGAGCTTCCTTTGTGTTTTTTTTTCTTTCTGACCGCGCGGAGACGGAGGGGGCGCGTGTATCCCAAAATACGGAAATCGGCTTTTTAGTGCAGCGCAGAGAACTCCACGGAAACGCTTCTTTCGCAGGCTACTCCAACGGCTTTTAGCCATTTTATAAATAGTGTTTTTCCTTCACTTGAACTTTTAAAGTTCACTTGAATAATTACCTTTAATTAGTCGCTCCGCAGTGATGGTTCGACTCCTGTTGCCTGTAATCCGGACTGACCAATATACCCATCTGTTCCGTTCGACTGAAATAATTGTCGCGACCCATTTGTCAGGATATTGAGATATAATCACTGATAAGTTAGTTGATTGTGGGCCGATTTTCCTAGATGTCACTTTGTGAGCTTGAACAATACCACTAACAGACAGTTGATACCCACGCAAGAGCTAGTGGACTAACTAGGTATCCGTCTATTAATTATTAACTACAAATTCTTATTTTAAAACTTCACTAATTCTTCAATGTTTCTTATTTCTCTTAATTTAACCAATCCTTCTGGAAAAACTATCTCCTCCCAAATATATCCAAAAATCACCCCAAAAATCATAAAACACCCCACAACATAGATTTACGGGATGAACATAGAGTTTTTGGATCGCTTGAAACGTGAACGAGATATTTCCATTAAAGCCATGTAAGGTGCGGGAAAATGGCGTTTACGTTAAGTCCCCCCTTAAGTCACCTGATGTTTCCAAGAGGGCGTTGGTCATACTTGCTGTATTTGGTTATCAGCATTGTCAAAGACAACAACAGGGTGTGCGTTAATTATAAAGGGCCATTGTTTCAGGAGGCTTCCCTTTTGGTTACTGAAAACTGCACCAATTCTTGACAAAACAATTTTGCTTAAATTAAACACAAAATTGTGTCTCGTGATTTCTCGAAAGAAGAGCAACCAATGACCAGTTTTTAGCCGGATTTTTCCCAAAATCCACAGGAAGAACATAAAAAAACTGGCCAATTTTTTTCGTCTAGCCCACCCTGACCATCCGCAGCCAAACTGAATGAACACCAGTTTGTGTGAACTGGCTAAGTGATCGTTTGAAAGAACTGGATCATTATCCTGACGTTTCTATTGCTACAAACGTATTTTTTTGGTCTATTCACTGTATTCAAAGTCTTCAAAGTGACAGTTGCATTTAAGTTAGAGATAAGAACTGTCGGCTGCACGATGTTAGACCTTTCACCTCGCTTGAACGATAAATAAAGTACATTATTGTGGTGTTATTTTTGGCAATTTTTCTTTTTTTTTTGGGGGGGGGGGGGGCTTGAATAAGATTCGAAGCGATTATTAAGCGGCGTATCGTTGGTTTAGAGGAAGTTGGCACTTTGTCACTTTTCATAACATTAGGCGTCTCTCTCATAGATATATAAAGCAAATACGATCAGATCCTGGTTTTCCGAGTTTCCCGAATTAGGGATGGCACTAAGGGAAATTTAATGCCGGAAGGCGAGACATGAATTGTTATTAAATATACCTCACCCATCTCATTGCTCTCAATTTATATAAAGCCTCCCTTTGTTCAAGCGAGCCTCGCAGCCCTTGGTCGTAGTCTGACGGTTTTGTCACGAAAAACAGAAGATACGGACTGTGTGGTCTACTAACTGATAGCTGAGAATCCAGCACTCGGCTAGCACCCCCCATGTAATGCAGACCCCAAACTAATAGTTCATTTTCCAAATGCCCAACTGAAAATAGCATCACGGTCCCGCCCAAGACATAAGTTATTCTAAAGTCCTCTAAAGGCGATTGACCTCAGGCGGAATGCTGGATTCAGCCGTAACTCGAGCTTTTCATGTTTATACAAGGAAACCGAGCTTTAGGTGTTGAAGGCTTGGGGCTGAGCGTCTTTTCAGCTCAACTGGAATGTGTGACGTTTTGGGTGACGTCACGTTCGAGTGCACGAGGACCTGGAACTAGAAACGAGGCTGTTGCAACAGCTTGCTGTAAGAAATTACAAGCTATTCGTTCTAATTAAACTGTGACCATTCAAATGAAACCTTTTAGCGGTAGTTTCTAGTTGTCCCCACGTTTCTCTCTTTTTGACAACATCAACCTACTTAAGTTTCTCGTCGAATTTTGAGGACGAAAACTTTAGGCAGTTATCCGGTTAAACTTTTCAAGCCCTGCTAAGACTATCCGTAGTTTGAAATTTAACTAGCCAAAGTAAGCTAAAGTAAAGTAAACTGATTTGACTGAATCATCCTACATCATCGAGAGATCCTGATTCAAAGTTGACGCTAATTGTATTTTTTACTTAGCTTGCTCTGGTAAAATCATAGTCTCCTTCGCCGCCAGCCGTCATTTGGAATTGGGCTGTGAAGGAGACTAGTAAAATCATGAACGAAGAGTAAAAAGGACTTTCTGACAATCCAAGGGTTGCGAGATTATAAAAAAAGTCTATTAAATCGTACAGCAACATGCGCTTTAAAGATGAGGGTTGAGATGGGGTCACCAGCATGTTAAGTAGGTGTTCGTGACAATCTCAACTCACTCACCCCACCCATGAATGAATCGAATGTAAATAGGTCAGCAGGCCCCGCCCTGGGCGGGGTTAGGCGGGGTATGAGGGCCACATCACTGGTAACGTGTTTTCGATCAATCGTGTGATGTTCATGCCCGGCTTACAGATACAGCATATTTTAACAAGTTATCTGGCTCTTAAAAAATGAGCCAGGTATAAACTATGGGGACAAGATAGGAGAATTTGTGATTTGATATTCGGGGTTAAAGGGTTATTGAAGCCTGTATATTCTAGCCCGTTCCAGGCTCCGCGGGAGACGCGAAGGGGAGCGAGCGAGTTTCGTTCCTTCCCCTCGCTCGCTCTCCTTCGCGTCTCTCGCGCAGCCTGGAACAGGCTATGTATATTCGAGCGCGCAAACGTCTTGCTGTTCCTCAACTCCACTACCAACTGAGCCAACCACATGGACCGTATCCAAGATACACAGTTCCTATAAAACAATTTGCGCGATACTCTTGAGCGACTTTTCAACAAATATGATATGATATTGTAAGAAACCTATCAAAGCGGGCCATTGCCTAAATATTTGGCAGGGGTTATCAACCCGGGATCACCAGCTGGGTTATATGATAATCCATACACAAAATGAGATACAGAGCAGCAGTATGCTGTATGCAAAAACAAACAAACAAACAAACCTCAACCAACATGTTCTTCTCGCCGCACTCAGTGATCCATGCATTCAATGCAGTGCCTGTTTTTCTGGGCTTTTCTATCTGCCATATCAGTTTCACCTTTATCTGTGCTCGGTTTGGCTAAAACTCGCTCACTTCGGTTGTTTCTTGGCGGGTTTCTTGGACACCTGGGCCGAGTTGTTCAAAGCCCGATTAAGCTAATCCTGGGTTAACGTGAACTTTGATTCGAGTGTATTCACTAATCCGTAAGGATTCGTCCAAAAGATTTTTGTCCCTCAGTTTTGCCTTAGACTTTTCTTTACCATTAGATTAAAACGAGTCTTTAAAATAATCTTTAATGAGCGAGTTGAAAACATCGGTTAACTTTTAATCGTGGATTAGCGTTAATCGGTTTTCGAACAACCCGGCCCTGGATAATCGCGAGCTCCGGATTATGCGCGCGGCCTCCGCGCGCGCACACGGAAACCGGCAACTAATCCAAGGGCATTGAAATAAAGAAAATTGCTAGGACCATCTTCTTTGTTTTAACTCGGCACCTACATGCCGCGCCGAAATGAATAAGTAAAATAAGTATAGCTGGGCACATATGAATGAGGAAAGAACTACTTTGCTGTTCTTTATTACTAAGTTGCTGAACATGAATGTTTAGCGTCTGCGATATTATGAAAATGTATCTTCACGGTGAATTTTTCGTTCCTGGATTTTTGGCACAGCTCATAGACAAGTGTCTCGTAACTGGTTGAGTTAGCGTCCGTCGCTCTATAGGTGCTAACATGTTCTGTCTGGGAATGGAATTTTAAAATCCGAAGGACTGAACATCAACATTCACATTGCACATACACTGATCAAACAGCTACAATTCTGAAACAGTTCAGAAGCAGATTAGAAATTTTTGCACACCCGAAACCATTTTTAAAACACGAACCATCCTGCTTATCAGGTTTTCAAAACGGCAAAATTTTAAACGTCGCTAGTGCTTTTAACTTTCAATTACTTCGCCGCTTACCTATCTACTATCCATAATTTATGAATAAAATTTGGAGTGGATACTAAATTGTCGCCTATTTAAAATGTTTTTTTTTTCGATGTGCAGCAACCCATTTCAATACCAGTAAAAATGGTCAACGCTGGAAAAAACCATGTGTAAAAATACTAAGCGATACCAAGGTGTTCAACATTCCGTAAGCTGCTTTTCCAATTAAGCGAGCGCAAGGAGCGAGTGATCCTCTCGTGCTCTTGGAAACGAAATGTCTGCTAGGCAGCTGACTTGCTCTTGAACATTCTTCAGAAGTGTTGAGTGTTTTTTCCATTTGTCGTTCTGGCGCCAAGCCAAGTTCAAATCACAATTTTAACACCCTCGCCTCAGGGCGAACAGGTGTGGCGCAGATCAGAACAGCTGTCGGTTTCCCCGACGGCAAAATCGTCTTTATAAGAACATGTATAACGGACTAAAATTGGCTACATTCCCTTACGTCTCTGAATAACGCGGTTTGGCAGTTTGTCTTGCTTCTGCACTGTCACTCACAATCATGCACTTTTTTTTTTTAAGGGATTGACGATTCGGATCGTTTTGCAGGGTCATGTTGTTTTGATACCATAAGAGAAAATTGATATTTTCTGGCGGTATTTTAGAAATTTTCGCGGTGCCATTAAGTCATCGGCATTTGAAATGCCGATAGGTATTTGTGCGTGCTCTTATTGGCTGAATTTAATACAACGTTTGATGAGAGTATGACACCCTGAAAACATGTTTATTGCTTTTGGAGAGATCTCGTAGAGTGCATATTATAATGCAAATTTGTGACTTGAAATAAAGCCTTTGAAACTCGTCTTGAATTCATTTTAGTTTCGTTTTGGCTTAATTCTTATCCGGCTTGCGCTTTCCAGATTTCTCTCGTGAAATCCCCGGAGGGTTTTTATGACATTTTTCCACGGCTTTGTTTTCTTTATTCAAAAGGTTAGCCTGCAGGAGCAGAGGTCTTTTCTAGCCTTTGTTTCGGCGGGAAAAGGCGTCGGAAACACATATACCACAAAACAAACAAACAAAAACGTAAAAAAATTAATGCCCTCCTTTCGACAATCTAGCTATATCAGGCACCGGAACCTTTGGGGATTACAAAACAGTCCATAGAAAAAAAAGAGACTATTTTGAAGTCTGGGGGTATTGAAAGTTTTGATACACACAAATATCTCAAGGGTGGAAAACCTTTAACAAGCAAAACGGGTCACAGACAAAACCTCATTTCAAACAATTTATTTACCGCAGCGGGCAAAACATTCTGCAGTCACCTAGGCTGAAAAAAAAAATTATGTTTATTATTTCCATAACTGATCCCAGAAGGATAATTATGCTTCTGCTATCCTCAAAAGCGCCAAACATATTTACAAACAAACTTTTACTGCCGTCATTTTTTGTCCTTTTTCTTGTCTTTGCTGGTGTCGTCCTCGTCCATGGGCTCTTCAGGGTCCTTCTCTTTACCATCTTCACTATCCTGCTGAGCGAGCGTTACCATGACTTTTTGTATGGCCTCGCTGCTAGGGTCCACGCCAGGTAACGTGCTCAGGACGTTCTTGATAAAGTCCGGATCAGACATGACCCCAGTGATGTCTTGTGTGTCATCTCCCTGGACAGACACCGAAAACAAGAAGTAGATAGTTAATTTTCAATTTCAATTGCTTCAATTCCTTTGGGATATTATGACTGGGGGCAAATTTACCATCAAGGCAATTGAACGAGAATGAAACGCAAGACCTCTGGAATACCAGTGCAGTGCTCTACCAACTGGGAGCTGGTCATTTCGTTAATTCGTAACATACTCGTGGAGGTAAAGTGATGGAAGTGGATATATAAGAAATACATATTTGAACGGCGGGTGGAAGAATGAATTAGTGAATGAACATCGCAGTTATGTACGCAAATTAAGCAGTTACGAAAAGAAAGCCTGAAAAAAATTCAGGCTTGAACGGGTTTTCGAACCCATGACCTCTGCGATACCGGTGCAGTGCTCTACCAACTGAGCTATCAAGCCAGCTGGGAGATGGTCATCTCTCGCTAAAACCATTCGGTGTCCGCCGTTATGGGGTGAGTCCGAAACAACGACATCTCTGTAATAGCGAGGTGTCCTCATGCTGCTTCTCTGCAAATAACGACAGAGCTGGTGAAATAACAACAAGACAAAAAGCAAATTGAACAGGAACCTGTGTATCTGTTTCCATAGCACTTGCAGTACCAGGCCTCTCCTCCCTCTCATCTTTGTCCTTCTCCATGTCCTTATCACTGTCTGGTCCGGCCTCTGCCTCTGCAGCCTCCAGGTTTTGTAGTGACAGTCTCATGGCATACTCAATCTGCTGCTCCTCTGTCATGGCACTGAAGTCAAACACTGGTGTCTGAGGAGTGGACATGGACAAGGCTTGCTGAAGCATCGCCTCTTCACTGTCCGGGATAGCAGCCTGAGGGGTGGGCGTTTCCTCTCCACTGGCTGCTGTTGCTCTGCGGGCTTCCTCCTCCTGTCGCTGCCGCTGCTCCTCCATGGATACACGAAGAGCCTGGAGAAGAAACAGACAAAAATAAATAAAATAAATCGACTTTGTTTAAGACGAACTAAGATTCCTGATCGAATCGCAACATACATGTAAAAATGTTTTTTTGAGGAGAGGGGACACCATAGTTACTGGAAGAAAACCTCTTGGAGCAAGAACAAGAACCAACAACAAACGCAACAGACAAACAGACATGCCACATTGGTAAGGGAGCGAGTGCTCTCACCACTGCACTATCCCTGTTTCCCATTCTCACTGTAATCCATTTATCAATGTGAAATTGACTAATTAAGCAATGTGAGTTGTTTAAATAATGATTCCTAGCTCCAGGGCAACTCCAACAAATCACATTACTCAGAGGACAGAAAAACAAAAGGAGGACAAAAGAACGAACAACAGAACAATGTTCCCAGCCCTTAAAAACAATGCAGCTAAAGAATATAAGGGTCCACTGAAAACAGAGCTTTTGAAAGGTGCAGGTCCACTGCACATTGTCTGTCTTCACCAAGGTGACATACTGCTCACTACTACAGCTGGGCGTAACCCTGTGATGGACAAGCATCCCAACCAGGGGGTAGAAGTAATAATACTCCCAAGGGACGGACCATTAGAAAAAAACAGAGAGGGGGTGACAATTCCCAAATCAAAATTCCAGCAAGCGTTGGTACCTAAAAACAAAATTCATGCAGAGGGGAAAATATTCCTGCACACAAATGGGTTTCAAAAAAAAAAAAATTCATACATTGAAAATTTTTCACCCCCCACCCCTCTGATTTAATCTAATGGTCCGTCCCTAATTGCTTCATGTTTAACTGGGTTAAGCTTAGTAGTGTGGGGCCACTGCAGCTCAAGCATGAATTTACCTTTACCCTGAGAGTTCAAAGACAAATAAGTGAGGTAATAACAACAACAAAAAAACACTCACCAGTGCAAGTTCAGGATCAGAGTTAGGATCAAAGCCATATTCTGAAGTATACTCCATTCCAGGGGCAGCTCCATCTTCACCCTGCAGAATGGGTGATGAAATAAGAGCATCCGACAGCAGGGGACCAGGGGGTACTGTGACCAGGTGACAAAGGTTACCCTCCTTACCATTCAGGGTGTTGATAAATGTTGTCAGCATGTCTGAGTTTGCAGACTGAAGAAAGAAAAATATGAAGAAATACTCAAAGGCATGTTTACTATCAGAGATCTCTTAAAGGTCACTGCCATCTCCAAAAAAATATGCAAATAAAAAAAAAATAAATGAATAAAAAGTACGGAAAAGAAAACTCTCATGAATACAAGGAAAGATGACCCCCCAAAAAAATCCTTCCCCCCCCCCCCCAAAAAAAAAAAAGAAAAGGAAAGCATGCCCTAGCGAAATTAAAATAAATAAATTTGACAACCTGTAAAGGGTACAAAAGAAAAAGTGCTATCCCTTGGTTTCTGAAGGTTTCTTAAAACAAGGACAACTTTGAGTTTTTGAAGTACAGTCGAACCTCTTTATTACGGACACCAAGGGGACAGGGATAAGTGTCCGTATTATAGAGGTGTCCTTTTTAGAGAGGTAGGCTTCATATGGATTTCTGTCTCTCAGGGACCAAGTGAACTGTCCGTAATAGAGAGGTGTCCGTAAGGAGAGGTTCCACTGTATATGTACATGACTGTGTTCACTCCTTTACTTGACATCTATTGCTGGTAGCTATGCTTGCCTTATTTTTGGCTGATTCTCACTGTTGTGTCTGCCCCAAACATGACAACATCTACTTAACAAATTGACGGCAGTTTTCTATGGTCTATACTCTTATAGACCATAAAATGACATAAAAAAATGTTCAAAACTCAAGTGGAACCGGCGAGTGGTTTCACTGCCAAGTTTTGGACTTTTTCTGGCGTCATTTTATGGTCTATAAGAGTATAGACCATAGAAAACTGATGTTGATTTGTTTTTTACAATAATATGGAAAAAGTACGAGCGGAATTGGCTATTTTTTTTCTCAACGTGCGTGTTACATCTGACGTCATTTTTATTGTCTGTAGTCTTTTAGACAATAGCTACAAGCCAATCAGCGCGCGGGAATTTGGACAGTTATTGTAAAAATGCGAAACAGACAGCTACTCTATCATGCATTTCATTAAAAGGAAGACAATACACGTGTAGATTATTAAAGTGTGAAGATAATAAAGTCATCCTCACCTCTTCTCCAAAGTTCACAATGTCAATGTTCACTTTCTCTTTTTTCAACTTCTTGGCTAACTTGACAAGCTACACGAATAAATCAAAATATACAGAGGCCATGCATTAGAAAAAAGAAATTTCGAACAAATGGTTGCTGATTTTTCATTGTTTCCTTTAAGATAGTTGTTTTTTTCTAAATCTAGATCTGCAGGACTTAATTTTCCTTTTGCAGTTCTAAATCCTACATTCAGAGAGATGGGATTGAGTTTGTTTTTTTCACAAGACACTAAACAGCCAAAGTATCTATCGACTGTGTGGGGTGGCCCATGGTAAATTTGAGACTGTGAGGTGGCAAGACGTAGTAGTCTTCCTTTCTACAAGCTCAAGACTCCGTACCCATGCAAAGGAAAATTATGGCTCAAGATGGCTTGGCCAAAAAGGCAGAACTACATAATTATTTTACACCTGTAAAATTTGACCGACATTTTGTAAGATTAGAAAAACAAAATTAGCTTTTCAGGATCCAAAAATAAATTTAAGCGTAGTAGCTTTTGATTCCTTCACAGAATCTTTGTCAAGTGGCAAGAGTCACATGTCTTGAGGTGGTATAAGTGACAAAGATATGTCCAAAAAGACTGCTGATAGTTCGTAACCTCTGTCTCGATTGAGTGAGGCCCCGGCACTGTATCTCGATGGCCTCTCATATCCTCCTCCTCCTCCTTTATTTTCAAAAATTTTGCGAGACATACAGTTTTTGAAAGGCCATTAACTTTGGATTCCCCTACTGTGAGTAAATTGAAGCAAATTATTTGACAAAATGCCACTGTAAAATTCTGCATAAGGGAAGTGTTCATTTGTGGACAATCAAGTGTACAGGAATAAAAAGAATATATCAAGACAAGGAGCAGTATTGTATTTCTCATAACACCCAGACAACTTACATCTTTTTCATCAGCTTCAACAGGACTTCCTACAAACACAATAATCCTCATTTTGTGATTTTTTCCTTGCCTATGTTTCAACACCAACTGCCAAAAGAAAAAAAAAAAACATACCAGTGATAACAATGATGGTCAGCCCTACACAAACACGTCCTAAAGCGACAAGCAACAGCCTCATTATTTTCTTGATTCTCACAAGATTTCATTATTGACTCGATCATCAAGGACTTTGATTATCAAGACTCAAAAGAAAAATATTTAAAGTCACTTTACTTTTCCCTTGTACTATATGCATCAATAAAAACACAAATGACACAATGAAAGGTGAAGGTCACGTTTGATTGATGGTATTCTGGAATAGGAATAAGCAGAATAGCCGTGAGATTTCTCCTTTTAAGAAAATTTTAGAAGACATTTGATTTCTGCTTAAACTTTAGCTGACACATGATAATTTAGGAGCCGTCTCGTACTCCAGTATCTCCAAAACCCTGTTATGAGGGATTTCTTGTCATCATTGTATGTATTCCTATTCTGGAATAGTGTCAATCGAATACACCCAAAGAGTATGACCTTAACACTATTCAATCTATTTTTTTTTTTAGTTCCTGAGCCTGGGTGGGTGGGGGCACATGCAGTGTAGCCACATAGTGCACTCCCCTACCCCTGGTTGAATAGATAGATTAAATAATTTATATTAGTCAGTGTACTCTTTCCATACTTACATGAGCTATTTTAACTGCTGTAATAAAGTTTATTTCCCCCTTGGACTGGACTCTGTGCAGAGAAGCCAGGATTTTGCCAACATCTGTTGTTAAAGTCACTAGCACCTCGAGACTGCAAACAAATCATTCTTTAATTAATAAATTAATTTATTATATTACAACACTGCATATTTAAAAAAAAATGTGTTTCAGTAAATAAACTTAGGTGAATGGAAGGGGAGGGGGGCCATATGTAAAGACAAGGATTTTATATGCTTCATATATGTATGCAGTACATTCCGAAATTAAGCAATGGTGTTATTACATTTGAGCTGCAAACAAAAAAAAAGAAAAAATGCTTTGTTTATAGTGGAAATGCACTTAGCTACCCAAAGCAGGCATTCCACTTAGAAATAACGGGAAACAAATAATAATCGAATTGAACATAACATGTTAAAATTCCCAACTGGTGGGAGGCAAACCAGCTGGCTATTTATTTACATGTTAAAATTCCCAACTGGTAGGAGGCAAACCAGCTGGCTATTTATTTACATGTTAAAATTCCCAACTGGTAGGAGGCAAACCAGCTGGCTATTTATTTACATGTTAAAATTCCCAACTGGTGGGAGGCAAACCAGCTGGCTATTTATTTACATGTTAAAATTCCCAACTGGTAGGAGGCAAACCAGCTGGCTATTTATTTACATGTTAAAATTCCCAACTGGTAGGAGGCAAACCAGCTGGCTATTTATTTACATGTTAAAATTCCCAACTGGTAGGAGGCAAACCAGCTGGCTATTTATTTACATGTTAAAATTCCCAACTGGTAGGAGGCAAACCAGCTGGCTATTTACAAGCGTGGCCGAGGCGGGACTTGAACCCGGGACCTCTGGATTTCAAGTCTGGCACCCTTACCACTGGGCCACGCCGCCTCCTTATAAAATATTGGGTGAAAATACATTCCAACATTACTAAAGAGATATTTACAAGGTGTTTTTAAAAGAAAAGACCCATCTTTGTGCAGGCAGTTTCTTTGCAGGTCAATGGACAATGTGTGAATTACCACTAGCAGAGGGTCAAGTTACATTTGACCTGGTTACTTTCACAGGAAGGATCCCTGCTTCTATATTACTTTGACATTTATGCTGTGCTGTTGCCACTTTGCGAAGTTTTTTATGAGTTTGCAAAAACTTTCCAATTGAAAGAAATGTTATGTTATGCTTTAAACCTGGTGAATAAATGATAGGATTTTTAAGTGGCAAACATAGTAGGGTGACCCTGATTCAAGAATTGCCCGTTTTTCTTTCTTTCTTTTTTTTTTTCCATCGTGATGGTCACCCACCCCAGACATCCGGTTTTTGCTAGGTCAAAACATTCAGGAGTTAGAGTCCTGGCCATGGCGGAGGAAAAAATCTTTTTTTCTACTGACTACTAGGTATTTACACTGGCAGTCTAAGCTAACTGTCAAATAACATGAACGTGAAATGGATGTACAGACGTTATACATAAATTTTAAAGGCTCGAATAGTCGATCGAGATTGTGGTTCAAGTTAGCAGGGATTTCGGGCGAAATGGAAGGAGAAAATACGATGGAGAAACATTCAAGGGTGACCAGAGCTTGTTCACATATATTTTGGCCGCTGTGAAGTCATTTAACTGGTAAAGCAATGATCAAATAGTAAACTTGGACAGGTCAAACTAACTGGAATTCAGGTCTCCATGGCACATCGGTCATCACATTATCATCAGCAAATTCCAGTATGACGTCAAGTAGCGTAATGTAAGGTTATCAAAACAATATCACACTATTGTTCTGACTTCAACTATTCAATTAGCTCAATTGCGCAGGGGGAAAAGGTTTTGAAAATTTATGAAGCGTACAGGGGGAATAAATGAGGCCACTTAGTAAACCTTTATGACTTTCTTGTTTCGGTTAGTGATGCAGGTAAACTTGGAAAAAGAAAAACTGAGCTCTGGTAACAGGAACTGAACCTACATGTATGACCACGGATGCTCTACCACTGAGCTGCAGAAGACTCATGGCCGCTAGGCCATCAAACTACAATAGGTTTATGTGACAAACATCCTGCATACTGCTAGGATTTCTTGAGTATGCAGGATGTTTGTCACATGAACCTACATGTAGTTTAATGGGCTAATGCCCATCAGTCTCCTGTAGCTCAGTGGTAGAGCAGGTCGAACTAGTAACTGGCAGGTCACTGACTGGTCGAACCCTATTGAGTTCTTTCTCCTCGAGTATGCCTGCATTACTGACTGAAAAAATTCATCTATCATTTATTGAGGAAGGGGGGGGGGGGGGGAGAATTGAGAGTTCATCTATCATCTATCATTTATTTAGTGCGTGTTGGTGGGGGGGGGGGGGGATTCAGAGTTACTTTGAGCAAAATTAATTTTGAAGGAGATTTTCAAGCCTTTTCAAGCTGATCTTTGGACAAAAGGTAGTGCTGGTGGTATGCTCTTTGAATCTTATTTTGTGTCATTGTCAAATTAATGTAGTGTTATTTTAGATCGAAGGTAAGAGATGCGTCCGATAATTCAGGCATTTTCAATTTAGGTACATGCATAGTGGAAATACTGCCTGTGGTTAAAAATACATAACTTACTTTTTATGCAAGCTATCAACACATAGTTCGTCCTAAAATTGTCAGTAAAGATCAGTCTACAGGGACAAGAAAATGTACTTCAAGATATTATCCGAGTTTTTTTTTACCGAAACAGTTCAATTTTGACACATCCGTTCAGCCATTTTCAATTTATGCTTGTGCAAACAGTGTGTATGGTTAAATATTCAAAATTTACTTTTTATGTGTGGTATCAACACAGGGTTGGTCTTACAATTGACAGCAAAGTTAAAATGCTTTTTAAAAGATGTCAGAAGAAATAAACGTTCAAAAAAGTTACCAAACAAAGAATCAAAACCAGTAAAATTTGGTCTTGTGTACTGACTATGCCATGGAACAAACATGGCTTTTGTCTCTTACACTTTGTTTCTAGTTTTCTTGGACATGTCTCCACTCACAGGCTGATACTTCAATGGCTAACGCACTTAAAAAACTGATCTTTTCATATATAAGAGTATGTAGTGGTTCCATGGACTTTAAACCTTGTTTCAATCTATTGTTTCATCAAATTGATGCAGTGTTGCTGCCGCACTTGACCCACAGATTAGTTTGACAAACTCTGCAGAAATTGTTTGCGCAATTTTCCTTTTTAGGGCAACCTCTTTATATAGTTTTCGCGTCCTTTCGATCTGCCATACTGCTTGGTTTCTGCCTATTCTCCCTCTCCCTCGCTCCTCTGGCGCGTGCACCTGGTTCCCTTTCTCCCTTCCCCTTTTTAGAACTTGCCACCTACATTTTGTGACTCAAACTCACAAATCACTGTTTTTGGAAGAGGGTTAGTATGACAGTGGTACATGTATACTTAATGTATGGGGTTGTATGGGAATCTTTCCATTTTCTATGCAATCAATATTTTAAAATTTAGCAATGTACATTGTATCAGTGAAAACCGGAATCAAGACTGGGTTTCAGTAGTATAGTTCT
Source organism: Pavona decussata (assembly GCF_977016875.1). Taxonomy (NCBI): domain Eukaryota; kingdom Metazoa; phylum Cnidaria; class Anthozoa; order Scleractinia; family Agariciidae; genus Pavona; species Pavona decussata. The sequence continues at coordinate 1,000,015 of NW_028145567.1, forward strand.
CGTGAGAAACTTGAAACCAAACACAAAATTTAAAATCTCACCTAGCCAAGGTCATGAGCCCAACATTATTTTCTGGGTTTTGCCTAGTCTTTGAGTGGCAAACTAAGCTAACTGCATCTTGCTGTGCTTGTAATCTCGTGGGAAGAAAGTCGCCATTTCTCATCCACTCACTGTTATCCACGCTGTACAAAAACACAAAATAATTTTATGAAATCTTAGTCCATTTCAACTGCTGTAATCCCGGAAGAGATTGTGTAAGAATCTTACCAAACAACCGTAGATTCAAGCACCATTTTCACCAAGTAAATTGTATCAGAGGAAGAGTTTTTTCACAGTTTTTTGTCAAAATGACTCAACGCATTTCTGCTCATGCTCTGTTTGAGGTACCGCTGACTAAAACGTCGCCCCCAAATACTTGCTGGTCAGCAGTTGTTCTTTTTGTTGATTGTTTATTCAGAAAATTTTTCTCCGGCGTCGATTTTGGCAAGATTTCAAAGCAAATTCGTTATTGGCACGCTTTAAATGCCAAGAGAAAAACGGTCGTTATCATGGATAAACTGTTCGAGAAAATCGGAGACCATTTTAACAATCCAGAGATGTCTGACCGAATTTTGGTGGTGAAGATTCGAAAAGATGGCTGGGAGAAATTAGAAGCCGCACGTCGAGTGAAGAACATGACAAAAACCAACTCTAGTGACGAGGATACAAGCGTGGCAACAAACGATACACCAGTAGGAAATCCAGATATGCTGGAAGAAAATGGTTATGTTGAGCCTAGTAACGAAGAATCGCCAAGGACGCATTCTTCTGTAGACGATTCGATTGGCGACTCCAGAACTGTGAGTAGTCTGAGTTGCGATTCCGGAATAGGCCTGGAAACATGTACCTCATCGCTCGAAGCAAAACGAACAGTAAAGAGTAAAAAGCGAGAAGTATCATTGGTTGTGGTTGAGAACGAAAAGACGGTAAATAGTGAGAAATTACATTCTGAACAGCAAGCTACCGGCGACTCGTCATCTTTAGATTCAGCCTCGGATGCCACTTTCAATAAATTACTAATGACAGACATTGGTTATGCAAATAAAGCTGGGGCCATAGGCCTGACTACTGCAAGTAACACAAGCTTTGCATCTATGGAAGAAGATGCTTCAGAGAAAAGTGTTCCAAACACTAGTGAAGAGGATTTGGCACTAGCCAACACTGTTATACGTGAACACCAGCTGTGTGTACATAGCTTTTGGCTAGCACTGAATAGTTCCTATTTTAGAAGCCTGTTTTTCAGTTCTGGGATGAAGGAAACTAAAGTGAAAAAGGTAGGAGACTGGCTTTTTGAAATCATTTTACTCATGGACTAAATATAAACAAGGTTTCTTTTTGTTTCCTTCACACTTCTGATATTATGAGAAAAGGGACTAACATCCCTAATAGACTGCTAGCAGCTCATTCGTTAGCCTGATTCTCGGATGGCCCAGGCTGTTATGACTGTTACCTTGGTTTGATTACCAGCTGCTTTTCAGGAAATGAGCCAGAGCTGAGTGAGAGGCGGAAATCAAACCTAATAAAAATAAATTATTTATTTTTACCCTTCTCGTGGAAAATCGGGAAAATGGTAATTAAAAAATGGGTTTGTCATATTAAAGGGGTTCATAACATGAGAAACTAACTGATGTCCCAGACAAACTGTGAGCCTAAGGCCTGGTTCATATGCCAAACTTTTCATGAACCTAACCTAATACCTCGAATTAAGTACATGAAAAGTTCGGTGTCTGAATCAGTTCAGAATGGCTGTTTCAATTTGGAACGGCTCAGCCATTCTTCCCGCCTGGCTCAGCCAGGAATTTCGGCTGTTTCAATTTGGAACGGCTCAGCCATTCTTCCCGCCTGGCTCAGCCAGGAATTTCGGCTTTGGAATGGCTTTGATTCAGATGTCGAACTTTTCATGAGCTGGTGTCTGAACTGGGCCTAAATCACTAAATTTGTCGTTAATAAAAAAATGCTAATAAATTTTATTCTATCCAATATTTCACCATTAATATGAACTTTTCTGTAACAGTCACACACTAGAGTCACAGTTTGTATGGGATCCCTGCAGTTGCTCTACAGTTATTAAGATGGCAGTTATTTAAGTTCCTCTACTTGCTTACAAAAAAGAAGAAAGAAAGCTTAAGGTACATGTACACTGACTAGATGCAAGAAATGAAACCTAATCTGCTGTTTGGATTGCTTTTTTAACTGGGATGAAACTTTTTAAATTATGTTTTAATATTCCAACAGGTTGAAATGAATATCAGTGAGTCACTGTCATCAATGTTCTTGCTGTTGATTGAGTCACTGTATAAACCTGATGTTGTGATGACAGAAAGTGTGGAGAATCTTCTTATTCTTATGAGGCTTGCACATGTCTATGATGCAGAGAGCACTCTCAAGACTTGCCAAAAGTATGTTAGGTTTTCGTTTTACATTTTATTATTTTGATTTCTTTTTGTTTTCTTTCCTTCACTTTATTTTGTGATGCTCCTCATCAGCGATATCTCCTCTCCTCCCCTGCCCTTCTCTTCTCTTCGGACATCCTCTCCTCCTCCTCCTCCCTCTCTTTTACTCTTCTTCTCTTCCCTTCTCTTCCCTCCTCTCCTCTTTGCTACTCTTCTCTTTCCTTCCCTTCTCTTCTCTTTTCTCTTCCCTTTGCTTCTTTTCCCTCCTTCTCTTTTCTTCTGTTCTCTTTCTCTTTCTCTCCTTTGGCCAAAGATTTAGAAGTGCTCATACACTGTTTAAATACCAAACTGAATCATTATTGACCCATTGGGATGTTGGATGCAGTGAGTACTTTATCAGCAAGGCTGTTTCGCTGTTGCAGACTTAAATACATAGTAGTGAACGAAATTCTTTCCTAATCAGGTTATTAACATGTTAACCTTTCGGTTGATTTTCTATTTGCAGACTTTTGAGTTCAGCTGAACTGACAGTTGAGATTTGTGACAAGTCTGTGAATATGCAAGAACATGAAAGGTATCACAAGAAATGTGGCAGATACATCATTTTAACTACATACAGCAGTAAGCTGCGTTAGAATTCTTAATATTTTTAACAGAGAATGGGATGGGGGAGGGGTGGGGTCAGATCAATTTTCACAGAAAAACAGTGTCATTTAATTTTTCACATCATTTCACATCATTGTTGGTAGCAGCTACAAATCACAGTCCAGGATAATCGAAGCACAAATTTTAATTTCACACACAGAACGATCATAGAAAATTGCAGATCCCTTTCACAAGGAAAAAGAACCTCATTTCATCTCACACCATCAAAATATGAAGATTCATGAATAACTCATAAACTTCCATTTCTGTACTCTTACTCGTACCAGTAAGTCACAGAAAAGAACTGAATGAGACCTCATCTCTCCAGCCCCCCCACTCATCAGACTTCTATAAGCTCATAGGCCTCTCTCTCCTCCATAGGGGCATCTTTGGATAAATAAGAAGACAGAAAACAAACCATGTTGGGGATAGAGATAATAATCCTCTTTTCGACTCGTGTTTTTTTCACTTTCTGTTGTTTAATTCAGAGGAGAGAGATTTTATAGTCAATCCCTGGCCAAACAGAGGCGAAATTTGACATCAATTTTTTAAGGTGGTCTTTTTCACAGCCTTGTATGGAGTGGCCAAGGGGACTTACATGTTAGTAACCCCATTCCCAGGACCCTGGGTTGACAAGTTAGACACAAGATGCTAAAGAGCCATTTCAGAGTAGTCTTACAGTTTCGCTTGGAAGAAAACAACACTGACACAAAGTTGTATTGGATGGTCAAACGACGGGAAACTGCTGGGCCAATCAGCATTCGAATATGAGCTTGATCAAAAGTGATAGGGCTGTCATTAGCAACCAGCTGTTAAGACTAGCAACCACAGTGAAGTTAGGCGGCTAATGAGGGATTGAAAATGGTTTAATTAAAGACAACAGGCGTGAGAGACTCTCTTTTACGACTTGTGGAGCCGGCTTGTCCAAAGCTTGAATAGGGAAATTAAGCAACGACGACAGCGATGGCAACAAGAACGCCACCAAAACTAAAGCTCTAATTAGCAAAAACAGTCGCTATTCATCTGCGTTTTTCATTTTGGTACGTTTCTTTGCCGTCCTCTGCAAAACAACGTGAAATAACCAAATTCAAGATTTTGTGCCAACTATTTCTATTTTAACTTGAGCCCCGTTCAGCCTTCTAATTTAACCACTACTAATTCACAAATTGAGTGAGGTGGAATCATTGTTTCGCGAATTATCTCAAATAATATGAAATTATATTTTCAAGACACCTTTTCGCTGGCCTCGTCGCCCGTCAAACGCGAGTCATTTTTACCTATTTACACACCTTAAGGTACAAAGCGATAGTTTGATCACAGCTTCTCGTGTCTTAAGAAACGATGCAATGGCGGACTAGGCTTGGACGAGATTGGCCTGAAGTCAGGTGCGCACTTCTATATATCAATAAAAATCTCATTTCATGTGTTCTTTGCTTGTTAGACTCCCTGAGATGGCGGAATTTATCAGCCGGTGTGAAGAATTTCTTGTTGAAGAATTCAGTCCGTTAGATTCCCAGTGGTCAAATGAAGACTTTCTCTCTCTGAGTTCCAATGGGTTACAGAAAGGTTGGTTTTCTTAAAGTTCGTTCTTGGCCTGGACGCAGATTTTGATTATAAGGAAACGAACAGCTCTCTTTTTGAGGCTTTAACTGAAACACCGTTAACTGCTCAAAAGTATAACAAACCCACCCTGGAGAGCACTTTTAACGGTAAATCCAACGATTTTGTAAAAAACCTCGAATGTCATTTCCAGAAAGTAATGAAATTAAAAGGTCTCTAAATCTTAACTCCAAAAAATTTTTTTCGCATTTTAACGTTATCTTTAACGGATGCTTGACCGCGTTCTCATTGACTAGGTTCATTTTCATTACAACTTGTTGTGATAAATCTTTCAGTCCTTTCCAGTAACGATCTCTGCGTATCTTCGGAGAACACCGTATTCCTTGCTCTCATGAAGTGGGCGGAGGTGAATGAAGTGTTTGATGATCAACTCGAGCCGCTGCTGGAACTGGTGCGGTTCAAATCCATGACCATCAACTATCTGCATGATGTGGTAACCAGCGACCATCCCATAGCCTCTACAGTTACTAAGTTTCCGCTGTTGTTCGAGGAAGCTGTATTTTACCATGCATTTTCTAAGGTACGTATTTGTCACTGTTAGATCTAAGCTTGTAGACGCCGACGGTGTGAAAACATAATGTGATGGGACTGGTCACTGACCAAACTTTAAAAGTTTGTGTGTGGGTCAAGGTGATTCCATTTGATTGCAACGTGTATTGTTCTCAATAGTGTTTCCTAGTTGTACTACAACAACAACAACAACATGTGAAATTTATTTACCTTAGTTCACATGAAGTAGTTACAAGAATTAAACAACCATATCGAGTAAAATTCCACCCAGAATAACTATAAGGGCTAATCTAGCTGGGTGGCTGATCTGGCAAAATATTGAAGAAAAGAAAGGTCGATGTCTATTCAAAAATAAACACACAAACAAACATGGATACACAAAAAAGAAAAAGAGAAAAGAACTGATAATGATAAAATAAAAAGATAAACAAGGCGGCATTGTATGAACAACATGTATTTGCTATGTCTTGGGAGTGGTTTTTCGTTTTAGTCTTTAGGGCCACAACTTTATTGGTGTTAGACACTATTATGTACTACCTTCGCTAAATAAAGACTCTACTACTACTAAGTAAACCAGACCTTTCCCGATGAAGCATGCGCCTGAAACTCCTAAATCGTCTAATGCGATCGAGGCTTAAATGGTACTAGACCTTGTGCAAAGATATCGAGTCAGGTACTTTGTGCTGGCGATTCTGGTGCGTCTTGAATCTATAAGCGAAATTTGTGACTGGAAATTTTACCGCTTTCTACTCACGGCTTTTTGTTCTCAAATTTCCAGGAAAGGCAATGTGAAGAAGGGGAGCCTGTTGCGAGGAAAGCCTATGACGAGCCAGTTGTATTCAATTGGTCAGTGGACATTGGTGAAGACGTGGAAGTGGAGAAGAAAAAGAAGATCATTAAATCGCCGCATTTCTGGGTCAGCGGATACGAAATGTAAGATTACCTCAATCTGGTTACTAGGGTCCTTTGGATCTTTGGCCAGCGGATGGTCGCTAGGAGAGACGTTAAGCGGGCAGCCAATCAAAAAATTCAAATGTTTTCGATTTTCCTAGTCTGTCTTCAGGCGATCAACGAAATTTTCGCAAAAAAAGTTTCTGTCACAATGTTTCTTCGTTTTTTGAGAAATCTTCTGATAGCGTTCGCTTCATTTAACAAATGGTGAAATCCAAATCGACGGGAAGGTATGAGGGAAAAATTAGTGTGGAGCGTTCCTTACCAACGATGTTGGAGAAGGCACATGGTAAAAGAATATTGGAATGGACTTTGAAAGTATATGCGTCAGTTGGCGCACAACAATTTAAGAATTCAAGGTTGAAAATGGTTGGACATTTTGATTTCCCGTGTATATAAGAAACTAAAACTATTTCAGTCTGGTATTTGAAATAGGTTTAATTTAAAAAGTCCAAAGATAAAATAATAGACAAACATTAATAAAATTTATATTTGAACGGAGTTCATGTTATGTGGTCATAACGGACTCGTATACAGCTGTTTCGACAAAGACAACCTTTGTCGAAACAGCTGTATATTCTTTAAAAATATTCAGTGGACAAGATTCACGATTTTACAACTTACAGCTATATTGTATTCTGGTTTTCAGGTTTCTAGAGCTTAAACTGAGGACTTCTGGTTGTCAAGGTCTCTACCTGACAATAAGCACACGTGACTTCCGCCACAGCAGCAAGGGATTCGTTAAACTGGCTTACTCTCTGACGTCAAACTTTCCCAAGGCCACGCGAGTCATCAACGAAGCGGACGTGTTTGACCGGGAGGGGTCTGGGTGGGGTTATGAAGAATTCTTCCCTCTAAGTTGGGCTGAATTCAAAGACCAACTGAAAAGAACTCCTTTGATAATTACGTCACAAGTTAGTCTTCTTGAATAGGGGAGTCCAGAATAACTCAGTTAGTTTTTGGTCCCGGGAAAACCAACATTACTGCCTTAATGTGGGCCGGACAGGGTATTTTTTTTACGCCCGCTTCAAGATGGCAGATGCTATATTTATTGTATAAATCACACTTAGCTACTTTTTCGTACTTTTTTAAGTTAGAAAAAGAAAAAAAAAGAAAAAAAGATGACCCCAAGAAGAGTCGAATCCGGGTCGTCGGATTACTAAGCAGGAACCTTACCACTTTTTTGCTAGATATCCTAACCCCAAATATAAAGGCTAACCGCAGGCTGCCTAAGCTAAATTAGGCTAATCGTAGAGCTATTTAGGCTAACCGGAGCGTTTTTGTTAGTTACCAGTCTGTCACGGTAAGTATCCGCCATCTTGAAGTGGGCGAAAAAAAAAATTGTCCCGACAGGGGCGAAGGAAACAAAAGCCCCTTCGCAGTTTTGCGTTCAAATCTTTAAATTAATAGAGCGCTCGCTTATTATTAAGTAACGACATAGCACCTTATGTCCCACCAAGCTTACATGGTTTCGTGTTTATAAACGTGAAGATATTTTGAGCGGTCGGCAATTTTCACCGATCTTTAGCTGCTTAGGGACTGTAGGCTACTAAAATATTCAAAATTCGTTGCGTACAAAGTGACGGAAATTTCGGAAAGTGGCGAGGATTTAGCTGCCCTTTTGGTATACTTACTTTTGGGGGCTTGGTCCTTCCAACTGGTGCCTTGAAACATTCATGTATATTGTGTCGTTCTTGCTGACGTGAAAAGTGTTTAGAAATACGCACAATTTTGAGTACCTCTGTGCTTTACACCTTTACCTTTAAGCGCGCTTTTTTCTACAAAGGTGAAAATTTTTTTTTAATAATTCTTAGAATTTATAACTGTTTGAGACTTCCTTTAATGTTACTATCCTAGACTATTTGTGATCTCCTTTTATTTATTTATTTTTTAACAGGACCTGCATTGATAGCAGTTTCCTTTATAAAACTGATGTAGCAATCCTGTATAAATATGTTTGAATTATTGTTATTGTTGTTGTTATTATTATTATTATTATTATTATTATTATCATTATCATTATCATTATCATTATCATTATCATTATCATTATCATTATCATTATCATTATCATTACCATTATCATTATCATTATCATTATCATCATCATCATTATCATTATCATTATTATTATTATCATTATTATTATTATTATTATTATTATTATTATTATTATTATTATTATTATTATTTATAAAAATTCTACGGCCGTTCTTGCTTTCGTGAAAAATGTTAAGACATACGCGCAATTTCGGATACCTGAAAACATTTTTTTATATAAAACTTATACAGGCCGTTCTTGCTTCCGTGTCAATTTGTACTAAAAAGGTGTTATAAGTGATTTTCTAGTAAAATTCATAGAGATCACCGAGATCAGAGACCGTTTCTTTTTGCAGACCACAACAGTTTACTCTCTCGTACCATTGGCATAGAGTTCGGGATACTTTTGACACCGTTTCATTCGGAGTTGTTGCTATTTTGGATATTTCTGAACTGTTGAAGTATTACCAGCCATATCGGACAGTTAGGTCAACAAGATCAACAAGCTTAAGTCTACTACAAATAGCTAAAACGAATACCCTCACCTATGGCGATAGGGCGTTTTCTGTTTGCGCGCCTAAATTGTGGAATAAGCTGCCACTTGAAATAAGAAGCTCAGACACTCTAGCTAGACTTCTCTTTTCTAGATAAATTCTAAGTATATTTATATAAGTATAAGTTTAAATCGTTCAAGCATCATTATTGTAAATATTGCGTACTTAATTCTCCATAGTTGTAAGCTGCATGGAGACTGAGTGGGATGCTCCTAATACCTTACTGTTATTACTAAACAACGGTCAAATCTTATTGCTACTTCGTAAGGGTTATGGCAATTTTGTTTCGGGGCAGGGGAGGGGGGGGGGTTGAACTTAACGGTGCTAGCTGATACATGCTCCTTGCCCTAACTTGTGGAGGCGCGGTTACACAAAGAGTAAGCACGCTGAGGTTTCGAAAAGGACGGTGGTTCTGCCTCATCTTTCTTACCATGATACTGACAAAAACGTCTCCGAAAGAGATTCTCATCGTTTTAACACATTTCACATTCATGTGGTTGAAGATAAAAAAAAAACCTTAAAAAAAAAAAAACCTTGATCATTGTCGTTGTTTTTGCGAAGTGAAATCAGCCAGATCTAAAAAAAATTCTTGTTTGTTTTCAATAAAACAATTATCCCACTGGCGCTAGTTGGCTATCTATCATCTCATATCCAACGTGCGCTCGTGGAATAATTGTTAAATATTGTTATAAATGAAACCAAAACGCGTCTACCGTACATTTGGGGTCAGTCCGTTGAATCTTATTTTAAGATCATTTTGGTTGCTGTTCTCGAAGATTAATACTCATATGCAATGTATGTATAAATGTACTTGCGTTCTGGAACGGTTTGGATTGAGTGTCGTAAAACCAAAACGAAAGTAATTGCTCTGACCAATCACAACAGACGTGGACAGCCTAATGAACCAATCAGAATTCGAAGGAAATACATGTAACAGGCGCCAAGCGCGGGAAAACGCGTGCGACCAAGACACACGAGTGGTTTTGGTTTGGCTTCCTATTGGTTGAAAAAAATGGCGCGAACTTTGCCAACCAATCATAAAGCGCAGTAAAGCAAAACGAAAACAAACGCAAAAGCGCCAACGCTATAATCTGATTGGCCACATTACAAGCGCAGTTTTTGCACTAAATAACGTTGTACATAATAAAGTAAAACTTTAAACTTTTCAGTTTAGTGAAATAGTAACCAAGATGAAAATTATAACAGGTTCTTGACTGAAATTATTAGACCATTCTTTAGACCAGACTGTTCGTTCTAGCACGATTTTCTACATCGCGCAGAATGCCTATTGTTCTCGGGACATTTACTTCCAGTTCAACAAAGTTCGAAGATCTGTCATATCACGCGCAATCATGCAGAGGCTCTATGAAAGCGCTTCAGCCATTGGTTGCCAAGAATGCAAGACGAAGCTCATTAATATGTTGTAGGTGGCAAACTAAACAATGAATGCAGCACGCTATTGTTTTCTCCTTTTAGCTATTTTGTTTCGCAAAATCGCGAATATGCGCATATTTCACAGTGAACGTTCAAATCCAGAGAATACAAACACTTTGCTTTATTTTGCGGGAATTTTGTTCACAAGTTAAACCACAGAAAGAAAGATGAAATTTTCCATTTATTTTAGCGCATGCGAGATCTCGATTATGTTGTAAATAAACTCGCTGCGAGGTGAGCAAAATTGAGCGCGGAAGCCAGAACACTCGTCGCTGATTGTAAAGTTTTGCTTCTCCATTCGAAAGATGTTAGCTCTTATATTGACCCCCAAAAGAAATTTAACCAAAATGGCGATTGCGTGCCCAATATGATCTCGAGCAGACTCCTCGAACTGGTAACCAAGCGGCTTGACACTCACTTGAAGGAAGGCGAACACTGTCGCCGGCTTCCCGCAAATTTGCAGGTGGAACGTCGGGCGGTTTTCGTCAACAAATCAAGGAGCCATGTGAATTTTAAAAGGGTGGATCGGGTTTTCGAAGAGCTCTGAAAAGAGCTCCCGATCCGCGACATTTTCTTTTTTCAAGGTTTGGTCGGTAGATGCAATGAACCAGCTGGTGCAACGCGATCAGTTTAAAAGTTCGCGGCTTCTCTGTACCATTTTACAATTGAGTGATTTTCTTGAATGGACATTGTGTCAGTCTTGACAACCATTGTTATTCAGTCGTGGACTTAAAACAATAGCCCACTCGCCCAAAGTGCGCCATTTTCAAAGTCAGCAGCAACTAGCAGTCTTCAAGTCGAAAAGAACAGTGGTTCTCGTTTATCGATTTTAAAAATTAAAACGGATTCTGTTCTAGAAAGGCCCCATCTTTCTTTTACCGCGCGTCAAAATATGAAAGCTGGTGAAAATGTTCAGAAAATCGCTGTCAAAAGTGGCGTCCATACTGAAAACGACCAATTTTTCCGAATTTTCGAGTTTAAAAAAAGTCTTTATACTTCCTTATATTCCTTCGTTTAAGGCTTAAAGTGTTCATACGTCATTGCTTTCCAAAAAGCCGTGCGTCAAAGATAAGATTACAACTTCTGAAAAGCGGAAAAGCATGTTTTACTAGCTCTACTTGACCAGTTTGGGCCCTTTCTCTTCTAATTCTGGGCTATTCAAAGCGCGCTCGCATTCAAATTTGCCGCTTCGATGACTATGAATAATTAATGATGTCCAGGCATTCTGCGCGATGATGTGTCTGATTCGGACTGCGCCCTCATAACCTGTCACACGATAGAACTTTCGTGTTCATAATCTAGTTGTTATTTTGCACGATGTCCTTTTCTTACGTCACGCTCCATATTTTGACACATTTGGCCGAATGGGGGACTAATGCGAACGATGGGTGAAAATATCGACAAGACTGCCTTCACTTCTAGCGCTCGTAAAAAAAAAAAAATGGATTCAATATTTCTCAAAATTTTTTTCGAAAATGAGTTCTTGAAAGATATGGAAATCTACCAAAAGAAAACAAATTGAAGGGTTAGGGGCACTTTAAATCGTACGCAACAACGTTAAACCAAAGCAAGGATTTAGGCTTTTGAAGTGATCGTCGGGCATGCTGCACTATCAAAAAAACAAACAAACAAACAAAAAAAACAGCAACAAAAATCCTCACACACATTTGATAGTCGTGATAAATTTGACTTTTCAGTGTAACTTTGATCTGACTTTTATTATTCATACTTTCATACTTTTCTCTCGGCTAGTTTTACTCAATGAAACACAATGAAACTGTTAACTTCTATTAAATAAATTCAATATGTTGACCAATCTTCGTTTCTGTTTTAAGTTGAATGAGTTGGGACATCCTTATTTTCATTTCAGAAACTGCATCGATGTGAATTAAATACTAAAAACGTTATCATCCAAGTCAAAATGTCAAACAAATTCAAACTCAACACTAGTCTTGCTGGAGTTAAATAAGGCAACGTCTTTTTCGATGACTTTGGTTCCATGCGTAGTGATTATCTCCTATAATCACAGTATCATCTGTAAAGCAATCAGTTGCTGCATGCAATGCTGAATCAATTGCGACAAACTGTATTCACAAAAAATAACCAAAGCAAGAATCCGTGAACGTTTCTAGCGCCATATCGGTCTATAAGAATACACCCATTTGTTAGGAGACAAGAAGGGTTCTTGCGTGATGGCCATCACATGAAGAGGGGTTTTATAAGGGACATCCGGTCGCTGGAACCATTTGGTCGTTGTCGTTGCTAGCGGGGCTGAACTGGGTTTAGCTTCAGGGTGTACCCTTGGGAAACGTCTATACCGGTTGTTATCTGCCCCCGGGGCTCCTTGATATGAAGCCATGTAGCACGAGCGGGCGTCACTATCCGCGCTCCACGTGATCAGATTGTTGGAGTAGTGTTGGCATCGATCGGGAAAAGTTCGACGTCCAAGACCCTGGAAATAGAGAAGAATTAACTGATGATAAACAGAAAGCCTTGAGAAAGATCAACGCGGCCAAATTTTGATGAGTTTTGCCAACACAAGTATACCAGGATACGTTCGACATCTTCCACCGCATGCTATTCGGTCGCACGGATATCATGAGACGCATTTACAGTCAGGAAAAATTAGGTCCTTACCCATTAAAAGTATAATTTTAATGGAACAGCTCGAAAATATGAGCACCCTTTTGAAAAACTTTTATTGTGATCCTCGCCAGTTTCCATGCGAGCGTACGCTCGTTTTGTCCCATAAAATATGAGGTGCAGACACAAGAAGCGATTTAGAAAGAGCCGGCTCTTGAATTACCCCAAGCACGGGTCCAAACCCATGGAAGAGAGTCTGCATGGTGTTAACTGATAACCGAAATTGGCCAAAATTTTAACTGTCGGCTGAGAAATTGCTTGATAGCTGAAAAACGTTAAGGAGACTGTTAGTTGAGATGGCTAAACTTTCCAACAACTGGGGGAGGGGGGGGGGGGCTTCAGACTCCGCACACGTCATGCGCAGCAGCTAGTGGTTGCCGACAAATTCGCCATTGCCTGCATTTGTGGACATAGGTGGGCTCTTTAAGGCAAAATCTCAATTGCAAAGTGCTGCAGGGCTTGCCGCGTATCACAACATTACAGCAAAAAGTATATTAAGGCTGGCACACCGAGTGGTAGCTAGGCTGTCGTCTGACAGAGTAGCCTGCACGCTGACGTCTCCTATTTTCTTCAAAGGGAAGAAAGAACTAGGAGAAGTTTCTATCGACAGAGCGGCTCACTTAGCCGCTTTGGGCTAACTGAGGTCCTTCGGGTAAAATATTCAAGGTTGGCTTACATTTCCAAAATATTCTCCCTGATCTTGAAATGCGTGTCTGTTATCGTGGCTAGAAAAGGAGAATCTCTGGAATGGAACCTGAAAACAATAATACATCAAGTTTAGTACACTTGCTGTAGAAAAGCGCACGGCCCGCAGTTATTCTAATCAAACCGACAAATTACAGCCGGTTTTCGCTACTAATTTCCCGTTGCTTTTGAGGTTCCAGCGAAATCTCCCAAAGCACTCGGAGACACCTCCATTTTGGTTGGTTTGGCCTGAATTTCGTTTGTCTGGATAATAAACCCACTAGAAACAGAGAGACTTTAACGCAATCGTTTCCAAAAAAAAAAAAAAAGTAATGCCGGAACTGTCAATGTATCAAATGTACACTTCTTTTCGCAGCCATGGCGTTAGCCTGCGTAGCATAGCATGTATATTTAAGCCGATTTAAAGATTACGAGCTCGAGATTTCTATCGCGTGATAGCTGATGAGGGCACAGCCCGAATCAGCTATCACGCATAGAAATCTCGAGCGAATAATCTAATTGTTTTAGTATAAATCTCCTAGTCGTTCAAAACTAAACAAGTAAATTATCTATATCCTCATCGCAGACACTTCGAAAACGCGAGTAACCGGCCGCCATTTTGTTCAAAACCGCTCAGTAGTCGCTATCTATCACAGAATAGATAGCGAGTAGCGTAGCCAATCAGAGAACGGCATCCGTAATAGAGCATTATATTATGAGCTCGAGATTTCTATCACGCATGGAAATCGAGAGCGAATAATTTAATTGTTTTAGTAAAAATCTACTAGTCGTTCAAAACTTAACAAGTAAATTATCCAAACCCTCCTCACAGACACTTCGAAAACGTGAAGAAGCGGGCTGAATTTTGTTGACAACTGCTACTCACTATCTATCACAGAATAGATAGCGGGTAGCGTAGCCAATCAGTGAACGGCATTCATAATAGAACGCTAGTAGATTTATACTAATGATGATTATTAAAACCTGGACGCGAGAAAGAGCGGGGCGAGCGAGGGAGGGACTGACATGCGCCCGCTACGTATAGCTTTATAGGCTACCATGGCGTTACCCGTACACCAGTTTTTAACCATTTGTCAAAGAACGGTCACCGTTTACACAGCTTGTCTAAAGACTTGACAACAATACATGGACTGCATAATCCTTTTTAACTCTGGGCCTAGAACTGAACGAGTTTTAAGAGAACGAAAGGTTGATGAAGCGTCTAGTAGATTGCAAAACAGCCAGGGTTTTTTCTGTTTATCTTTCCGCTTATCACAAGCGTGTGAAGACCGAGCGCGCATCCGAATGACAGGCTAACGAAAAAATACGACTGTTTTTCAGTCTATGAAACGCACAAGAAACGTTTTTGTTGGAATGGATGAATATATTCACCTCGTGCTTGTCGTCAAACCTCCTGGGTGGAGATGGTATACTCTTCTCGGGTGGTTTGGAGTCGTCAAGCCTCCTCGGCCAACCTCGTGTACAAAACTGAAATAAAGAAGATCAACGAGAGAAATTCACATCAGTGGAAAGCACCACACACTAAGCTAAATGATTTAGTAGTTGTAGGGCACGTAACCATACGTTACGTTACGCGCTCTGAGTCATATGGCCAACATGTGCCGGCGGTGAAGTTCCACTTACGCAACTATGAAATTGAAGTGTCCAGAGACAACAGCCGGAGGAGAAGAGAGTCAGCTGAGGATAAGTAACCTGCGATCATGCGTTCTTTTTTTCGGGGAACGCGAAAGCCAACTCTCGCGCTGCCACACTTTCGCGCTCCCCGAAAAAAAGAACGCCTGGGCTGAGTTGCTCGAAGCATGGTTAGCGCTAACCATTGGTTAAGAGGTATTAAAACCTATAGGTTGTCGTGGTATTTATCCCGGGTTAGCGCTAACCATGCTTCGAGCAACTGGGCTGACCGCAAGGATAAGTTGCAGACAAACCACAGCGTGATCAGTGTGGCTTGATATGCTCGATTCACGATTTGGACTTTTACTCACAAACAGTTGTATTGAGAACAGAAAATAATTCAGCAACGGCGGCACATTCGGCACATCTCATTATAGCCCTTCGGGTTTGACAGATACTAACAACAAATGAAAGTTTCTAAAGCTAACAGAATAGTGCCTTTGGGTACGCATGATCAGGAGGGAAATGGAAGTTCCGCTAACTTTGTGTCTTAGAAAAATCGCTTAAAACCCATTATAGTTTGCTCTCGCCTTGAGAAAATCACTTGTTCTCCCGTTTCTTTAGGAGTTTATGGAGCATTTCGAGTGAAGCTATTCAAAAGTAAGTACAATTCTGATCTAAAAACGCAAAACTCAGTGTTATGACCCGTGATGAAGGCTCACGAAGAAGGTTTCAGCGCCAAGAACCTTCTTTAATAATTGCGCCTCAAATTGCATGAAAAAATTGCTAGTAGTACTGAGCAACGGACAAATGTCGCGCATTTTCGGTTGCGCAGTTAATCCAAAAAGTATTGAGAATCTTTGACTATGAGGTTTCTCAGTTGGATTCTCGGAAGGACGTGGTGTTCTAAAACCTGTGCGCATACATATGCTGCAAAAGGCATTTTCTTTTTCAGTGCAACCTGTGCATAACGCGACGTATCATAGCGGAAAAAAGTTTGGCCTGTTTAAAGAAAATAACCAAAAAAATTAACAACAGGAGAAAATTGTCCTAAATTCTCTCCAGGTACAGGTGTCCAGCTTTTTCATCAATCCACATTGAGGGAAAAATACCCATTTTTGGTAAGCAAATTCAAACGGTTAGCAGGTTAGGGTTGGAATTTCTATTTGTCTATTCTCTGTTGTATTCTCAGTTAGCTTCGTTTGTCAAGGAGTAAATAGTTTCCATCATTTTGAAAAATTTATTTACTCAAGCTACTGTTATTGTTAGTCAAAGACAAAACATCTGCTCTATTGTCGGGCCTTCTGTTCTCCAAGGATTTCCATAAAAACAAAACGCTCTTATTGCCTTTTGTTTCCATAATAGGGACGTTGTCTTCGTAATTAACAGAGCCATGGAAAGAAACACGAATGGATTTTTCTTGCAAGCTTGGTCAAGCTTGACTATAGATCGACCATTTAAAAATGTTTTTTCAACAAACGAGAACACTCGCTTTTACTGATTGACTTCGATGTTAGTAAATATTAACTAACCAACATTCGCGGATCTAAAAAGCTTTTGTAAAATGGGGACGGTCGTAGCTTGCTGCTTCAGTCACGGCACAGGCAAGGTCAATTTGATCGAAATTCTTTCTCCGATTTCCTTTACTGATTAAAACGATATCTCGCTTCTATCCTTAACTGATTCATACTTGAAGCATTTCCGTATCTTTGCATATATCAATGAACTTCTCAGAAAGATACACTTGAATGGAATTGACTTACGAGACGCGTTGTCGAGACGCGTTGTTCATTTCAAGTCTTTCAAAAATCAACTCACAACTCACTCACCCAATTTCCTTCTTTCTCCTTCGATGGAACAAATCTTCGTCCTTTTGCCATGTTGCTTGTTCAAAGAATTCGACCTAAGGCTTTATCGTTACATCGCTGAGAGTTGCAGACGGCTGTAAAGCGTAACTTGTTAAGTTTTGTTTCTCTTGTTGCTAAGACGCCTTGGTAACCATGACCGCTGACCTTCAATGCGCGCTGGGATTCCTTCAATGGCGGCCAAGTGAGGCCAAGTGGGTTGTTTAGCTCATGAATGAAGCGATTTTCAATCTTGTCCATGGACGGAATTGGAGTCGCTCTTCGGAGTGTTATTTCTCGAGTTACAGACGCAACAGCTAAGCGGTCAAGTGTAAGTGTAGAATCAAAGAATTAAGTACTTGTTGTTAATGTTAAAACGATACACTGAAAATGCAAGCAAATTATACTCATGTAGGTCAAACTTGAGGACCTAATATATTAAACTTAAACACAACCCACAGTTAACTTAATTTATTGGTTTGCTTAGTGAATTGAATTTCTAGTACTACCTATAAATGTGTTAAGGCATAGCACGTAGAATAAGTCCAAACAATTAATTTACATTGCAATATAATATTATTATTAAGTCTTACATAACATGTAAGAAGCCTACAACAAAGAAACTATTGATTTCACAATCAATAACATCACGCAGCATAATGCATACTCTTATACATACATATGTTTTTATTTTCTCTGCTTTGCTGCAATCGTACCCTCATTATCTAGCAGATAAGTGAACATAATACCATAATAATTAGAACTCAAATTAGGTCTTCTGTAATTTAATAAGGCCATACAGTAAGTAAGTAAGTAAGTAATTTATTTAGTGTCAAATACACAGGGGGTGGTCTCCCAGTCCCCCGAGCCACAGGCTCATGATATAAGTGTTTGACAGTATGCAATTAACCTGTTTGTTTAGGGACAAATGTCGACATTGCATTTTTCATGAAACTATCTGAATGCATAAATATTGCTTTCAGTGCATGAATTTCTTGATATTTTTTTTGTAATTCAAAACAAGTACGATCCAGTAAGAATTTACTTGTTTCAAACAGAAAATGGACTAAATCTAGGCTTTTAATGCCTGTAGTGTAAACAAAAGGTACAGTGACACAATTTACACTTATGTGATTGAGCGTGAGCATGAATCAATGGAAAGAAAACAGTGAAGACTATGTAAGGAATGGCCAAGATCTAAAGAAATAAGCAATATTGGCCAAGACCTGCTCTTCTTGCTGTCAAAATGATACAGAAAATGTGAGTGAACAGATGTTGCTTTCACTTAATTAAAAACAAACTTCCGCTGTCACAAACTGTCACACTTTTTTTAGTCAGTTCCAGTTGGTTGTCGGTATTTTTGCAAGAAGATTGCCACCATTTTTCGGAACCGTGTTGCTAGTCATTTCTACCCCTTGGAAGGCCTGTTTAAGATGGGTAACTGCATAATATACTGCCACTTGGAAGAAACACCCTTGAATAGCCTGGATACGAGGATACACAGTGGTAAAGCCCAATCCCTCTCCTACTAAAAATTATTTCATGTATATGTTGTGGTTCAAATTTATCCTCTGTACTGACAAGTACATAATTAATGTGGCCATTCATATGTAAATTAGTAGTTAACAACTGCATTAAGCTGAGTGGAGGAAGGGTGCCCGGGAAGTCCCAGGAGCCTCCACTGTGACCAGCCGGCCCCTAAACAGTAACACGCTCCCATGGCTGGCAATCCCTGTAACCCCGCCATGAGCCCCCACACCCAGTCATCTGGACACCCATCACACTGCGTAAGCAGTGGAAAAGGGGAGACACGAAGAGAGGGGGAAAGGGGAAAAACCGAGATTAACCAACCAGATACTCCACAAAGTCCGCTACGCACTGCCATGCTTTAACACAACCACAACGCGGTGCTCTGCGCATGTGCTACAGTGTACCTACCAAGAGCCGCTGACGGCCCAATGAATGCCAGCTTTTCTTTGTTGTTAACTTAGTTAAATTGCATTTAACTGCATTAAAGTCATAACATTTTAAAGTGACTCTGTATGTAAAAATGTTTGCTTTTATTTGTAGGAATTACCTAACACTGTGCCTCGTCTTGTTGCTGTCAGCAAATTAAAGCCTTTAGAGTGTATTATTGAAGCTTATCAGCACGGGCAACGACATTTTGGAGAAAACTATGTAAGATGATAACTGGCTTATGCACATTCTTACAAGTGACCCTTCAAATAAGCCCAATTAATATCAACATGTAGATTCTCTTTACTATTTTCCATATATTTCTTATGGTATACTTTGAAGAATTAGTTTGGCAATAAAAATCAAGCTAAAGTGCTGTCTTTATTATCAAAAAAGGAGGCAAAGGACAGGAGGAACGTTTGCCAGAAACGTAGATTACCAATGACAGCAAAGTGTTTAAAAAAACATACAGCAAATAGAGCAATGCTTTTCCATTGAATGGAAAGTCACATGTTAAAATTCAGCTACTTTGGAGCAAAAAAACAAATAGTAACAATAATAATAATAATAATAGTAATAATAATAATAATAATAATAATAATAATAATAATAATAATAATAATAATAATAATAATAACACAGTCTTCAGTAAACATTTCCTTTGTTACTATGGTTTGAATGTTTGCTCAAGCAGTGATGCAAAGTGAAGTTAGGTTCTATTTTAACTTTTAAATCTTGTCTTAAAACATATCTTTTTAAGTTAGCTTTTAGCCTTTAACACCTAATTACTTTATTATTGTTAAATTTAGTTTATGTCCATATTTACTAAATTAGTATATTCTAATATTGTAGTGCACTTTTGATCATCGCATGTTAAAAAGCGCAATATAAATTAATAAATAACACATAATTATTATTATTATTATTATTATTATTATTATCATTATTAGATGCTGGTCACCTTTGGGTAACATGGGCTTGACTTTTACAGCTATCTTTAATAAGATACACCCTAAATACTTTTTAAATACAATACAATACTATCTATAATAATATTGTTTTAAACGTTCTTGCTTGTGCTTGACTACCAACAACTGATGAGAAATACTCTCAGTTATGTAATGTTCTCATATAGGCAAAGAAAAATGGATAGGTAGAGAGATCATGTTATATTTATAATTATTAAAAACTGAATCATTGTATAATGCAATTCGAGGGATTTGATTGGCTTAGCGGCCATGGTATATGAGCAATTATACCATGGCGGAGAAATAGCGACCATTAAATTGTCTGCTGGTTATTCTTGCACAGCGAAATCAGTAAGATCTAGCAATATTTCTTGATTGTTTTTAATAAAACAATTATTCCACTTGCGCTTGTTGGATATGAGATGATTATAGCCAACTCGGCGCTACGCGCCTCGTTGGCTATCTATCATCTCATATCCAACGCGCGCTCGTGGAATAATTGTTAAGTAACATATCAAACACTGAAAGTCAGAGTGTTTCATCGGATATCCGAACACTGAGAAGTGGGTTGAAAAAAATGAGGTGCAGCCAAATCTTTTTATCAAAATATATTATTTGGGTGTTTGGAAATCAGGTGAAACACTCTTTTGAATGTTTGATGTAGCTTTTCAAACCAATGTCAGATAATTCTTGGAGAAATTCAAAGCAAAACTTCACCAAATTTTATGATAATAAAATTGAGATTACATTTCCAAACCTCCTTCATGGTAGTCATTTGCTTTGTCTTCTCTTTATAAATTATTTTAAATCGCTTTGAGAAGTATGTGTAATAATCTTTTCAATTCATATTTTTAAGGTTCAGGAACTGATAGAAAAATCCAATGATCCAAAGGTATGTTTTGTTTCCGCATTATTCTTGTTTTTGATTCTTCTTTCTTAGTTGTGATGAGCTGTTCTGGCGGTTGTCACAAGAAATCAGATTTAAACTCAGTGGTTTCATTTATTTGCTCTTTAATATTTACATCTACACTGGATATTTGTATTTGAAGGGCTCAGAGCATTAAACCAACCTATGTGCATTTTAGATCACTTTTTGTTGTTATATCTCAGATTTATCAAAGATTTTGTTTGTGGCCTTGAATTTCTTCAGGAAACGCTGCTTTGCACTTTGTTTGCAATGAAAACCTATGATTATGAGCAAGATTGCCGTTTTTAACTCAAAATGAAGTGCATGAAGCAGTGGATAAAACAGTGGAGCAACATTTCCTGAAGGAATTCAAGGTCACATGCAAAAACTCTGGTGGACCAGTGAGCTAAAACAACAAAAAGCGCCTTCGATCTGAACTGCACATGTGTTGCTTATGGGCAGACTGAGCCTTTCTTCTGTGATCATCTGTATTTTTTCTTTTAGGTTAAGGAACTTAAGGACGTGAGATGGCATTTTATTGGTCATTTACAGACCAACAAATGCAACAACCTTGTTGGTAAGGACTTGCACATTTTGAGTGTGGGAATTTGCTTTTAGCTAGAATTTAAAATTGTGCAGTTCCAGAAAAAATCCATACCCACCCCATGGAAGGTCATAGGAAATTCCTAGGGGGAGGGGGGTCTTAAAAGTCAAAATTTTAGAAGCAAAGTATGAAGCTTAACTGGAATTTCCTGGGGGGGGGATGGGGGGTGCAAAACAAAAAACCTTCCATGGGGGGAGTATGGACATTTTCTGGAACTGCACATTGTGTTTTTTAAGTCATCAGTGAAGGAACTACATGTCCCCTCATTCCCATACTGCGAGTGGTCTATCTTTTGCTTGAGAAATATTATTATCCGCGCAAAGGAGAGACTGCTCATAGTCTACCTCATTCCCAGAAATATCTGTAAAGCCAGCAAGAAACTGCTGTGGGAGTAGAATCAAGATTTGGTGTGGAAATAAGGACGTTTAGCACATCAGTAAGCATCTAACTACGCCACACCTGTTAAGGCTGTTGATTCTCACCGCACGTGATTGATTGAAAACTGATAAGTGCTAATCCATGATTAAAAGATAGCGGATGTTTTCATCTTGCTTGTGCAAAATGGTTTTGAAAGCTAACGTCATGCTAGAATGCTAATGTCATGGAGAATTCAAAAGCAAAATGGAAGGGCAAAATGTTTCTGGTACAAGGTTTTTTGTTAGCCTCCCTTGCAGATGCTCTTTTGGCTCGTCACAGAATCTACTCCTCCCCAACAAGAGGAAAGATTGCGTGACAAGCCCAAAGAGCTTTTGCGACAGAAGCTAGATCTTTGTTAACAGATGACGTAACTGGAATCAAAGCTCACACTGACCCAGGGTCAGGGGAATGGTACATGTAATCCATGATTCTCAAATAAATGACTGCATGTTTGATTTTTGGCTGGCGGTAACTGCAATTCACCACTTAGGCTTCTCATGTGTGATCTTTGGGACCATTTTGTGCCATTAGTCAGACAAAGTTAAACTCACTTAAATTATAATTCTGTCAAATTTTTAACTTCTGTGATTTTAAAAGTAATATAAGAAAGAAGAATTCTGGGTGGTATTGTCTCACTTTCTTAGTAACATCACACATGATGAATATGGTGGCCACTAAGAAAAAATGCATAAAGACATTTGCTAATAATTTTAATGGTATAGTTTAGTGGCGAGTGGATTCAGTTTAACACCTGGGTTAAATTGCCCTTCAGTCGAGCTTCTTTAATAGCTCTCCACTAAAGTACTATACACATACATGTACCATTTTACAACTGGACTCCAAGTTTTGAACATTTTACGGCATCATTTTATGGTCTATAAGAGTATAAACCATAGAAAACTGCTGCAGATTTGTTTTTTACAATAACATGGAAAGTGAGCACGTTATATCTGATGTCATTTTTGTCTGTACTCTTATGGACAATAGCTACGAGCCTATCAGCACTTGAATTTTGACTGTTACTGTGAAATAAAATATTGATATCCAAGGCTTGATATGTTCTCAAGGGTGCACATTCACCTCAGGTTGTTAAATTCCACCCTTCAAATTTGTTGAATGAGTGAAAGGTTATGTGCCAACAGCCCTGACTCCTTGTCTCACCTCAACTCAGGTGTGCCTAACCTGTTCATGGTAGAGACTGTGGACAGTTTAAAGCTTGCAACTACACTCAACTCTTCATGGAGTAAACAGAACAAGCCAAATCCTCTTAATGTGATGGTGCAAGTGAACACCAGCCAGGAAGAAAGTGAGTATTCCATTTGCAGCAAGTTTATAACCCATGAATGAGTGAGTAAACGAACCACTAGGAGCAGCCAAAAGCTCCATATTGCTGATTCTGGACAACGAATCTGCTACTTTAGAACTACATGTACTTGTATTGGACTTTAGAGCAGTTATGCTATGGAATCATTTTCAAATATTTTGTTTCTCTCTTCAAGTTTTTAATCATTTCTTAAGGACGGTGCCTACTAATAGTCAGGTATTTTTGTGCGGTTATGACTATGCAGGAAAAGCAGATCTTATTTCGGCCTATTGGAACCCCAAAAAGAAAATGCGGCCTAACAACGCATTTTTCAGAGATATTTAAGCAGCAATAATTGAAAAAAGCGTTAAAATATAAAATAATGTATGGATATGTACGGCCTTTTTTTCCCAAATTGAAGCCTAATTATCTCTGAAGAATGCGTGGTTACCCCTAATTTTCTTTTCGGATTCCAATAACCCGTGCAAAGATCTGCTTTTCACGCGTAGTTATGAACCGCACAAAAGTGTATGTTAAGTGCTAAGTAAAGTAAGTAAGTAAGTGAACTTTATTTAAGACTGGGTGACCCAATCAGCTACGGGGCTGTTATCCTGAGGGGCCCTGTATACACCTAAAATCATTATAGCAAAGTAATGAATTACAATGAATGCTTGTAGTCTGAGAAAAAGATTACAATATATGGGTTTCTAATAAACACTTTTGGGCTAAAATATTACAAGATAGAAAAAATATATAAAACATTTACACACTGAGAAAAATCTATGCAAAATCGTGTTTCATCATTAGTCGCTTAAAAGCCTCCAAGGACGCTGCCCGTTTGTATGTTTCAGGTAAGGAGTTAAATAAAATCTCTCCGGAGTATCTAAAAGTTCTCTTCCCGAGGCTAAGTTTGGGTCTTGAAGGATGAATGTCTTCACGCCGACGTCTATTGTAACTATGGAAACTGTGGTTTCTTTTAAAACAATCAGAAAGATACTGGGGCACTAAATCATTAAGACATTTGTAGACTAAGATAGATTTGTTCTTTTTCCTTCTAAGTTAGGCCATCCTAGCGTCTTGAGAGCTGCGCTGGTGCTATCTCGTCTGACAATTATACGTGCAGCTCGATTTTGTAGGCGCTGCAATCTACTCTTGCACTCAACAGACAATTCACCCCAGGCCGTGTCGGTGTAGCACAGGACTGGTAACACGAGACAGTTGTATACGCATTTCGCTGCCTTAAGCGTTAAACATGATCGGATGCGGCCGAGTAGACCCAAGCGCTTGTTAACCTTGGTAAACACTTTACTAACATGCCCTTTCCATTAGAGGTATTCGTCAAGGGTGACCCCTAGGTAGCAAAAATTTCTCACTTAATCGATGAAGCTGGGCATTTGCAAGTTTCTGTTTAGAACCAAAGAGCATACATTTGGTCTTCGTGAGATTTAGAACAAGCTTGCTGTTTTTCATCCACTGTTCAACTCTTTGGAGGTCTTCTTGGATTTCCGTCATGATGCAGTCTGGCTCCGAGCCAGTACTGGCATGGGGCAAAGAAAAAAGTCTGTAATCGAACCCACGACCTGATCGTCCATTGCTCAACCGATTGAGCTACGAGGCCAGACCGGAACAAGTCGTGGGTGATAGTGCTGGTAATTGTGACAGTGTGAATGTGAAGGGTGCTTTACCGCTAGCACTAAGGACACAAAATAAATAAATAAATAAATAAATAAATAAATAAATAAATAAATAAATAAATAAATAAATAAATAAATAAAGAAATCAATAAATAAATAAATAAATAAATAAATAAATAAATAAATAAATGAGTAAATAAATAAATAAATAAATAAATAAATAAATGGTCTTAAATGATCATGTTTGTTTGTTCATAGGCAAGAGTGGCTGTTCCAGTGATCACTGTGTGGAGCTTGTCCAGCACATTATCACCCACTGCCCTTACTTGAAATTCACAGGACTAATGACTATTGGTGAGATGAACTTTGACTGGAGTCAAGGGGATAATCCTGATTTTATTGTAAGTATTAGTAAGTACCGGTAAACAGTCATGTATTGTAACGATTGGGTGGGAGGGCCATATTGGAAATAATAATTAGGAGGATAAGTTACATGACACCAACATCACAGTTGAACGACAACTGTATACGCTGGTGTAAGATTTTCTGCCAAGGTCATTGTCCAAGAAAGTGGGGGTGGTGTAATGGAGATTATTTTTTTTTTGTCAAAATTTATTTAAATATTATTAATTTATTTTATTAAATACCTTGCTAATACATGAGCTGCTTTCAGTCGACCAACAAGATGAAATCGAAGGGATGTTCACAGAAAATTGCGATGCGCGGGAATTATAATTAGCGCAGTCTCTTGATATTGAAGCAGCGCTGGAATTTTATGAGAATGAACTTCCTTCTCCTCATGTGGTTGATATTGAGCTCCAGCGATGGAAGAGAAAGTGGTAGAGCACTGAGGATGCCGACCTTCCCACCAGTGCAGTTCAGACACTCGCAGCATGCGATCGAGAGTTCTTTCCTAACATCCACACCTTAATCCGCATTTTGTGTACGTTGCGATGACGTCAGCTGAATGTGAGCGCTCATTCAGTGCACTAAGAAGGTTAAGAACATACCTGAGGTCGACCATGTCAAGCGAGCGAGAGTCTGGGCTGGCGTTGATGAACATCAATTACCACCGAGACATAAATATCGAGGAAGTGATAAACACGTTCGCTCAACGGCAACCAAGGCGTCTTCTGTTTGCGTAGCGTAAACGCCAAAGTCTTGTACGTACGTAATGTAAGGATTTTAGACCAACTGTTTTCGTTGGAACCAATTTGGAACCCCCCCCCCCCCCTTCCCTCCTAGAAATCTTGGCTACGCCCCTGCGTTTTGTGTTTGACCACTCAGTTTCTGCTCGTTCAAACAGCGAAAAACACGCAAGACCTCACGGAGACACTTGATACACAGGCTAACTCATATCTCAAGGTCCCTTCTGGTATCAAGGGGAGCGGTAGAGTCACCTATGAGTTTGATAGTCCAGTGATTACTTTTTCTTTAAACTTTTCTTATCGGGAAAAAGGGTCATCAGAAGAAGTGTAATTTTGGAGAACCTAGTAAAAATAACTTTGGATGAATGTAATTCAAGTACCCCGCCCCCAACCACCCCCTCCAAAAAAGGGTGGTTCCTTGGTGTAAAAATTATTTTTTAAGGAAAAAACAGTATTTTACTGTGTTATATCATAATGTTGTGAAAATAGCACGACTGCACTGGTGTTGAAACTGAGACTTGCTCATCGTTGTGGTTTTCTCTCAGTGTTTAGTAGACTGCCGGAAAGATGTTTGTGAAAGACTTGGCATTCGTGTGGAAGATGTGGAACTTAGCATGGGAATGTCAAATGATTTCGACAAGGCGGTAAGATCCCTGGAAAACAAATTACGTACTGTGTTTGTTGTCACTGTTTCATTATTAATAGCCCTTTTGAATAAAATGTTCCTTTCCCACCGTCCTCTCTCAAAAAGTGGGTTGGTCAATCGCCTAAGAAAAGATAAAAAAGCCGAACAAACAGCCATTGACAAATGATCCCTTGACTGCCATTTTGCAATGACCGCCTATCACTTCAAAGTGTGTTCAGTATCATCTGGTTATTACGGCTGATTTTGTGTCAGACTCACGTTAAGATGTATACAAAGCTTTAACATGCGATCGGGTCCAATTTAGTCGCGCCCTTATTTTCTCGGCAAATTTTAATCTCTCTCTAAAACTTCGCGTTTCCCGCGGGAATGGAGGATTAACAATGGAAAGGAAAGTAGAGCCAGATCCCAGGTTAACCAAGCTTAGTAAACTTGGAAAAAAAAACTGGGAAAAATAACTGGCGATGAAATTAGGAACGTTATGTTTGTTTGTTTTTTTTTTTTTTTATATATTCAAGCAAACGTTGGCACAAGAGCAAAACTTTTCGCGCGGCCCAGAAGCGAAAAACTATTTTAATGTACAGAAAAAGCTATGAGAACGTTTGCTATGCATGTTTCGTTAGGGCAACTTAGCTCTTTTTTTGGTCGATTTTATTTGCCTTCTTAATGCTTTTGCTTATGACAAAATCCATATACCGTTTGTATTATGCTATTAAACAAGCGATCAGAATTTAAACTCCCCTTAATACAAATACAAAAGACAAGGAACTGATTTTCTTTCTTTCTTCCTCAACGTCTGTTACCCTTTTGGCAGAGAATTATCCCCCACCCCCCCCCCCCCTTACCTTCTTATAAATGGTGCTATTACGAGAGGCAATTTTTCCTGTAACTTTCAACGTGCTGCCGGTTACGAAACGAGTTGAGGCCGAAATCGCGCGTGTCACTCTCCCTCCTCACAGCTTCCCTTGAAACTAAAATTGACGTTGCAAGTTGCAGGAAAAGTAGACTAGTCTTTTACCTTTCGCAACGTTACCACTTGCCTGATTCGTTGCAGCCTGTAACATGTTGTTTGCAACTTGCAACGCAATGCTTTCGTTGAACAGCGTTGGGTTGCAAGTTGCAGAAAAAAACATCCTTCAGGTAATAGCGCCTTTTGATAAGGAAATTCCAAAACAATGCTTGTATAATCTAATCTAGTTTATTTAATGTTCAATCAGATTTTAATGGGAAGTACAAACGTCCGAGTAGGCAGTACTATATTTGGTGCGAGACAACCCAAACGTCCAAACA
Source organism: Pavona decussata (assembly GCF_977016875.1). Lineage (NCBI taxonomy): Eukaryota > Metazoa > Cnidaria > Anthozoa > Scleractinia > Agariciidae > Pavona > Pavona decussata. The sequence goes on from NW_028145567.1 coordinate 1,027,874, forward strand.
ATTCCACAGCGGCGGAGGGAACTTCTCAACAAATCTCCCAGGGAACAACCATATCCAGCGGGACTTCCTAGCAAGCTCCCCAGGGAACCGAATCAACGTCTGGTGGATACCTTGAGGAGCGGAATAAACATCCGGCGGGACGTTGCAACCGAACCCCCGGGGGGAAAATTCGACCTCCGAGGATACGCTTCAATGGCCTGCGTTGCTGGCGGTTTTGTTCGCGCGGGGTCAAAAGTTTTGGCGGCGGAGACGCTACAATGAGTGGAAAAGCCGCTAGAGGAACAAAACTTTTGACCCCGCGTGAACAACGCAGGCTAACGCGTCAGAACTTGGCGGTGCTGGCCAGAGACTGAGACTTGCCATGGCAGAAATAAGCGCTGATTCACTTGCTGTGCATAATAATGTGACATAGCAAACACTACATCGACAAAAATACATTTGTTATTTTTGTTTTATTCTGACATTCATGCTGGCAAATCAAGAATCAATCAATGACGATTATCCTTTCATTGTCGTATAAATTATTTTTAGTTCAAGAAACCAAAATCGTGTATTCAAAAATTTCCCTAAACATTTTCATGACGTGCAATATATCACGAGTTTACAGAATTAACGGCCAGAGAGGTCACACTTTTAATCATGACTAAATTAAAGGGAACTGTATTTAAAAATGATTTGGGGAGATTCTAGCCTGCAAAGCTTGCGGAATGTTGGGCGAAGGCAAAAGTTGGGCGAACAAGCAGTGAAGCCGCGAGGGGAATGGAGAAAAGGCGATTTGAATTTTCTCGTTGCTCCGCGCGTGGACATTACCGCTAGATTCGCAGGCTAGAGAGATTCCGCTAAGTCTTGCCCAAATGTGCGGATCTCGTCATAGGCGTTGTTAAAAGCAACAACATTCGAAGAGCTCGTGCTTCTTTTATTGGCGAATTTAGAGCAAGAGTGCGGTGTTATATCGAAGATGACACGCGTTACGGGGCATGCATATGGTTCAGTGATGAACCGATAAAAAATACTATAAGTACTTATGTGGAAAAGATACAAGTTATTTAATCTTTTATGGAAACTGTTGTTGATCCTTTTGTAGAATTATGATTTGTTTCCATCGGGTGGTGTTACCGGTTAACACTTGTTTCCATTTCTCAAACTTACCTTGGATGTATTTTCGTATGAATTTTACGAGCGGTGTATTTTGCAGTAAAACACTCCTGTTTGTGTAGTAAATGGGGTTCTGTTTCCCCGACATGGGCCCGGTTGTTCAAAAGCCAATTAACGTTAATCGACGATTATAAGTTAACCGAGGTTTTCTGCTCGCTCCTCAAAATTGTTTTTAAATTATAATGTTAATTAAGCAAGTGGTAAAGTCAACGTGAAAAACTGAGGGACAAAAATCTTTTTGAAAAATCTTAATCATCGTGTTTTTAAACTCGAACCTGAAGTTGTTGTTAATCCAGGATTAGCTTAATCGGGCTTTGGACAACTGGGCCCACTGCTATGACGGTTGGAAATAAGCCATTGTGTAAACTTCATAAGGTGTCCAATATCACTTTGAGATATGGAACAGTTAACCCGGTTACTAATGCCCCAACATTATAGACTTTTTCTTACCTAAGGATTTATTCCAGATTAGCACATTGTAGGATTACCGCAAAAAAATTCGTTAAGTGTGCCCGTTCCCACGTTTTTTTACGCTCATCACTGCGAATCGCCAGTAAAGTCAACTAATCTGTTTGGGCGATTTTATCACGACTTTTTCAAAACACTCCTCGATGGAGCCCGGGAACAAGGTTGAAGTGCCACATCGTCGCGATCAGCGAAAAAAATCGCCAGGTGTGCCCGCATCAATTAGTGGCGAAAATCGCTCGCTGGCGATCAAATTCGCCGCGATCGGCGTATAAAATCGCCAGGTGTGTCGCCAGCTTTACTGCCTAAGAAAATAGCGGACTATTTGAAGTCTTGCTACGTTCCTTAGCAAGATATTTGACAACTAGATATATTTTGCGAAAATTGGTACATTATTTGAAATCTCTCTGCACTAAAAAAAAAAAAAAGAAAAAAAATTAAACCCGAAAACACTTGCTCACAGGTTAGCTATGCTACAAATTTCATCTCCACTTTTACAGAGTTCCCTATCTTCGACATGCAAAACTTTACTTTGTAACCATTGGTTTATCGTTACTTCTTATATTCTGTATTTGAAGCTGAAATATTTTAGGCCCAGTTCGTGAAGAAAAGGCCTTTAAAACATCCGAAGGGGATCGTTAAGAATAATGAGGATTTGTAGTCTGAAATGTCAGCCGTCTCCTCTCCCTGACCCACAGGGGGCGCGCCCCCTGTGGGTTAGGGGATAGAGAGTCAGGCATGGAAGGGAAAAAAAGGCTTGGAAGGGGGGAGGTGAGGGAGACCTAAAAAATTGGATGGTTACTGAATCAATTGAGAAACTCTCTCAATTTGGTTGTCAAAGTATGACCAAGCTTTTCTTTAATGGTCTGTCACGTGGAAACGGGATGCACGAACCGTGTGCCCACCTGCGCGGCATGTGTCTCATGAAGTCCGTTCGTCTTGTTGAAGTACAGGGAAAGAAAACGATCACAGTAGCTTTTATTGGGATCAAACACAGGGGGCTGTAGCGGGGTTTGTAGCTTGCTTGTCGCCGCTCATGGCTGGAAATTGCGCTCAGGCGTAATAATTGCAATTAGACCACAAGCTTAAAGTTTTTATTGGCCGATAATTGGCGATTAGATTGACGAAGCCTTTAGGCAGGCCTGGCCTCGAGGTAATTATTTTACAAGATCGATAGTACCCGACTACCCGAGAGCGAGTTGTCAAATTGTTTTCGTTTAACCGGTGACCGATTTATTCAAGAAAGATATCTGGTAACAGTGAGTTATTGCTAGTCTGTTGTTTTGAGAGTCAAGTAAATTTTTCTTGCCTGCTCGTGCGAGTCTCGCGGTCCCCACCTCGTGTCGAGTCTCCTCGCGGGAGGCAATTATCGCGCGCGCTCGCGTGGTTATACAAGAGACTGCTCGTAGTCTATCTTGTTTTATATAATAAGCTCAGTTATGCACGCATTCTGATTGGTTCTCACTTATGATCTAGTGGAGGACAGACGTATAGATGACGTCATTGACATTAAAACTTTTGCCCTGCGCCTCATGTGCCACATTTTTGCTCTTACCACATTTTGACGTTATATTGGAGTGAGTTTACTGAACAGACGCACGGCAACATGGAATCTAAAGCGAGATTCTCGGTCGCACGAAGTTTCACCGTATTTGTTCAGCCTGGATTTTCAAGTTAAACCAGAAACCCATTTAGGCTCCTGCTTTACTTATAACGTAATTTTTGAAATTACAAAGGTTATTCTACTTTGTACCCTTTAATGGTACTGTTTACAGACGTATGACTTAATTATGTATCGAGGGAGGTTTCCCGGAATATGATTTTCGGTTTCTCAGAAATTTGGCTCGATTTTCATTGGCTGACGATTCGCATCGTCATAAATTTTCATATATTAAAGTGTAGACTTTTCCCGAAAGTGTAAGTTCCTAGGTGAAAACCCTCGGTTAAAAGAAAGATACAAGGTGAACAACGAGTTTTAAAGCTGTAAACATTTCCTTAATGAAACAGCTTGGTAGACAAAACCGTTCTTCGTTCGCTGCTCAACCCAAAGGCTGTTTTAAACCTTCGGAGTTTCAGGTAATTTATTTAGCTTTACAATATGATTTTAACGTTTATGAAAGCTCATATACACGACAGAATTTCGATAATTTCGGCGAACAACGGTTTAAAACTCGGTCTTCAAATTAGAATTCTCGCTAACTCGAAAGTCAATAGGAATTTAACATCGGACTTTTCGCTTATAACTAAATATAACCTGTTTAGGTAGAATAAACATCGGGATTGAAATGTGTAAAAATTATTTATCCGATGATGTGGATATCGCTCAAGCGGATTGATTGTGTTCAGCTCGAAACCTTTGAGCTGGTTGAAGAAGAGCAACAGCAATGCCTTAGTTACGTTGTAATTTATTGCTTCACAAACTGCTGCGATCAGAGTTGGAAACTTGCAATCAATCGAAAAGATAAAGGAATGATTATTATTTAATCCATTTTTGAAAATGTTTTAAAAAAATTTGCCGAGTTGGCGTTGCTTATAATTTATCCCTGACGAATACCGTTCTTTAGGCGTTACGTTTAAGGTATTCTTACTACTTCCGCAAGACAACTCAAAGCGCCGAGTCTGATATACAAACCGGAAATGCAAATTTTACTTTTGGTTTCGATATAAAATTTAAAGGATGTATTGTCATTTCACTGGATTTCAAAACACTTTTTGAACCGTATCTGGCTACTTTCAATTTTCCATGTCTGCGAATATCTTTTTTTTAGCTTCTAAACTTTAAATTTCCAAGTTTATTATAAAGAAATATGCGATGATACTCACATGACGTTAGTTCGCAAGGTGTTATGGGAGCCATTGGGGAACTTAAGCAACGATGACGGCGACTTCGCAAATAGAAATTTAGTTTTGTAAGTATTGTTTGTATTGTAAGCAGTGTTAGTGTTGTAAACACAAATTCAAGGTTTTGTGGAGAACGTCAGAGCACACGAAGGTGAGTTTTTCATTCTCTTTCCTTACTAAGGGACCGATCGTTTATTACGTCCTAGGGGGGAGGGGGGTAATTTTTTTCAAACGAGCTCTTTTTTTTTGGGGGGGGGGGGTAATTTTTTACCTTGTACGAAAAAGGAGGGGGGTAAAATTGTAAGACATACAAAAGGTACCAACTAAATGTATTTAGCAATTATTCTTCTCATCATTTAAAATCATAGAGTTGGTAAAATCGACAAGAAACTTCTCCATATCGCTACTATTCTTTAGAGGGACAAAGATCTTGCACATAATAGGTTGAGTAATGACATAGACAGGCAAAGATTTTTTTTGTTTTTTTTGGGGGGGGGGGGGGTGGGGAGTAAAATTTTCATACACTCGATTTTTTAAAAAAACCACCTACCCCCCTAGGACGTAATAAACAGTAGGATAGGATAACTTTATTTATACACGGTTTTTCCATCCGCTACTTAGATCAGTCCCTTAACGCACTGTTGAACGCCATTCCTATCAATTTAGTTCCCGGATAGTTCGGCCACACTGTACAAATTGACAAATTGGAATAATCGCAAAGTAGTAGAAGAAACGCGAAGTTATATTTTCAAGTGACATTTTCGTTGGCGTTGCCGTCGTCGTTGTTTTTAAAGTTCCCTAAATTACAACATGTCCGAGAGCTCACCGCGTTCTTTCATATAATCAATAGAGACTCTGAGAAACAACGCCAACGAAAACGTCGTTTGAAAATAATAGTTCGCGGTATTTGTTACTACCTCGCGATTATTCCAATTCGTTCAACTTGTATAATGTGGCCAAATTATCCAGGAAGAGAACAGGTGGAAACGGCGTTCAAGTTGAGACAGAGATAAAAATATAACGTTATAAAAATATTTATCCTCGAGCTCATGAGCTTTGTTTCTCCAGAAAACCTTGAATTTGGTCGTGGACGAGTAAGGCGGAGAAATGTACCGAAATTTATAACGCACGTGCCGGGCCTTTGTTTTTCTCATTTTAAAAATTCTATTATTGACGTTCTCGTTGCCTTCGCCGCAGTAGCTTTTTACTCCCTAGTGACTCTCTTATGCGGTTTTTTTTTGCGGTGCTGTTGTATCTCAAACAGAAAAACATTTTAAAAGGGGACAGGCTAAACACGATTCCCGCTGGTTGCCAAATGTGCATGGCTATAGCTCGCCGGAGTTAGCTCTGTTGCAACTTAACGGCTCAGATAGCCTGCAAGATTTCAACTAGCGCTAAATGTTATATGAAAAGGTACAAAATCTTCACTCGCGATATGCAGTTTATACTTTTAATCTACAGTAAAGTTGCAGGATGTTTTTGTAGTGTAATACATCCAGATATTGGAAAATCGATTCTCAAACTCATTAATAATTCATCAAGAGAAAACAATGAAAGAAAATCACTACAGTGACCGTGGTTTGAATATATATGTGTTCCTAATTACCATAAAATTTTGCCAACATTAGTCTTGAATTTCTCCATTATCATCTGAGAAGCCATATCAAACACTCAAAAGTGTGTTTCATCAGATATGCAAACACGGAGAAGTCGTTTAAATAAAACAGGCTGTGCCTCGTTTTTTCAACCTACTTCTCAGTGTTTGGATATCTGATGAAACACGCCTTCTCGTGTTTGATATATTACTTATCCCACGAATTCGTTTCTTCGAGTTATATGGATTTCCAATATTTGTCGATTATTAAATTTTATCGCCTAACAAAGATCGATTTTTACTGACTATCCAAATAATCATTCCTGGTGTGGTAGTCAAACCACTTCTCGAAAAACGTGAATGTTGTTTAGAATGCAACATGTTCGGTATGTACATGTGACACGAAACATGCTAATGTTCACTACTGACCGAAATTTCATCGGTCTCGCTTCGCTTTCTTGACGTAATTGGCTATTTTCGAGTTGCTGTGAACCTAAGGTTAAGTGCAAAACGTTTCATATGAAAATTAGTTTTGTTTGCATATGAATGAAAACTAATTTTCATAACTAAAACTTTGCACTTAGCTTCGCTTTCATAATGAGGTTCAAAGAATCTCGGAGGTCTATTGATTTAACCGGTCGGTAATCGAACTCAATCGAGCCACCCCGGCGTCTCCGCCCCCAGAGGGACTTCTACAGGCCGATTTAGACGGTACAACGTTTGCTTGCCACTGTCTGATACGATTTCTGTAGCGCGCGCTGCTAGCGTCATGCAAAAAATAGCACACAACTAACGTAGTTCAACATTCGCTACACCTAGGATTGCTAGGTATAGGCAATGTTGAATGAAGACATTTTTGCCACGCAGATGCAAATTTTGTTTCGGAAACATACAGTTTAGCCAGCGAGGAAATATTTTGGCACAAAACTCTGTCGAACGGAATATTCGCTTTCAGGAGAAAGGAAGCGTTTGAGACTTTCGTCCCAGTTGCAACCTAACATCCTCAAGGTAACATAATTGAAGATAACAAAACAGAAGAAGGGTATCCGGTAACATATTTCACAATGGACCATTAAAAACAATTACAATTATCGAAACGGAGGACTACAGTTCCACAAGAGCACGCCCTTGGTTTTATCCACCCCGAGGAAACAATGTTTCCTAGTTAAATCTTATAGCCAGGGCCGTACGATAAACGGTCAATCAAAATATGCTGGTTATTGACGTTAAAAAGTAGTCAAAAAATTCGCGTCAAGTTATTTTATACTTTTTACATGTACTGCGTTACCTACACCACAGTTAATTTCAAAAGATAGCAACAGCATTTGGGGAACACAGGCAGAGGAATGATCTTTTGTCAGTGATTATTAGTCAACTGTATTAATTTGTTTGGATGTTATTTCAAAACGTTTTATACAGTAAGACCCTCCGCTTTTGATTAAATTTACAATTCAACATTTCGTACTCGTTCACAGACACCCAGCTCTTTATGGAAGTTGTAGTTAAACCGTATAGGCAAGTTCCACGTGGTGGAGGTGGAGGAAGAGGCCGGGGGCGCGGAAGAGGGGGCGGTAGGGGCGGAAGGGGTGGAGGATCCGGAAGAGGGGGGCGCAGTGGAGACGGAGCCTCGCAGCATCCCCGTCAAGTTAGGCTTGGATTCAAAGCACTTCAAGATGTAGAGAAAAAAAGCCCGGACGAAATCGTCCTCGATTTAACATCCAGTCGATGTTTCCCTGCAACAGGGGATTTGTTAGAGCAGTCACCAATGAAGGATGACTGGATCGTTCTGATCGTCAGCATTGTTGCCAAAGCGTGTGGTTGCAGCTCTAAGGAGTACTTGTTAAAGCTGCTTAACCTGCTACCACAGTCAATGTTTCTCAAATTACACCTGAGAGCATTCCTCAACAGGCTGTCCGCTTGCAGAATGTCTGCCTCCGACGTCGCTACGTTTTTGAGAAATGTCCTCAAAATAATGAACGAGTTGCTCCGAAGATTTCCGAACTCCTACGCCGATCTTCCGGTGAACGACTTGTTCTGTGGAATCAAGTTTTTGTCTGACAGTGGAGAGCTAAGCGACGTCTCACTTGTGAAAGACGTGGAAGCACTGTTAAAACTGAAAAATCAAAAGGCAGACGAGCTCAAGAAACAAGAAGAGGAAAAGCAACACAAAAGGAGGCCTCGCAGAGATGGTGAGAATATTTTTTAAAAGGAAAAAGAACTGACGCCGGCTGTTTCAGTAGTTGATCCGTGTAGGTCTTCTTCTTGAGCTTCCTTTGGGGATTTTGGAGAGCCTACTTTCAATTCATGACAGACAGCCCAAGATATCAGACTTCTCGTACTTAAGATATTTTAACCTGCGTGGCCGTGTGCTAGAAAGGAGGGGGAAAGAGGAGATTCGGCCGCGCGCGAGGCGAGTGATTCCCTGGCTCTTTTCTCGGCCTTTCTAGCACCTTCCACGAAGGCTAAAGATATTTAAACTTCTTTAATTTGTCCGGCTCAAGGAAAATCGAGGGATGATTGAGCGGTCGATCACGCAAACGAGTGCAAAACAGGCGTCGCCTCCCGCGAGGAGATTCACCACGATTTTCACGCGCACTTGGTTGTTTGGCTTGCTCTTCTTAATCCCTTGGAGAAATAAAGCACTAGTCTTTCGCGGTAGTCTGTGGCCATGAAACCGGTATTCGTGAAATTTTGAGAAGAAATCGAAGGATCTGTAGAAGTTCCCTTCATTAACCTGTGTTTGCACAACATTTCTTGTTCTCAATTTCTTTTAGCACAGTTTAAAGGCATCATTCATGTCCATGGAATTAGAAGATGGGAACTAAATATTTTCTCGAAATTGACAACTGAAATCGCCAACTTGAAACAGCCAAACAGAACCTTTTCTTGATTCACTCTAAAGGAAATTACTGATATAACTTTTTCACTATGTTTAGCTGGCGAGAATGACGATGTAAATCCACCTGACGATTTTCGTACGCTAAGCGTTATACCAACACAAGAAGACATCTTGACAGCGGAGCGACCCTTTCTCAGAAGAAACATAGTTGATGGGAGTTACCAAAACGCGGAGCATTATTTGGACGTACAATTTCGGCTCCTTCGAGAGGACTTCGTCAGGCCTCTCCGTGACGGGATCGCGAAGCTTTTGGAGCGTATCGGCTCCGCAAATATTGGCGCCTTGCAGGACATTCGCGTTTACAAGGATGTTCGCCTGTTGTATCCCGTTTGTACGTCTAACGGCCTCCGTTACAGGATCAAATTTGATAACACCAGGCTTAGGCATGTGCGCTGGGAGAACAGCAAGCGTCTTATCTTTGGCTCGCTGATGTGTTTGTCCAAGGACAAGTTTGAGAGTTTTGTCTTTGCCACTGTGGCTAATCGCGACGTCAAAGAGCTAAAACAAGTAAGCTGACAATTAAAGCAACTGTAAGGTTTTAACTTTGCTTCGTCTCTCCCGCGGTCTGGACAAATTAAATTTTGCAATCTGACATTGACAGCGATTTTCAATGTCCACGTGCACAGTGGACTATTCTCTGCTATGCTCGTAACACTGAAAGTGTCACGAGAAGACAAGATTTCTTTTATCTGGGCCCTCTCTTTTCATGTACTTCACACGAGCCAAACCTGATTACAGTTTAGGTGGACCCAAATTCGCACGTCTTTTCGCGTTTCACACCGGTTATCGTGTTTTTACTTTCACAACTGAGATGTGATTGGGTTATTGCAACAGTGGTTTTGTTTTATTTGTTTTCCCTTTTTCTTTCTCATTGGCTAGATGTAATAAGTGTGCTTTTGTTTACTTTAGAGCAGTTTCAGTTCAATTGAGTGTCGAAAGTAATTTCGCGTTTGCTTTAGTTTTGCTTTACTGCACTCTGTGATTAGGTGGCATCATTTGGGTCACTTTTTCAACCAATGAAAGTAAAACTGGCAAACCCAGTCGTGACCTGCTCGCATTCACTTTCCTCTGTCTGGCGCCAGTGACGTATCTTTGGTTTTAATTTTGATTGTTTGATTGCGCTGTTCAAGAGAGGTTGAAAAGGTACCCCTTCATCTTCTCTTGGCTATTTTAATCCTTCCTGATCGATCAGAGTAATAAGTTGGTTTTGGTATTCGACACTCAATTGAAAAGCGCTCTAATGGCAAATGCCTTTTTAAGTTCCTAATCGATGGTCAAGACTTAGAAAAGCTAGGGCAAGATGTCATTATTCAATTCATAATTCTATTTACAAGAGGTTCACCCTTTATATTAAGACTACACTCTTGGCACTCTTGGTATTTTTTGTTTAGGGTATCGTAGAAATCCAGTTTATCAATTTCTCTGATAACGTGAGACTTGAAGAAGGAGATGTGTACCAGATGGTGGAAAGTACTGTTTACTTCGAAGCTTATCGCCACATACTCGAGGGGCTCAAAGAAGTTGATCCACAACATTTACCTTTACAGGTAATGCTTAATCAATCACTGAAGTGACTATTGACTGCTAAATGGTCGCGTTTTTCTTTAAATAACGAGGGAAAGAGGTGAAAGTTATCAAAAATGGAACAACATAATGAGACTTGTGAATTGAATTATAGAGCTTGCATTGGAAACTTTGATTCTCCTCAAATTAAGTTATCAGGCCTCCTCCTAAGATTGCGACTCGCGACTGATCAAGTAGAAATTTGAAGATTGGGTGTGTAGCTGGCGCCGTAAGTTTTCATTTTAGGAGAGTTGTCCAGTTATAGCAAAACTTTTGCAAATAATTCGAACACCGAGGCTGTGAACTGTGGATATCTGTCGCATCAGATCACAAGCCACAACGGTATTTGACCTTTGATAGGTGAAGGATGTTAGTGACACGTTTCTTTGATGTTTTATTCAAACAGAAGTACATTGTCAATTGTGAGAAACTAGTTGAGCCTCCTGCGTACCTGAGGAACAGGTATCGTGGACGAGTGACCTTTGACCTCACGCCCATCATGAGCAAAGACAGCAGGAATGCGACTACAAGGTATTACAAATAAATAGCAGCTACAAGGAAGAGCAGCCCGACTGATTATAAAAAAGAAGTTTTTTATTTTTCTGGTTGTAGAGTCGTGCACTTCTGCCAGATGTGATAACTAATCAAGGGACACGTCCTCTGTTTTCATCTAATCAGGGCAAACGTCCAGTGTTTTCAACCAATCAGGGCAAACGTCCAGTCTTTTCAACCAATCAGGGCAAACGTCCGGTTTTTTCAACCAATCAGCGGCAATCCCAAGACATTTCATTCTGTGTATTTTCGCGCGCTTATCGCTGTTCGGTGTACATGTCGGATCAGTTTCATTGTGTTTTTCTCGGCTTTTGGTGGCGAAGAGATGACGATGTTCTCTTGGTCAGATATGATATAAGAACAGTCGGTACCAGAAAACGAAGGTACAACATCAGCCGATATCAAGTTTGCATACTAGCGATGTACGTGAAAGGCAATACTGAAAACGACAGTCTTCCTCGGTAGGGGTAATAGAAAAATCGTAAACAGCTTGGAGACGTTAATTTTGTAGGGATGAGTCAGACTAGAAAAGGCCGAGCGCCTGTGAGACGAGAAAGAAATATTGTCAATAACAAGGGAACAATGAACCATAGAGATACAATGCCGTTTCTTTTTGTTTTTCGTCTCCCCATTTTCTCCACAACCTGAGTGCCCACCCGCGCGAAAATGCCCGCCCACGAACGCTAGACGTAAATATCAATTCCGACTGTTAGCTCTATTACATTCTTGCTAAAACGCTTTTGTTGATTCAATTTACAGCACTCCTTCTCTAACACAGATGAGACTACGACTTGCAGGGCTTAACCTCAGAGACGGCGCTCGAAAAGGTGAGTGACACGCTCTCTAATTGGAGTGACTCTTTCGGTGAAATGAATTAAATCTCCGAGTCCAGAAGAACTTAAGCCTTAAATCGATTTCTATACTTAACGAAGCGGCTAAGTAAGCATAACAACTTCCCAGAAAATTTAGAGATTGCTTATACACGATTATGTATCTAGGCCCAATCTTTCAATTCAAGGTTAGTTTCACCCTATAATTTATCAGTGAAACTTAAAATAAATGTCAATTCCAGTTCATCTTGTCTTGTTTTTCGGTGTTACTTTCCCTCGGCTATACTTTCTACATTGGACCAAGAATTAGCAGCAAAAATGCTTTTGAATAAGATGAAGACGAGCCTAGTTACCGTTCAATCCGGGATCAACGTTAATCGTCCAATCATGTGCGCGTCCGTGCTGATCGGACGTGTAAATCGTTCGTCCGCTCGAAAAAGTTACTAAAGTTGAATTTAACTTGTATAATGACTGCCAAACAGTCAAAGAAAGAGAATGATTCTCTTAAAGCACAGCTGGAAGTATTGACCAAAGAAATTTCAATGCTAAAAGCGACAATTAGTAATGCTGAATCAGCAAATGACACTCGTGCAAATGACCGAAGCCGCCATGATGGAGAGAATCGATGCAGTAGTTCCGCTAAAGCCGACGCAGAGAAAGAAGAGCGCGAGCATGGCCTTCAATTCCTGAGCAATGAGTACGACGATCTCTCAAGTTTTCGCCGTGAAGCCATCAACAAAATAAATCTTATAGAGGAAAAATTGAAAAAGCTTGGAGATCGAGTCGAAGAGCTAGCAAACGCCGTTGACTCGGCTGAGCTTTACAGTTACCAATACAACTTGAAAATTGTTGGATTGCCTCAAGCAGCGGAGTACGAATCTTCGGAAGCGACCGCAGCTTTATGTCTAAAGCTATTTGAAACCATGGGAGCTGATCGAATCAACATTAACGACATAGACATTGCTCATCGTGTTCCATCACGAAGAAGATCGAACGAAGGGGCATCGAATGGTAACAGGCCAGACCCAGTTATCTGCAAATTTACCCGCCGCCTTGCAAGAGATAAGGTCTTAAGCAAAAGACAAGAAGTTAGAAAGGTGTAGTATTCAGAGCTTGGTCTTACTTCCGATGACACAGTCAATTATCTTGCCGTCTACGAGCATCTAACTCCAAGATTACAGAATCTACTTTTTGAGGCCAAGAAATTCCAAACCAGCCATCGCTACCAATTTTGCTGGGCGAAAGGTTCTACAATCCTACTAAGGCAATCCTCCGACTCCCGTGTCATTAAACTAAAATCCATGAGCGACCTGGAAGTTCTCACCAGCCGACATCAGAGATAAGTTTGTTACCACAACTCTTAATCTTATTCTAAGCCTCATGACTGTAATAACAAACATTCAAACTTCTCGCCAACGCAGAAATGATCTTAAAGAACTACCATATTATAATGTAACTTCATGTCTACTTACCGTCCATGGTCAATTTAATAATAGTTTGGCTAACGATTTACCCACAAAACAACTTCTAGACAAATTACCTAGTCTTTACGATTTAGATCTCTTTAACCTAAACATCAATGAAGACATAAATCCTGATGAGAATTTTGCATACAAACAATCTCGATCTAATTATTACTCCCCGTACAAATTTTCCGAGATAAAGAGTTCCGTATCGGACTCGTCTTTATCCTTTATACATCAGAACATTAGGAGTCTAAAAAGAAATATTGAAAATTTCCAGGATCATTTACTTCATGAATTAAACTTTAATTTTAGCGTAATAGGCCTCTCAGAAACACGGATTACCAATGCTGATGCTAATTTTCTCACCTTTAATCCTGATATACCAGGTTATTGTTTTGAATATGTCCCAACACCTCTCTCTGCCGGAGGTGTTGGTATGTACATAAAGGAAGGAATTAGCTATAAGGTAATTGAAAAAACTTCGAATGTCTCTTTTCAAGGACTGTGGATAGAACTTCAATTTCCCAAAAAGACAAATGTCATCTGCGCTATTTTGTATAGGCAGCATAACTCTCCTGAGGATTTTCAAAACTACCTTGACTCGTGTCTAGAGAAATATAGCTCCTCCTCCAAACCTATTTACATTCTCGGCGACTTCAACATAAATCTCCTCAATTTCGAAACTTGTAGATACGCCAACGACTTCCTACTTTTACTCCAAAGTTATGCTCTAACCCCAGTTATCGATAAACCAACCAGGGTCCATAGCAGCTCTGCCACACTAATCGATAATATCCTTGCCAGTCAAGTTGATGATCTCGATTCCGTCTTAAGTGGTAATGTTGTGTCAGACATCAGTGATCATTTTTCCCAGTTCTGCCTCTTGCCTGCTTATAAACTGCAATTTTCACCTACAGCCATCTGTCGTGAATATCGCGATTTTTCTTCCTTTTCTGACGATTCTTTCCTAAATGACCTGGAGCAAATTGATTGGGACAGTATAGGCCACTCGAATCGCGATATAAACAAATCATTCTCCACTTTTTTCCACAAAACTCTCAGGGTGTTAAATAAACACGCTCCTACGAAAATTACCTCAAGGCGTAAAGCCAAACAGCAACTGAAACCTTGGATCACAAAAGGCATCAGGAGATCTATAAGTCTAAAAAACCAATTCTATCACTCGGGAGAAAACCAAAAATATAAACTCTATCGCAATAAAATTTCAACTTTAACTAGAGTAAGCAAAAAGCTTTATTTTCATAACTTTTTCTCGCGAAACTTACACAACACTAAGAAAACATGGAAAGGGATAAATGATTTAATTGGCCGCAGGAAGAAACCGAAACAGACAATTACCTCAATAAGAGCACCGAACAACAAGAGAGTGATTTCTGACGCACAGGATATATCGAATGTGCTTAACAAACACTTTGCTACCGTGGGCCATAAACTGGCCTCGGGGACGCCACATTCAAAACTTAATTTTCGTACATACCTCCAAGGGCTGTCGCCCGCAAATTCAAACTCTTTCTTCTTCGATCCAATTATACCTGCAGAAGTTAGTAATGAGATCGTTTCCTTATCATACAATAAAGCTCACGGATTATACTCATTCCCAGTTCGAATATTGAAATGCGCTAGCCACATATTATCAAGCCCATTGGCAAGGATTATGAATTTATCGGCTGAAACAGGAACTTTTCCCAATAAACTAAAATATGCAAAAGTAATCCCCGTTTATAAAACCGGCGACAAACTTGAATGTGGAAATTATCGCCCTATTTCACTTCTATCTAATATTAATAAAGTGTTCGAGAAACTAATGTTCAACAGAATTAAAAAATTTATTGCAAACCACAATATATTATCCACATCACAATACGGCTTTCGCGAATATCATTCCACCGAACATGCACTATTAGATATAATTAACAAAATTCAAACAAACATGGATAATAAACTTTTTTCATGTGGCATATTTATTGATCTGCAAAAGGCTTTCGATACTGTTGATCATGGAATATTACTGCATAAACTCAACCACTACGGTGTACGAGGCATTGTCAATGATTGGTTTCAATCATATCTATCATGTAGGTCTCAATCAACTCAAATCGGTTCTGTGGTGTCGGAGAAAGAAAATGTATTATGTGGCGTTCCTCAGGGGTCAATTTTAGGACCGTTACTATTCCTTCTATATGTTAACGACATTCAAGCTTCATCTAGTAAACTAGATTTCTTTTTATTCGCTGATGACACGAATCTGCTATTTGCTGACAAATGCTTAAAGACCCTGGAGCTTATAATAAACAAAGAATTGGAAAATGTTTGTGATTGGTTACTAGCTAACAAGTTGACTTTAAATACTAAAAAATCTAATTACGTATTATTTCACCCTCGCCAAAGAGCGACAGCAAATCGCCTTCACATAAAAGTATTCGACTGCGAACACAATGTGTTCGAACACCTTGAACAAAAAGATTGTGTTAAGTATCTGGGTGTGTTGATCGACAGCAACCTCTCTTGGCAATATCACATTAATTATATTTCGCTTAAGATAAGTAAAACAATTGGTATTATATCACGGTTGAGATACGTTCTACCCACTTCTATTCTTCTTCATATTTACCGTTCTCTAATCCATCCTTACGTTTCTTACGGTCTTTCAGTATGGGGCCAAACTTCAAAATCAAATCTGGAGAAAATCTTAATCCTCCAAAAAAGAGCCTTACGTCTAATTTATTTCCGCAATAACAGAGAGCATGCCATCCCGTTATTCGTATGTTCTAATATCCTTCCAGTTGACATGCTTTATTTCAAATCTATAGCCAGTCTTATGCATGATATCAATAACCAAAGTGCTCCCCTGAACCTAATAAATCTTTTTGATCGAGTAGATTCTGTGCACTCGTATAGAACCAGGTCTGCATCCACGGGCAAATTTCATATAAAATGCTCAAAGCTGACACAACTGAGCCACTCATTTTCGAGATTAGGTTGTAAAATCTGGAATGAATTACCGGAATCTTTCCTTGCAAAAACTAAAGCCTCCTTTAAGAAATGCCTTCAGACCAGATTACTAAAACTTCTTGATCAAGAGGATATTTATGTTGACGTCAACACTCTGATTAAAAACTTCAAATATCAGTGGTATGATTAGCTAATATGAAACTTTCTTAATTTTAATTTAGACAGTCATTATTTTTTACTTAACTTATTACACATTAATTATTGGTATATCTTTAAATTATATTCTGTAAATATATACTAATCAACTGCACTACCCGCCTAGATTAGCCTATGCTATTTGCGGGCTAGTGCATTCTTGCCTTACCTTCGTGAAAAATGTGCTTTAATAAATTGAATTGAATTGAATTGAATCAGCGAGTTTGCTAAAAACTGTCGAAAAGCACCAAGCCTTGTTTGCGGACGACAAAACACGAGGATTTCTCCTTTTTGTTCTCAGGAACTGATGTATCAATACTAAACCTGGCCTCATGGCCGTCTGCTGAGGATCTGGAACTAGACGACTCTCAGTATCGAGCCATACAGATGGCGCTGACCAAAGAGTTTGCTGTCATACAAGGGCCACCTGGCACTGGAAAAACATACATTGGGCTGAAGGTAAAAATACAATCTGTGAAAGTGTATCAATTGGAATTCTATAAATTATATTCAAACTCCTCTTTACAGTCATCAAACAGATGTATGACCGACGCTCTTCGAGGTTATTACAACCCCCCCTCCCCCCCCCCCCAAAAAAAAAACACCCCATCCCAAGGGGAGACATCTGTGTTGGATGTACTGCTAGGCGAAGTTGCAAGCCCAACGTCCTATCGTTTTATCCTTATCAAACGTGATCGACACTCCCGTTGCATTTAACTTAAATTCTGTCAGTCTTTGTGAGACAGTGCTTTTGTTTGCGCATTATCATTGACGACATTAGCATAATAGAGAGAAATGAGAAAAACGATTGGCATATCTTAACCTGGGACCAGGGTATGATAACACATAAGACGTCCTGAGAATCGTTAGAAACTTTTCTGCCAAGGCATACTGGCTTCCTTCTTGCACAGATTGCCATTGATTGCCATTGCCGTAGATTGCCATTGTTTTCAGTGTTTTATTTCGCGAATCGGCCGGAAATTGGGTGTCAAAATACAAGTTCACTTTGCGCTCCGATACTGTCAGGCCAACTCGAATCATAGCTTGTAAACCGGCGTTTAGAAACTTCTAAGAGGTACTGGCTTAAACTTAATCTTTCTGTCTTGTTTGCCGTAGATTGCCAACGTTTTGTTGCATAACAAGTCGAAGTGGGACACTGGAACCGAGCTTCTTGATGACGATCTTGACGAGCGCTTGCTGCTTTCTGAGCGCCGTCCAGTCCTTGTTGTCTGCTACACCAATCACGCGCTGGATCAGTTTCTAGAAGGAATCCATCAGTTTCACCCAAAAGGCATCGTGCGCATTGGTGGCCGGAGTCAGAGCGAGGTTATGAAGGCCTGTGGTTTGTCAGAGTTGAAACACAAAATGCACAAGGTTAGGCTGGTTGATTGACAATCTGGTTGGTCAGGCCATGGGTTTGACCAAAATTAGACTGTAAGCGCAGAAGTGAGGGGTTTTTAGGTTGAATTATAGAAATCTGAGCCCAGTTGTTCGAAGCACGATTAAGTTAATCCTGAGTTAATGTGAACTTTGATTCACGTTCAATTACTAATCAATAAAGATTCGTCAAAAAAATGTTTGTCCCTCAGTTTTGACGTAGCCTTTTATTTACCCTAAGGTGGAAATTAGCTTTTGAAACATTATTAACGAGCGGGATAAAAACCTCGGTTAACTTTTAATTGTTGATTAGCTTCAATCGGCTTTTAAACAACCGGGTCCTGAATAACTGTTAACTCAGTGAAGTCTGACATTTCTACTGCACTATTGTACTGCTTTCACTGACAAAAGACCAACATAGTCACTGACAATTATAAATTTAGCATCTCCACGTTTTTCATATCCGTGACAGTTTGCGGAATGCAAGCTCGAAGGTTCCATCTTTTGAGTGATAATTGGCGGAGGCAAACAGTGGCAATATTCCATAGGCTATCTTAAGGAAAACAACACAGCGTTTTCTATGCCTGCTTCGTTTTCTACATTGTTGCGATGGTGGTACAGAGTAGTGCCGAAAAGTAGCTTATTTTTCGATATCTTGTTGTCTGAATTGCAGAAGACTAATACTGTACTACTCCTCACGTTTATTAAATTCCTACTTTTATTAAGAATTTAAAAAAAAGATGCACTTTAAACATTTAAAAGAAATCCGAACAGCCACGTAAACCTCTCGCCTGTTGTTCTTGTTGACCATGTTTCCACCACACTGTAGCTTAAATGTTGCTTATTCCATAAGTATAATTCTTTACTTTTATTCTAGGACAAATCAGTTCCCCTACACATTAGAAGGGCTTTTTATGACGCTCACAGGGAAATGGACGACATCACTGGAAAACTACAGAGGGCAGCCGAAGATCTGAAGAGTTGCTTCGAAAACGTGCTTCATGAAGATGATTTGCACGAGCGCGCCAAGAGTATGACTGAGGTTCAATACGAGTCTTTGAAGTCCTTGGTACTGGGAGCAAAAGGCAGTGCTATATTGCACTGGCTTCAGCTGTCTTCGAACTCAGGAAACCCCAATCTAGGAGGTAATAATCTGTTTTTTTTTTCCAAACAAGGTATTCAAGACCTCTTCTTTGGCAGCTAGATGATGAGGCCATTTCCGCATTGCCCCCATCCTCGTTTTCAAAGCGAAGCTTGGTTAATGGGGGAAGCTGCATCTTTTCATTCACATATAAATAAAATTCATTTTCGTTTGAATGGCTTGAACCAGAGATTCATTCCAAAAATGGACTATTCCAGTTGTTGCACTGTGGTCCCGAGTTCACCTACTTAGCCACGCAATCAGATGTCAAGAGCCAACTAGCAAGGCACCTACCAGTTAAAATGGCATTGTTCAAATTTTTCGATATTGTTTTATAATATTTAGGACCACAACGCTAAGTAGTAATCAGTTGTATCACCAATAAAGCACAAGTTGTGCATGTAACAAGTTGATGCAAGATAAATATATAATGTTCATCAGATCTCGGTGATGGAGCAGATTGAGACTTTTATCAGAACGCACTAGAAGTCGTTATCTAGCCTATCCCACGTATACCCCCAAATAATGGCTCGCTTATTTTAAAAATAAGCCCAATGGTTTTGTAGAACTATAAATAGGTCTCTTTTTTAATTTGGCAAGAGGCAGACCAGTTGTCCATTTGTATGCGTAACCGAGTCGTTTGAATGTGTACGTGGCACTTGCTCCAACGCCTTTCGATTACAAGTCAAGTGCTTTACTGATGCTACGGCATTCAACTGTTCTGGACACAGTTGCATTCATTTGGCGCAGCAATGTGAAATAAATTCAACAAATCAACATAACTGATCACATGATCCTTGCTTCCCCTTTAGCTTCAGTACAACCTGTAGCGGTCTTCCCGCTAAACAGTCTCTGTGGTGGACTGGAGAGGATATCACGAGCTAACATGGCTACTTTTTCCCGCATTAAATCGGCTCCTGGTGTTGATGGGACTCAAAATGGCTCCATTCTACTAACAGGAACGCCTAATTCATTCGTTGAAATCCCCAACCGTGCCGGAGGTGGTCTAGATACTACGACCTCTATCACACTCCTTTTGCACGTGTTTCCACTTGGAAACAGAGGACCAATCTTGAGTTTCCACGAGGATGGCCTGGGAATCCAAATATGGCAAGAAGGCGTGGATGACGGAAAAGGACTTTTGACAGTCCGCTTCGCATGGAGAGATTGTTCCCAGCCCCCCGCTCTTACCAAAGCAGTGCTGAATATAAACGCCTGGAACTTTATTGGCGCTTCCTATGATCACGACTCTGGAATTGCGCGCCTATGGCATGATGGGAATGAAGTAGAAGCTAAGTTTTTAGGCAGAAAAATGGAGCTAGCAACTCAGTTTTCCATCAGAATCGGGGCCTTAGCGACTGCTGGACCGGCACATTGCTTTCGAGGGAGGGTTGCAGACCTCCATATTTTTGCTGAATCCCTGAGACGAGAAACTGTTCGAGCTGTTGG
Organism: Pavona decussata; assembly: GCF_977016875.1. Lineage (NCBI taxonomy): Eukaryota > Metazoa > Cnidaria > Anthozoa > Scleractinia > Agariciidae > Pavona > Pavona decussata. The sequence continues at coordinate 1,048,374 of NW_028145567.1, forward strand.
TGGAATTGTCCCACAAGGTAATTCATTTATGCGTGTTAGGAGATTTTATTTGCAACTTCGAGACACTAAGAAATTAGTTAATTATAGTCGTTACTCTTGAAGATTGCTCCACTCCTGACACCATAAGCGGAGAGAGGAAAAAATGTTTTGAATCAGACAAGTTTCTTGAAACTTGTGTGTGGAAATGTTGTCTCAAATATGGAGTTAAAAAAACTCGACTTTTAAATATGGAAACTTAACGTACACAGAGAACGAATCAAACGGCATAGCGCTGGCCCACCATGCACGAGAGCGCATAACCACCGTCCGTAACATCAGTAGTCAAAGCATTTCTGTCTTAACCTTAGCCTAAATTAGCTTTAATCGTTTTATAGGCAGTTCAATGTAGTTGGCAAATGGATAAGACAAGATGACTAATTTGATATCAAAGACACAGGAAGTAGGTTTCCCAGTCTTCCGAGCCAGAGGCTCATCAGATTTAAGTTTGAGACGAGCAAAGATGTAAGCGTTGCCTGACTGTTTTCCCTGACGAATTTCAGTACTTAAGTGGAAGCGTTGACACAAGGAAATATGATATATGTTTTAACACAATCGGAAATAACACAACATAATTTCAACTTAGCTATTTGTTCTTTCTCAAGCTGGAGCTGAAGCGGCAGGAGAGGACGATGAAGCAAATGCCGAAGAAGAGGAAGATGACATTTACGACCCGGATGTGCTGTATGAAGCGGATGCTATGCAAGACCAAAGAGTCTTGGACACCGATGACGTCAGTGTGTTCATTGCGAAGTCAGTTATGGTAAAAGGAAAAAGGCTCAAAGTTGTCGATCCCTTTTCATCCGGCGGAGAAATCGACGCTGATGGCTGGCAAGTCATGAACGCCGATAAGTTGAAGAAGAGGCTGAAGAGAACAATAATTCAAGAATTGAGCAGAAAAGATGTTATGCCAGATGAACGAGCGAGAATGGTGAGTCAATAGAGAGATTACCAATGACGCTTACGGCAAAAAGGCAAACGTGAGATATGATCACGTGACCATGTTTATCCTATATTGGCCGCTTGGTGTTTTCATGATCAGTTTCTCTGTCAAAACGAGTAGTTTTGCGTTAGCATCAGAGACTTGAATTAGTTTGCACTATTCACATCTTTGTACTCTTTATTTTAAGAAAACATAAACACGAATCTCACGTTTGAAAGAGAGATTTAGCATCGCGTTTGCGGCAAACGGCAAACGCCAGGCTGAAATTTTCTCTTTGATGAAAAACCAATGAAGCTTTTTTGGTTTAAGCTTATCTCCACCCAGTCGGCGAGAGCTATCGAGCAAACACGAAAAAGAGAGAAGTGAGTGAGAGAAACGCAATCTATGCATTTTGGAACAAACAGCGGCTTGACGTTTCCCGTTTGGCGTTAGCCGTAAACGCGAAGCTAAATCTCTCTTTTACGGCAAACGGCAAACGAGAGATTCGTCGCGTTCCTCTTTTCTGGAAAACTCGGGTATATAGATGTACATAGTGCAAGGTAATTCTGGTCTTTGGTGCTAACGCAAAACTACTAATTTTTTCTAAGAAACTGAAAACATTGAACGGCAAATGTAAGGTAAACATGGTCACGTGGTCATTTCTGCCGTTTGACGCAAAGGAGGTGCTTAATCTGTCTACTGATAAAGTTCATAATCAAGAAAACAAAAAGTAAACAAACCAACAAAAGCTTACTTAGCGTATTTTCATACTAAAGCCAGACCCGCGCCGTTCATTATGATATTTTTTCATGTATTATATATCCGAGAAGTTTCCCTTTTAAAACTAAAACTTGGCGTTAACCGTCGGTATGTTCATTTAACCAACAAAGCATAAACAGGTGCAACAAGAAGCAACTTTTCTACGGTCACTAACATTGGGATTTGTGAACCTTTTGTAAGAAAGTACTGTTGGACGACTGACTAAAGTACATCTAAACTTGCCAATCAGGTTCGAAAAACTGAATCTGAATCGAGATGTTAGCCCAATCCGTTAGTCTCTTGTTGGGGTAGTAACTACTTTAACCATTTCCCTGTTTTGATAGTGTGTACCTAGTAACTGACGTAACAATGAGCGGGGAGTGAAAGGACATACTGATTCACGTGAATCACTTTTAAAGTAACGGAAGGCACAGCCATATCACAAATCCCCTTCACGTAGAAACCATTCGAGAAACAAATCAGTGAACTGTCTCGTTCCAGATATAAAGTGTTAAGTTTCGTTTTTCGTTTCCTGTTAATATTTTGTTGCAGGTTAGGAATGTGTGGACGTTGAGCGTTAAAGACCGCTGGCGTTTGTATCGCCGCTGGATAATGGACGTTTGTGAGCAGTACCGCCGCACCATTTCGCTTTTCCAAGAACAATTTGAAGAGGGTGCCAAGCGACTGAAGGATATCAAAAACATGGAAGACTTCGAAATACTTAAGAACGCTGATGTTGTTGGCTTGACAACGACGGGTAAGTGCAATTGACAAACAGAGGCACTTCTTAGGAACCTTCCGTGCAGGGCTGGTCGCCATCCTCGTACCCAATTCCTAGGATCGTTTTGGTTAGCGATGGCTCGTCAGCTATCACTTCTAACTTTGACCTCAATTCACCTCTCGGTGATCAGTTGCACATTACGCTTCCAATCTTTTTTGCCTAACTTGAATTGGGTTTCTTTTTTCTTTTTCGTTTTCTTTTTTTTTTCTGGTTTCCGAGCTGCTTTAAGGTTACTGTAGGAAACAAACGTATGGCTGTGGAGAGTTTATCGTCTTAAACATGGAACCAAACTTCCGATATTGTTGTTTTGTAAAGCGCAAGATAACCGACGCAATGTTGTTTGTTTCAAATACACTTGTTTTGATCACTCAACAATACGGATGGATTAAATCCTTAAAGTACAAGCTTCCAAACTTATCTTTTACAAGAAATAAGTTCAAGCAAATTTCTCGAGAGAGCCGGCTTTGTTTCAAATCATTTCAAAATCATTTCGAATTTGAAACTCGTGCTTAAGCTTAACGCTCACTCAGAATGTCGGAATACATTCTAACACTGTGTGGTAACGAGAAAAAGTAGCTCAGAGCGGAAATAACTGGTTTCTTTTTTTAGCAAACATTAGTGTGTATATAGGAATGCGTGGCAAGCCCAATTAAACACGGAATGTCTACACTGGATTCTACCTATGACTAAACATACAAATTATCTATCTTCACTGTGGTCACTTGCACAAGGTAGTAGGTCATTACAAAAAATTATCTATGAATGGCACGTGTTCGGAATAACGATGCGGTTTTGATATGAAAACTGACATAACGTGCTTTTGTTGGGCTAAAACGCGTCTGCAATAACGAAGCGGTTGCCAGTTGTTATACGGTTTTATTATTTTTATATTTTGTTCATTTTGTGACTAACAAACCATAGTAGTTTCAATTTCTGTTAATGTCCTTTCCTGTTTATGTAACCTGAAGTGCTTACAAGCATCGCTACCTCTCTCACATGGATGGAATGTCTTAGTTAATTAATTGATTTTTGCCCGAGTTTCCTTGGTTCGTTGGTTCCTGGGTGGAAAAAGCTTTGGTGACAACTCAGTAAATGAATTAATATGGAAGTTTCCGTCATTATATGTTATTTAGGTGCTGCAAAGTACCGCAAACTGATACAAAGACTAAAGCCACGAATAACGATCGTGGAGGAGGCCGCTGAAGTATTGGAGTCGCACATTGTTACCTCACTAACTCCCGGATGCCAGCACTTGATTCTGATTGGTGATCATCAGCAACTCCGCCCCAATCCCACTGTCTTTGAGCTCGCCAAACACTACAAACTGGACGTGTCGCTGTTCGAGAGAATGGTAAAGAATGGAATGCCATTTGAGCGATTGCGCTTGCAGCATCGTATGAGACCGGAAATCTCCAAAATAATGGACCACATTTACGTCAATCCAAAGCTGGAGAACCACAAATCGGTGCAGAATTTTGAAAACATCAAGGGCGTGTCCTGTAACATATTCTTTGTAGACCACGACGAAAGTGAGGTGGGTGGCCAGTCTCGTCGCTTCTTAGCTCTGATTAGCCTAAAAAAATCGGTATTAAAGATACCGTTATCTGATGAAGATCAAAAAAATATATATTGGCTTGACATTTTTTAAACATTTTCCCCGTGAAGCGTCCTCGTTGAAAAAGTAGAGATATGTATAAATTTTAATTCGGCAAAACCGAACAAGAAAACGAGTAGAATAGAATTGTAGTGGTCGACTCAACCTCCGCTAGCATTCTTCAAGAAGAATGGTTACTCTGGAAACGAAACAACAGTCTCATTGCATGAGGGCAACAAATGGTGTTGGGTCAATAAAGATGTTTTTCAAATATGTTTTGCATAGTTAAATCATTCTAAAACTTATCAGGATCACTATTGTTCTAAAATACACTTCTTCGATGCTACTGTAGGATTTTCATGAGGAAGGAAAAAGCAGATCTAACGAACATGAAGCCAAGTTCCTGGCTGCTCTCTGTCGGTACCTTATCCTTCAAGGCTACACAAGAGAACAAATCACAGTCCTCACAGCCTACACTGGCCAGTTAATCCAGCTCAAGAAAGAAATGCCCAAAGATTTCTTCCGTGGTGTGCGAGTCTGTGCCGTGGACAACTTCCAAGGAGAAGAAAACGACATCATTCTGCTTTCGCTCGTTCGAAGCAATGAAGAGGGCAAAATCGGCTTCCTGCAGACTGAAAACCGAGTTTGCGTCGCATTGTCCAGGGCCAAGAAAGGCTTCTTCTGCGTCGGTAATATCAGTCTGTTGAAAGAAAAGAGCGAATTGTGGGGCAGGATAATCGGTGATATGGAAGAGCAAGGGAACGTGGGGAAAGCGTTGACGCTCGCGTGTCAAAATCACCCGCACAACGTGATCCGCGCGTCACGTGCAGATGACTTCAAGAAGGCGCCCGAGGGAGGCTGCACGGTGCCTTGTGCCACAAGACTGGAGTGCGGTCATGTGTGTGAAATGGTTTGTCATCCAACAGACCCGGAACACAAAGAATACAAATGCAATAAGCCATGCAGTAAGACGCTCTGCGCACGCAAGCACAAGTGTCCCAGAAGGTGCTTCCAAGAGTGCGGTCCTTGTGTGGAGCCTGTGGACAAGCTCCTCCCATGCGGCCATGTCCAAAAGGTCCCTTGTCATCAAAAACGCTCTGAAGTGAAATGCACGTCACCTTGTGGAAAGATTCTACGTTGTGGGCATCAGTGTCAGAATAAATGCTCTGAAGAGTGTACCGTGAAGTGCGCCGCCATTACAAAGAAAACCTGGCCCTGCGGACACGAGAACAAGACACAGTGTCACGTGAATGAACTCCAGACACCATGTAAGGCGCCTTGTGGTGTGACCTTAAAGTGTGAACACCCTTGTGCTGGTAAGCGTGTGTTCTGTTTTGCAGATTAATTTTAACTGGTTCTAATTACAAAATGTTGTCTCACGAGTGGGTTTACTCCATAAATATGACAAATTCAAAGAAAATTTAATCAGTAAGGTTTTCAACACTAATAAAAGCGAAACTTACCTTTAGGCCTAGATGGTTCTATCAGGAAGCATTTAAAGACATTTTAAGAGGTTTTTAGTAAGAAGGCTTGTTATAAAATTCAAACTGGAATGACCTGAAGTCAGATGGACGTTTGAGTTGTTACTTTTCCCCAGGGGTTTTAAGAGGACGGATTGGGACCTAAAGGGTCCTAGTTTCAAGAAAGAATCAGCGTTTCGTAGAGGCTAATATAATTATTTTGATCTTGAACAAGAAATTCAAAAATGAAACAGTTTAACTTAACAAGCAAAGTTAAAACTGACTGACGTACGAGACTCAATAGTGCAGAGGAATAGAGGATGGCTTCATACTTCATGTGTGTTAAATAAATAGAGATTCGCAGTGGTGTTAATATCGAGATATTTTAATAAAATCTACTATTGGCCGGTTCTTGTTTTGTTTTTGTTTTTTTTATAGCGTGTAATTCCAAATCTCCTTTTCGTATGTTCTAGGTAATTGCAGTCTCTGTTTACGAGGTCGTGTCCATGTTCCATGCAAATCAAGTTGTGCCCGCCCACTCTTCTGTGGCCACGCCTGCACTGAACCCTGCACCAAGAACTGTCCGCCATGTAAAGAACGCTGTGGCAACTACTGCGGACACAGCAAGTGCCGGAAAAAATGTGGCGAGCCTTGTGAGCCCTGCAATGAGCGATGCACTTGGCAATGCGAACATCAGAGATGCACAAAATTGTGTGGGGAGCCTTGCAATCGTAAGCGTTGTGATGAACCGTGTAAAAAGCTTCTTCCTTGCCGACATCCCTGTATTGGTCTATGCGGGGAACGATGCCCAAAGAAGTGCCGAGAGTGTCACAAGAACGAAGTCACGGAGATTTTCTTCGGAACCGAAGACGATCCGGACGCAAGGTTCGTGGAACTGGCTGACTGTGGTCACATTTTTGAAGTGGATATGATGGATCAGTGGATGGACCAGGCTCAGGCAAGGGATGATGGGAAGGCTGTTGATGTACAACTCAAGCGCTGCCCGAAGTGCTCAACTCCCATTCGCACCAGCTTGAGGTACGGCAACATTATTAAGAAGATCCTTGCCGACTTCGAGCTAATTAAACAGAAGATTTTACTCGGAAACGAGCAGCGCACTCTCGCAGTAAGCAGGCTGAGATTGGAGGTACGCAAGATTGAGAAGTTTCCTGAAGACCAGGAGAAACTTGAAAAGTCACTGGGTCAGAGGAGCCTCACTGATGAACAGGTTAACGTGTTCGAGAACCAGATTAGCCTTTTGTCTTTCCTTCAGACGCTCAAAGCTAAGATAGAAAAATCCACAGAGACCGAGAGTGAGAGAGCCGCAAAAAGAGTTCAGTCACGCTTTTTCCTACAAGAAACTAAGGAAGATCTAGAGAGTCTTGTGGAACAAGTCCGGGGGCGTGTCATGGAGATGCGAGTTCGATTCAGCGATCAAGAACTGGAGGAGCTCAGCGAAGAGATGTACAGAACAGAGCTTGCCGTCGACCTGAAGTTATTGAAGATGCAGCTTGAAATTCGTGGTGTTAAGATGGATGTCACCCACTCCATGAAAGTTGATCGCGTGCAAAAAGCACTGGATTCCGGAAAAGCAATTGGTGAGAGAAAAACCCCATAGAGTAATGATACATAAGATGCAACACTGTTTCGCTTTAGGACGAAAAGGATAAACTTAGGAGTGATGCTAGGCACGAGAACGAAGTGCAGAAATTTGAACCGGCATTAATTCCCAACAAATTGGTTTAGTTTCAATGCGTTTAGGATTTGAGAATAAAGCTTTCAGACTGAATTTCATCCACCCAACATCCAACAAAAGTAGGTTAAAGGTTATTATTTAATATGCTGAATTCTACACACATTTTGATTGGTTCTTACTTATGATCTGTTGGAGGACAGACGCACCAGATGACGTCACCATTACCAACTTTTGCTTCTTCGTTATATAAAACAAATGGATTCCATGTTGCCGTGCGTTTGTTCATTAATGGATCACAGATGACGTCAAAATGTGGTAAGAACAAAAAAGTGCGCCTCGTGTGTCACTGATGTTCTTACCACATTTTGTCGTCTTTTGTGATCTGTTACTGAGCAGACGCACGGCAACATGGAATCTATTTGTTAAGTACACACATTTGTTCCTAACTGTAAAATTAAAATGTGCAATTCTGCACAAGAATACAAGAATAATTGTTGCAGCTGTAAAGCTGTGTGAAAGTTTAGTCTACAGCAATGCTTCGGCCAAAATCTCATCACTGGGAGAAATCCTGAAAGACACGTGTTCCTTTGATTCTGTCGGCCGACTGCAAAGATAGAAATTAATTTAAAAAACGATTTCAATAAAGTGATGCTTCAATACAAAACAATACAATATTTATTTTGCCATATACAACATTTACAGATGGAAAAAAATAAAGAAAATTGATGTAAGAAAATAAATGGCGAGAAAACCTGAAAGAAACCACGAGGCTTATGACAAGTCAGGCTTCCTCAGAGTCAAAGTCATGCTTCATTTCCGTCCATTACATTGCGCGTGATAAGACCGGTAGGACATTAAGCGTACCACTTTCTTTTAATTTGTTTCTCTCAGACAAAAGCGACCGCGATCGTTATACAGCTCGTATTGAGCGGGTTAGACGTTTGAATGGCCTCGAAGTGTTTTACCAGGAAGTAACCAGACAAGAAAAAGATCTGATTGTTAAAGCCATGGGTCTAACACAAGGACACTGGTTCAAATGCCCAAAGGGTAAGTTTTTTTCTTTGTGACGGTTTTGCTATAGCGGGGAACCAGTGGAGGAAGAGGGGAAGTCTTATACCGGGAAGCCCCCGCCCAGAAGCTCAAGCCGTTCCCTCTTTACAGCGTTCAAACGAATAAGAAAAGTTCCGGTTAAATATAAGGCTTTTTTTTTTAGACCTCAAAGATGGTAAGTGTTTTGTCAGTCTGTGAGTTTACTAAATGATTTTATGTCACTGATCGGCATGGCGTTTCTCTGTTTGAATGCGGGAAACCCGGAAAACCTACTCACCAAATGTTCCCAGAAACCTGTTTTTCTTTTAGTAAATCAAGACAGTTGCATAAAATTACAAAGGTTCAAACTGAAATTGCCTCCATGTATTTCACTCGCCATAACCAGGGTGCTAGAGGCTTTTCTTTCGTGTTTTCCGGTTGTGCCTTTATATGCCCAGAAATGCACGCTAATAAATGCATGAACTGTATGATAGACATCACAAAGTGTCCCCTACCCTAAATTCTTACTAAAACACAAATAATTCTGTCAAAGATGAAGTCATTTGAAAACGACAAAAATGTCTGTGTTATATAAAGTACCCAGAATCAGGGTTAGGTGCATTTCAGGACATAAGTAGTCTTTATTAGAACCCGTGGCGTCGGAGGCGAAGATCGGCCTCCAGCCGGAGTCCTCGCTGCGTGAGAGAAAAAACCTCTGGTTCTGATGGTACAATAAGGACCTTTAGATTTGACTACGAGTGCGAGATTGAGTACGACTGACGACTTTTCAAACCTAATCAGATAACAAGTTGTAACACCAATCTTGTTTCTAGGGTCTTCTTATCTGCTGGTAAACAACGGGAAGGAGCGAGAGTTCTGGGAATGTGACTGATTTGAAATTTTGAAAGTTGTACTTGTATTTAATCTCGCACTCCGTCTCGTACTCTGATCTGAAAATTGCTTCTGTTCTACTATACTACTGTCCTGAACTCTTCTTTCTCTCATTCTTCTATCACGGCTGTGTTTAAGTTGTCGTCATTTTTGTTCTCAATCCAGGTCACATCTACTGCATCACGGAGTGCGGGGGAGCGATGCAAGAAAGCCACTGTCCAGAGTGCGGCTCAGCTATTGGCGGTATGAATCATAGGCTGAGGGACGACAATCGGTTAGCTAGTGAGATGGACGGCGCACGCTACGCGGCCTTCTCTGATATGGCCAACATCAACAACTTTGATCTGCGTGACTTTCGGTAAACCAAATGCTGTTCCCAAAATTGACAAAACGAAAAAGGAATAGGATTTGATAATAATTCGCACCCTAAACAGATGGTACCATCTTGTACAAGATAAAATCGGCGCACTGCTCAGTAGCTTTCATTTGAATGGTCGAGGATTTCAGCCTGAGAGTCGGATGTTGGGACCACCTTTTACAGCATAATAAACAGAACCACTGAAACGCAGTGCTGCTCAGTAACTTTCATTTAAATGGTCACACTTATCCACAGACTCAAAAGTTTAAACTACCTAGTACAGCATAAAAACAGTACTACAGCAAATTTCTGCTCAAAAGCTGGTTAGACTTAAGATTTAATCCACAGTCAAAAAGGTTAAAATCACCTCGTGCAGCATGATAAACAGCACCGCAATAAAGTGCTGTAAGTAGCTTTCGTTTGATTGGTTGCATTTCAGTATTCCTCAACAAACATTTTATCTCTTTTTTATCCACAGACTTCAATTTAAAGTTCACAGTCAATCCAGGTCACGCGTGAACAGTATTTCCAAGAATGAAATGAACATTCGAATTTCTCTTTGTAATGTCCGTTGTGTGAATGGAATGTTGGACATTTCTCTGGAAATCGTTCCGAAAAAGACGTATTAACTGAAAAAGAAAAAGATTCAAAATACTTGGGAAACAATTGTTATTCTTGAAATATTCAATTTTGCAATGTAAAGAAAAATTCATAGCTCTATACCGTCAATAAGCGAGGGAAATTTATACGGGAACTCTGAAATCTCGTTGGCGATTTTCAAAACTGACATGTAATTTTCAAAACTCCGTTCAAATTTCAAAAATATCGTTCACGCGTGACCTCGGTTGACTGTAAGAACTATCTTGAACAACATAGTTAACAGTAAACATGTATCTTGGGTCCCAATGTTTCATTCATGGGAAGAAAGGTTAACAAATTTCTCCATGAACATCAGAACGTGTTCGTGTGAACACGATGTCTGGGGTACCCAACGTAAGCAAGATACAAAGGATGCTGTCTCCTGTGCGCTCAGAACGTTTAGTTCCCTTTTTAAGACACATTTCCGTAATCCTCAGACTGATCTGTTCGGATGTTTTAGCTGAAAAGTTAAGTTGCACGGAAAGTTTGAAGAAACGGAATTTTTCTCCGAATTTACTTCATGTTATTGGTTCAACAAATTTGCTAGCTGACCTTTTTTCGAAGTTAAGTTCAGTTCAGTGAAGTTAGTTAGTGTTCAAGAAGTTCAGTTAGTGACATAATTACCCCTTGGAAAACAAATTAATTAGTTTTCTGGTGAACCGAAATTTTGAGCCGAAGAAAACTGTAGATTTTCTTTACGACTAATTCCGAAAATTTATGAGGTTTTAAGGCCACGCATCCGAACAAATATCCACCAACAAGAAACGTTGGGTGCCCCTGACGAAATGCACATTTAACTAGTTGATGTAGGAGAAAATGGCTATCTTATAAGCAACCAGAATGGTAACGCCAACGAAAAGGGCACTTAAAACTTTAATGGGTTTTGTCATTTATTTTAGTGTGACATTTGTATCGATTAAAACGTTGAAATAATATTTCAGTTTTGTTAACAATTACCATAAGTGGCAGGGAATGTATTAGAATTTACCCTTGGATACGGACCGATAAGATCGACATTGATTGCAACTTCTCAAACTCATTAATAATTAAGAGCGGCTGTCCGTAAAAATCAAACATATCGTGGCAAGGGTGGAAAATTCGATTTCTTTCATATTTTAATGTCAGATAGGCTAAGATATAAGTGAAATCACTGTATAGTTTTTTCGGTGAAATATACTTTTATTTCAAAGAAAAATGCAAATAACGAAAATCCGTTAAAATCGTCATTTGAGGCGCTAAAATATTACACGGGTTTGAGAGCCTCGCGTGCGAAAACAAATCATTCTACCGCTTATAAAACACTCAAATATTTTTTACAATCTTTAAATATCTGTTGGAATGATTTTGGGAAATATTGCGTCGTTCTGTTTATGCAAAATAATTTAATTTCGAAGGGATACAATTCACTGCAGTAAAAGTACTTCGTGAATAGAATTAATTTTCACCATGTGCGAAACCTTCAAATCAATTAAGCTTCTGGTGGTTGAATGTTAGAAGGATGGTTTATAGATTCCTGTAAAAATTTCTTTGGGCAAATGATTAAGAGCGACGCGAGAGCTTTTCAAAGTCCGTAAAAAATGCAAATATTTGACCCTCAGCGGTAAACTTTGAAGTTGCGGGTCAGACATAAATTTTAGTCCGTGTACATGTCTTGACCCATATTAGGTTAAAATAAGCACATAGCACATTTCAAAATGTTCTAACCTTATAATATGCTGTAAAAGACAGGTCCAAACGCCATTTTAGCACGATTCTCTGGTCGCTCGTGCCGTAAGTTTGAGCCGGCGCGCTGTTTGTACTGAAACGTCCGATGTACACCACGCAAACTGGTCGAATACAAATCTTTGATCAACTTTCGGCACATTTCATCAAGACTGCGTCTTCTTCGACGGCCAAGTCATTTGTGAAGTATTGCTTAGTTTACAGTAGCTTATAGTGCAAGAAAATATCATAATGAGAATGACAAAAAATGTCGGCGCTTTCAGTCTTTTTATCTTGCATCGCAGGCAGCCGTTTGTTCGTCACGCAATACAAAGTCTTAGACATTTTAGGGGGGTGGAGGAGGGTGAAAATGCGAAATGCTTGATTACTTAAAGAGGTATATCCAAGGCAGGAGCCCATGTCCAAGGTTATATTTTACAAAAATATGAATTAGCTAGTCTTCCAATTTTTTTTAAATAGATCCTAGTATCAAACCAAAGAACCGAAGAGAAAGGTGTTTTTTTTTTTTCACGCAGATGACCCCAAATAGTGCATTTCAAGTATAAATGGCTGATACATAGCTATGAAAGAACTCACACCTACGAAAAATATTGCCTCTCGTTTGTTTTCCTGAGTTAGTGGAGTCCTATCATCCATTTTTTTCATTCTTCCGTAAGTCTGGTAGGCCTGTGGCTTTGGGTGGTTATTCATCTGCGTGTTACTTCCTTAGGGGTGTTGTTTTTCAAAGACTATCAAATTTATGATGTCTAAATTAAACAATATTTAATTTGAAGTTCTTGCTAAATTTAAAAATAAAATCGCTAAAAAAGTTCAGTCGAATTTATGGCTATGGCTATGGCTACGGCCATTCGGCGTGAGAAAAATCGCCAAAAAGTTACTAAGTAAACAAACCCTTGTCGTGCTAGTTACTTGGCGCCGTTTGTACACTTACAGGGGGCCACAAGTCAATTTTTTTGAAGTCAAGTTTATTACACTGAAAATGGAGGGTTGTTGTTCAACACTAAGACTATGCGGTACAAGCCTGGATGCTACCTGAAGGAAAGTATGGTGTTACGTAACGCGCGTGGGCCACAACATCATCCGTCCCGAGAGCACCCCTCCTGGCCTGTCAGAAGCCCCACCTTACGCTAGCACCACATAAGCACCGGTATTATTTATCAAATGAAGGATCGGAACATTTTTTTTTTTTTTTTTTGAGGGATAGGAGGAGAGGGAGTAGGGTGCTTACTTGTTTTGAATATGAGATAAATGGAGTAGAGGATAGTGTATCAAATTTGAGGCCAAAGCTTTAGACAGACCCCCATAACCTGTTACTAGTCCTATCCACCGGTCAAGGACAGCACACTTACCTGCAGCAATCAGAGTTATGTCCAGTCGATTAACCTACCACTTTCAAGCTGTTATGGACTTGCGCAATCTGTTTAGTTGAGATATTTGTTTTCAAGTTTGGGTAAACGGACTAGCATAAGTAATAAGAGTAAGAAAAATAAGGGCCCAAAAAGCTGTTATATCTAAGAATAGTGATGGCCTGCAACCAGGGCATATTGTGGCTCACCAAAGATAAAGCAAGCAAGGAAAGACGAAATTCCTTAAATAAATCGTTTTTTTTTTTAATTTTGCAGTCTTGTGTTTCAAAGTTAGAGTATGTACTAGTACCAGGACTAGTACCGAGTGCAGCTTTCAATCATTTTAGCCGTTGCCCACTCCCTTAAAATGCCTATGACATAGATAGTATAACGAAAAGATGCCTGCAATGAGGGATATTTTTGGTTTCATGCCAGGATCTATTGTATTTAAAGGTGGAAAGAACTAGCTAAAGGATGTGCAGTGATCTTCATCAGTAAATACTGATACTGTTTAGTGAAATCTTATCCTCCCCCCCCCCCCCCCCCCTCTCCACGGTAACGCTCCCAACAACCCAGCCTGCTGCGTGCGCAAATGAATTCGCCAGTCAATAGATTATCTGGATTTTAGCTACGGATAAAGAACGTAACTAAAGGTATCACTATCTTAATTGTTGTTGCTGTTGTTCCTGCCTAGAGTATGTTCATGTTTAATCTCGTACCCCGATCTCAGTCGTCGGTTCGGGAATGTCGAAATGTGAGATCTGGTAAAGTACGATACAACGCCATTTCTGGTTGGTTACCAGAATTAAGAATGCCTCATTCTAATCTGCTCTGTGATTGGCTCTTTCCTTCTGTGTTTGGTTTTCGCTCAGTTCGGGGAAGAAACAAAAACACGGAAAAGTTTTCGCTCCGATTAAGATTGTCATGCGACGTTTTAATACATACATGCCCTTTGTGTGGGAAGAGAACAGTGAGAAATTGTTTTTTCGGAAGACAACAGCGACTTTAGCCGAAAAGACTTTGCAGTAACGTTCAAACGGCCTTGCCAAATTACACAAGTTTCCAACACGATGGATATAAGCTTGCTTACTTTTGGGGATAAAATGGAGGTAGGTCATATATATATATATATTTTTTTTGGTATTTCTTGACAAAAAATGATTTTTTTTTAAATGATTATTTATTTAGTAAACGCAAATTAATTTCCCCAAAATATTTTACCGTGAGTTCCTGAACACGCGCGCCGCATTTGCTAGCATATTTTCAGTTTTTGTCTTCTGCTAAAAGACTATTTTCCTTCTATAAATTGAACTGGACTTTGAGTAAGAGACTTCATAATATAATATTAGTCCTTTCAGACCAGTGTGCTTATTCCTTCAAGATCCATACAACATCTCTCATAGGACTTTGGAGAAATTGATAGAGTGTCCACACAATATTATTATTCATCCCTCCCACCCCTCAGCTAAGAGGAATGAAAAATGTCCGACTTATGACCGCCAAAATAATAGTAATGAAACCCGTACTACGACAGAGAACACCTTGTCTGAACCGATTACGGCTCTTTATGTAAGTGTAGTTAGTTTGATTTTATCCCCTCTCTCCCACCTGCTGAGTTAAAAAAAATTGGGATCCAAGATATAAAACTAGCCTTCCTCTAAAATAAAAATGGGGACATTGGTTTTCATGTCTGCACCACCTAATGTTTTGCAGGTCTATGCTTGTGATAGGCTTTAGAAAAGAAGTAGTTTTAAAAGGAGGACATGCCTCTTTGGATTTGACATCACTTATAGTTTTTAGAATCTTTTTGCCATTGTTCTTTTCTTCAAGATGGGGGAATTTCTCCATTATTCTATCATTAGTATGGAGTCCTTGAAGTACTAAACACACTTCATTTACTACTTCCATTGTTAATCCTTAGCACATTCTCTGATACAAATAGTTATCACTGGCCTCAGTTTCTCCTTTATTTCTTGTTAACTCTGCCTTAATTTCTTCCACCTGGTTTCTAGGGAGAAGCAAGTTCCTAAAGTTCCTATCAGTGATGTGAATATCTTCAAGGGCTAAAACAGCTGGACACAGCTCAACACATAATTAAGAGCAATGACAGTCATTTCGGACAACAGATATCACAACAGCTGCATTTCTCACACAAAAGCCAAAACCAAAGTGGTTATAAGCAAAAATTTTCCCCTGCACAGATTTCTGGGGTATTTACACTAATCTGTCATGGTGGGTTGCATTTCTTCAATATTTGCACCAATATGATTGTTGTTAAAGTAAAGTTTTGATGTAGCAGGCTTCTCATCTCTTCCACTTTCTTGGAAAAAACTTTCCATAGTTTGCGGAAGACCAAAATGAATAAATTATTATCCTTCCAACACAATGAGAATCAAACCCCATTCCCAAAGATTGTGGCAAATAATATTCATTGTCAGTCTGTAGAGAATGAGACTGAGCCAAAAGTGCATTTTGAGGAATTTGGGGAGTAAGGTAGAACTGGTGATCCCCAAGCTTTCCACCCAAGAAGGCACCCCCAAATCCACACAGTACTAATGATGAGTAAATAATAGGCTGACAGGCTTAATTTTTGACATTGGTAGTGATAAGTTCATCTGCTATGGGCAAAAATATTTAATCAAACTGGTCAACATTACTTTGTGTTAAGATAGGAGGGCCTTTGTAGTACTCCATAAATCTTTCATGTTCAAACTTTGTATGATTGTAGTTTGGTTGTTTTTCTGTTGCTGTTGTTGTCATGACAACAATCTTCGCTGTAGGGAATACTGAGGAAAGTGTTCCTCGTTTGCTGTACTCTGAAGTTGTGCCCCCTGAACAAAGATGCAATTAATTAAGAAAAAACTGTAGTCATTCACTGGGATGTTGTTATTCTTTCCATTAGAATAAGACAATATAATTACCAGAAAATGGATAATGAGAAGGCTGAATAAAAAGGGATTCTCAAGTAACTAAGCCCTTTTTGACGCATGGGGTGGTGGAAGGACGAAGCATAAAAGAAGCTGCGATAATCACCAACAATATAGCTCTGTATTTATTAGCTTTTAACCTTTAAGCCTCAGTGTCAACATACAGTTTCTCCTTACTGGTCTCTACAAGTCCATTTTTCATAGTAGCATTATAGGAAGGCTGTTGAAATATCAAGAAATTTCACGACTGGTGATCTCATGACCTCTCCTTGATTGTGTATTGATAAATATTAGGAGAAATTTTGATACTGATCACTACTGGGGCTTAAAGGTTCAAGGTTCACTGTTCTGATATTTTTTGTGTACTTGTGTGAAAAGTCCTTGAACATAATTTTGTGTTGCTGGTCTTAATATTAAGAAAAGTTAGGACCTTACATGGGTGCAAATATCAATACAAGAAAAGTTTTTTTGCTCAAGGAATTGGCATCAACAAGGAATTTTCATCCAAGACAGACACTGTTTTCAAAGTTTCTTTTCCCCACCACTTCTCTGCAGTGGGTTTGTGTCTGACAGTTTGATTAAATGTTGTTTCCTGGCTATGGAAGGCCATGGTTAAGGAATACTTAGGAATTCATGGTTACTGAAGATCAGCTTACTGTGAAAGCTGTTGTTTTGCTGCAGAAATGGGTGACAGTTCATTAGAACACACAGACATGCACAGGAAAACAAATAGTGGAAATATTTTTTTTATTTGTTTTCTATTTATCTGCCATTTGCTACTTTTATGAGCCCAAAAGACCTTCACACCTTCCTATTATTATTGTTATTTTTTTTTTGCTGAAATCAAGGATCCCATCAGAGGTGAGTGTCCAAGCACCAAGATAGCTGCTTTGGACATAAAGAACCTTGTATTATTCTTAGTGTATCATCCTCTATGCATGTACAAATAATGCAATGCTCAGTACAACAATGATTATTTAAGCAGCTCATTGTGCCTTGCAAATCAAATGCAGATAATGACCTTTGTTCTTCATATCAAGAGTCAAATATTATTAGACTTGTGTATTATGTGGTTCTAATTTTCGATTCTGTGGACTCCTATGTGTAAAATTATAACCTTTATTAACTTGTCATCAAAGAAGCAGTTGAGGGGGCATGTCCCCTAAACTTAACATAAATTTCAGGTGAAAATGTTTCAAGTGTTCTGTGATAAAGGTGAATCAAGAACCACTGAAATGGAAAGCTAATCACTACCAAATAAAACTCTAATGGGAAACTCATAGGGACTTGCTCTGTTTGCTCCCATGTTGCAAGTAACCAAACATTCTTCAGATCCCAAATCCAGATGTGGTACCTCCATTTCCCAAAAGAAATTCAAACTTCCATTTTTGAGAAAAAAAAAACCCTTTAAAACAGCAAGGGTGTACTCGGTATTTTAATGTTGGACATAATTGGGCGCCTACCATTTACACGGACAGGTCTTTCTGGTTTGCTGGTATATAACCACGACAGTAGCATGGTGTTAGGGCTAGGATGGTTTATGGTTCATTTATTTCACACTATTTACACAACATTAACTTAGAAAGAAAAGTATTACAACAAATGATTACAAGATAAAAATAAGTACAGTACAAATTATAAAATGTGTGTGGTGGTCAAAGTAGCAAAGGCTTTCTAGCTGACCACCACCTACTTTTAAGTAAACAAAGAAATGACACTGAGCTTTATTGAGATATTAGAAAATGTAGGAAATGTTTGTAGAGCCTAGGATGTACAAGAGAGAATTACATTTGTGTAAATTAAGGTATGTTCGAGATATACTGAACCGAGCAAGAAATCTAAACAGGACAAGCTTAATAAAAGAAGAACAAAACAATAAATAAATAAAAACAAAAAAAAGCAAAAAAACAACATACAAACAAACAAACA
Organism: Pavona decussata; assembly: GCF_977016875.1. Lineage (NCBI taxonomy): Eukaryota > Metazoa > Cnidaria > Anthozoa > Scleractinia > Agariciidae > Pavona > Pavona decussata. The sequence continues at coordinate 1,066,463 of NW_028145567.1, forward strand.
ACAACAACAAACAAAAAGAAAGGAAAAGGACAACACATCATCAGCAGCAACAGCAACGACAACAAAGATCAAAATATAAGCAGACATTATTATTATTATTATTATTATTATTATTTTTAACTCTATTATTATTATTAGATAGTTACATACTATTATATTTGATCATTAAACAGAACATATGTTATTTGATTGACAAGAGATCAGGTGGGCCTTATAAAGTTTCTTAAACCTGTTAAAAGTTTTTGTTTTTTTCAATGCCATGGGGACAGTTTCCCATATTACAGAAGCAGAGTACTTAAAAGTAAATTTGCCTATGTTAGTTAACTTGTGGTCGGTGGAAATTAAGCTTGGCAGAATTTCTAGTGTTATAGGAGTGGACAGTTGTTGTAGGTAGGAGGAGGCCCTGTTTAGCTGGTTCAAAAAAATTTTATTATTACAGTGACCTTGAGTTGTGTCCTTTGGCCTGTAAAAGAAACCTGCCGCATTTACACAATCCATTTGGTTTGGAAATTTAAACCATTAACTTATGGAAAAAGGAGAATTTGTGTGACCAAATCAGCTGAAAGACTACAAAGAGAAGAAATAATTTTTACGTATCACTGGTAGACCACAATTTCTGAAACTTTGCAAATGAAAATATGACATGAACCATTTGACTTTCCAATGCGAAATTTAACACCAAGATGCCAATCAGTAACTCTATTGTGCCTCATCTACAACAACGACCACAAAATTTTTCTGATAAAGCTTCGACAACAAAAACTCTCTGCACTGTCTGTTGCTACCTTTACCTTGGGGTGCACAAAAATTATGTGACATTTCCCTGCCTGTAAATTACAGTATCTTCAATACAGTTACCATCTAAGGCGAAAACTGGTACAGCTTACTCCGGTTGACTTAAGTCTTTTTAATTGATCGTCGATAAGCACGTTGATCTTGGGTGGAGAAAGCACAATTACGATGGATTTGTTCTTGGAACAGTTTTCATTACAAAGATGATCTAGATGGTCACAAAGGGTAGGAACTAATCTTGGTAAAAAAGTGATTTACCGCGCTTGTTGATTGCAATCTCTCCTGTTGCCTTTTTCGTTTTGGTTTAAGTTTCAAGTTTTGTTGTCCTCTCGACCGAAGAACGTTCCGAAGAGCACCCTCGAAAGCGAAAACCTCACCAGGAATGATCACAGTTACGAGCCGGCGGCCATTCAGCACGGTGGACAAAGGATGATGGGCAGGCCCGTATTCCGGGCCTGAAATCGAACTTTACCAGATCTCCCCTCCGCCTGACCGTGGGAGATCTGGGTGCGAGATTAGTTCATGTTCAGTTATCAAGCATTTCGCATTTTAACCCTCCTCCACCCCCCTAAAATGTCCAAGACTTTGTATTGCGTGACGAACAAACGGCTGCCTGCAATGCAAGATAGACTGAAAGCGCCGACATTTTTTGTCATTCTAGCAGCGATCAGATATGATATTTTCTTGCACTGTAAGCTACTGTAAACCAAGCAATACTTCACAAATGACTTGGCCGTCGAAGAAGACGCAGTCTTGATGAAATGTGCCGAAAGTTGATCAAAGATTTGTATTCGACCAGTTTGCGTGGCGTTCATCGGACGTTTCAGTACAAACAGCCGGCTCAAACTTAAGGGACGAGCGACCAGAGAATCGTGCTAAAATGGCCTTTGGACCTGTCTTTTACAGCATATTATAAGGTTAGAACATTTTGAAATGTGCTATGTGCTTATTTTAACCTAATATGGGTCAAGACATGTACACGGACTAAAATTTATGTCTGACCCGCAACTTCAAAGTTTACCGCTGAGGGTCAAATATTTGCATTTTTTACGGACTTTGAAAAGCTCTCGCGTCGCTCTTAATCATTTGCCCAAAGAAATTTTTACAGGAATCTATAGACCATCCTTCTAACATTCAACCACCAGAAGCTTAATCGATTTGAAGGTTTCGCACATGGTGAAAATTAATTCTATTCACGAAGTGCTTTTACTGCAGTGAATTGTATCCCTTCGAAATTAAATTATTTCGCATAAACAGAGCGACACAATATTTCCCAAAATCATTCCAACAGATATTTAAAGATTGTAAAAAAAGATTTGTGTGTTTTAAAAGCGGTAGAATGATTTGTTTTCGCACGCGAGGCTCTCAAACCCGTGTAATATTTTAGCGCCTCAAATGACGATTTTAACAGATTTTCGTTATTTGCATTTTTCTTTGAAATAAAAGGATACTTCACCGAAAAAACTATACAGTGATTTCAGTTATATCCTAGCCTATCTGACATTAAAATATGAAAGAAATCGAATTTTCCATTCTTGCCGCGAAATTTAGAATTTGTCTGATTTTTACAGACAGGCGCTCTTAAAAAGCCAAAGACAAAAGAAATCATGCACCGTGACGTGTTTGGATATCTGATGAAAAACTCCTCGTTTTAAAATTTCCCCTTCAAAATCAGTTTGTTTGAGAAGTTATATCACACACTTGTCACAGTGTTTCATGTAATATATCAAACACGAGAAGCCCGCCCGTGTGTTTCATCAGATATCCAAACATTGAGAAGTAGGTTGAAAAAACGAGGCGCAGCCGAGTTTTTTTTAAACGACTTCGAGTAAACTTCGAGTAAACGACTTCGAGTGTTTGATATGGCTTCTCAAATGATCAATAATTCTTGGAGAAATTCAAGGCTAAAGTTGGCAAAATTTTATGGTAATTAGGACCACATATCCAAACCACGGTCACGGTAGTGATTTTCTTTGTTTTCTCTTAATGAATTATTAATGAGTTTGAGAACACAATATCAAAAACTTCCAAGTTCGTCAAAAATACTCCGCTAAGCGTCGTATTTTTCACTCTCTTCTCGGTGCAGGAGCCCATTAGACTCAACCAATCACACTGTGCATGCTAACTGAGATTTCCGCGATTTCCGGTGCGCAACACTGAAGTCGCTGCTTAGATGTAATGTTCACTTCTGTCTTTTTCAAACGTTTCTTGGATAGTCCATTATTGTCCGGTGTATTCGCTCAGACAGAGGTCTCAGACCAACTGAAGGAAAGAAGATTGCCATATTGTTTGGATAACAAAGCCAACTTTCAAGAGACCGCAAGATATGGAAGGATAGAAAAATCTCGTGTGGTATAAAAATAAATCATTCAGTGAGTTTGCAAAAGTTCTCTTACATGGTGATGCTTTACCAGAAGCCACTAGCCTCGTCAAAAAAGGCCATACAACGACATGTAGTACATGTAGTCAGTGTTGTAGATTTTTTGCCATAGTTTCGGATGTTCATCGATTGTTTTTTGCATTGCTTTGCAATGTTGCCGTATATACAATGAACAAAACACCCGGCTCAACCCGGCACAACCAGCATATCTGTCACTTTTCAGTCCGAGAACTTATACTATTCGAAGATGCCGACAAGTAGGTATTTACTGGGAGTTGCCACTCTTGATTGTTCTCTAGGGATTCCCCCTACATTGCCTGGCAATTTTTCTGCGAACCTCGACAGCTTTCTGTTGACGTTGGTTTAGCAGTTAAAGATGTTCTTTCTTTTTCTGTTTGGACGTTTCAGTTTGCGTGGCTTATTTTCGTTTTAGTGTCAAGGTATTAGTCAAGAGTGGTTTTCAATTGAGTGTCGAAAGTCAAATTTCGCGTTTGCTTTACTAGGCTTTATGATTGGTTGACAAAGTTCGCGCCATTTTCACAACCAATGGGAAACCAAACCGAAACCACTCGTGTGTTAGTCGCACGCGTTTTCCCGCGCTTAGCGCAGGTTACATGTATTTACTGATTGGCTGATTATGTTGTTTCGGCGTCTGTTGTTATTGGTCAGGCCGCAGTTGTTCAAAGAGCGGATAAGTTGCCATCCAGCGGATAAAATGTACTCTATCCAAAGCTTTTGGTAAGAGTTTTTCTCACAATCCCATACAGACGCTTCTACATATGTTATCTGCCGCATAGCGACTTATCCAGTGGATAAAATTATCCGCTCTTTGAACAACTGGGGCCACGGTAATTACTTTGGTTTTAGTTTAAGACACTCAAATGAAACCCACTTTATTTTCAACTACCAAACCTGAGGGCCTTTTTTGATACATTAAGGGTGCTAATTCTTTCAGTCCAGCTCATTGTGGAACCCTAATATTGTTTTGGATAAGTTTCTAATAAACTATCAGCTAATGGATATTTTAAAAACTCATTGAACATTCAGTAATAATATTAATTAAATTGCTAGTAAGAAATCCCATTCAAGCAACCATTGTATTATTTGTCAATTTGGATACCGATCCAAATTAACTACTAATTTGAAATAATCTATTCCTGACAATATCAGCATTTTTTTTTACCCTTAAATAATACAAAATATAATTAATAGGTAATACGACTACGTGCTTGTCCAATTTGGAAATAATTGGATTCAAAAAATTCCTCGGACTGCCAAATTGGACTCGGCCTACGGCCTCGTTCAATTTGGCAGTCCTCGGAATTTTTCTCATCCAATTATTTCCAAATTGGACAGCATGTAGTCCTATTACATATACTAATTAGCATATACCAAACCAGTGCTCACACGCCGGATTTTCATCTCTCGGCGCGCAGGAAGTCACTTATTGGATCTAGCTATCCACTAGTTCACCGGTTGTTAAACTGATGGTACTAGTTGCTGGTGTAAAATTCGCCTTGCCGCCGAATTTTTGCTTGCATTAATGTTTCCTTACAAGATTAAATTAAAATTAAAATTAAATTTTAATACTTATATAGCGCCCTTTAACATCTAAATGATCAAAGGCGCTTTACAATCCAAGAAAGCTAATATTCACAAATCAAATAAGATTCGCTCTATTGTACTGACAACCGGAGTATCAGGCGATTCACATATCCTCTGAGTGTGCCTGATAGTGAGGTTTTGTACTGACATTACTGTTGTGATGGAAAATAATATAGATAGACAAACTGAAATGCATAACCTTTATTTTAACTTTTTAATACAAACTTTTGCGTGGTTTAAAACCATGCGGAGAAAGTCGAACTTAGCAAGTGCTCTTGCTATCCAAAAAGAAAATTGGGGTAACCATGCATTTTTCAGAGAAAATAAAGCTTCAAGTTGAAAAAAAAAAACAAACAACAATAAAACACTGCCATACATTGCTTTGTATTTTACTGCTTTTTAGAATAATTGTTGCTTAATTATCTCTAAAAATACGCCACTACTCCCAATTTTATTTCTGGATTCCAGTAGCCCATATTAAGATCTGTTTTTCCCGCATAGTCATAAACTGCAAAAATACCTCTGTATTAGAAGGTAGGGTCTTTAAGGCGCTTTCACATGGCAAACAAAAGTTTGACAAACTCCGGTTGGCATGCGTGAAGTTAGCAATCACAGTTTGCAAACTGTTGGCGACAATTAAAATTGTTTCTACTCTCGTCAACGTTTTCGCCAGGGAAATTTAATTGGGATTACTTCTGCTTAGCAAGAAGGGGAAGTGAGGGAGGTTTGTTTTCTCATGCCTTAGACGGCCGGTAAAATAGGGGCCTTTGCAAAACAAGAAGCTACCAGTGTAGTTGTTAGAAATAAAGGGCAAACAGATCACTGTCATTTTTCACCACTTTCTCCGGAATAACTAGACAATGACGGATACTGTCAGTTTAATGTATTGTCATGCAAATCTAAGTAATGATCCCATGTGATAAATTTGAGACGTGGTAGCACAGTTCTTTTGAAACGATGATGTTGCTGACCACATAGAGGCACTGGATTAAGTTCTCAAATTTTTCTAGGTGGAAATTATCATTTTCGAGTCGAACAATGTAAAGTCCCCTTCCTTGTCTGAGATCTCCGCTCAGGGGATAGCTGATGATAGGTGCATTTTGGCCATTATTAAATCAATTTAAAGCGGCTCACATATAGTACAGTAAGAGCCCGCGTATAAGAACCTGGGTTTTAAGAACCTGTTAGGCTAAAATTTTCCTTTTAAGCCCCCTCCACATAAGAACCTATTTAGGCTAAAATTTTAAGTTAGGTTCTTATCAGTGGGGTTGCTGTGAAAGTGTATAGGTAGAAACTGCTGAATTAAGATCATCATCTATTTAAAAGTAACTTGACATAACTTTTTTTTCTTTCAAGCTTAAGTACCATGTTGTATATTTATTGTGTTTGCCATTATACTGTATTATGAGATGATATTTAGAATATATATAGTATATTCAGATGAAATTCATATGAAAATATAAGAACCTATTTTAAGAACCTTGGTAGCCTAAATTTGCCTTAAGTACCATTTATATAAGAATCTATTCAGGCTAAATTGAAAAATTCAGGTTCTTATACGCGGGCTATTACTGTATATGGCCTGTTCTTTGTGTCCTTCTACAGTGCCAGTATCTTGTAATTCCACTCCCCCTTGCAACAGCCAATTTTGAAGCTCTGGATCTTAACAAGCATAAATTGTTCACGTCTCATTCAATTTCAGGAAAACTGTTTGCCTAAAACTCTGCGTTATGTATACCTTCAGTGAGGGTCGTACAGGGGGGGGGGGGGGGGGGAAGGGGGGTCTCTTGCACGGTTCGCAAACAGAAAAAATAGGAATCACGGATCACGGAAATGAAAATTTCCTTTTCAAGCTCTTCACGGGTCACGCAAAACCTTCAGGTCACGGATTACGAAGAATAATTTATTACATTCACGTTTCACGGGAAATAAAATCAGCTAATCACGCATCACGAAAATACCCAGTACGACCCCTTCAGTTTAAAAAGTATTTCAATGATTGAGAGTTGCAGCCACTTAACTGGGAGAATTAAGGACTGCGCGAAAATAAAATTATTGGTGAGAAAAGCCAACACACGAACAACATCTTGCTGATATCTCTTTATTCAGCTTTAAAATGATGTGCAGTATGACAAAATGTGCGAAAATGTGCTTGAAGAAATCTACTCAAAATGGTCAAATGTAAAGGGACACCAAGAAGTGTACTAATTTGATCATTTCTGTAGCAGCCCAAACGATTTCTCAACCCCGTGTGCACCCGCATATCTGGACTTTTTTCTATAACATTACTCAGGAGCCTTTGGCTCAATGACAGTGATCTGTCCCATGTGACGTCGATTGGAGAAGTTGTTATTGCGCGTGCTCATGTAACAGTACTCCCCAGGTCGCGTAATGCGGAAACACGGCGGGTTGCAGGAGGCTGGAGCGTTATTCAGCTGAGCCTGCAAGGGGTCGTCACCGACGTAACATCCCTTGTTGAGGTGAAGATTCAGTTTATCGGCGTCGAATTCATAATCAACCACTTCAAGGGGCAAGCTGGAACAAGCGGGGGGTTGAAGAGAACTGCATCCTTCCTGTACCCAGCACACGTTGGTGCGATCAGTACCTGGAATGCAAATGTAAACGGCTGTTAGGTTTTCCTCCAAACCATTTCTCTTCCATTATAACTGAATGCAGCTTGCAGTTTCCTTTACTGCGCGGCTAGTTGAAGGTCAATTCATGACTGAGTCCGGTTAAAAGGAAAACCGCGCTGAATTAGAACTGAAGGCCTATTATTGGAAGGAGTTAAGTGTTTGAGATGGGAGGGGGACGGGGGGAGTTGTGCTCTCAGAATTTCACGGTACGCCAGGCCCCAGTTGTTCAAAGGCCGGATAACTTTATTCGCTGGATAAGGCATTCTTTAGCGTCTAAAATATACTTCAAATTAAATGTTTTCCAAGGTTTTCGTACACTCCCCAACTAAGCAGTAGTTAGAGTGCACATATTCGGTTGTACAAGAGAAAATACTGAAATCTTTCCACAGATTGAAACTGTTGGATAAAGTTATCCGGCCTTTGAACAACCGGGGCCAGATGGCTTAGCAGGTTGTCATTTGTACAGTTGTAAAGTTTTCATTGATGAGAGAAATCTACTCACGGTCTCTGCCTTCTCCAGCTACGTTCCTTCGATTATTGTTTGAACCTAAAATATAAGAATGACAATATTATAATCAACTGTTAGTGGATATTGACGACTGAAGTAATTCATGAAAAATCAATCACCGCATGCACGGTAGCAAACCTAATGATTGACTAAGCAATTGCCTCAGACTGGATGAGTGAAGCCTGTGTTGAACCACTGCAGGTTTAATGCTCACCTGATTGACTTACAGATTAATGGATTGAGTAATTAGAGTTGATACTTTGATTAATAGAGGGATTAGTTATTATGTCTATCTGATTGATTGATTGATTGATTGATTGATTGATTGATTAATTGATTGATTGCTTACTTGCTTGCTTGCTCCTTAGAACTTTTTAACTTTTATCTCAAGCTTCAATCCCGGCTAAAAGAAACATGCTTGATCATAGAAAACATAGCTTTTGTTTTTTTCTTAGTACTGAAGTTCGAGATAGAAGTTAAAATCTGAATGAGGAATATTCTTATGTTTTCAACATAATCATGCTACTCGCGCAAACCACTCTTTTAAGTTATTTGTAAATCCCACGAAGTAACCCATTTAAGTACTATTTTTTTCCTATGACTGTGCGTGAATGGTCTGCGTAAATGGTCTGTTGTTGAAGCCGCAAACTTAAAGCAGTTCAAAACTGGACTTTAGCATTTCCTACAATAATTCTGGAACCATAAATTCAACTATTTAACAATTATTCCGCGAGCGTGCATTGAAATTATATAAGATAATAGATAGCCAATGAGGCGCGTAGCACCGAGTTGCCTATAATCATCTCATATCTAACGAGCGCGAGTGGAATAATTGTTTTATTAAAACAATCAAGAAATATTGCTAGATCTTGCTGATTTCTCGTTGCCTGAATAGAACAACCAGAAGACAATTTATAACAATGGATGCTTTTTCTCGGGAATGGTATGATGGCTTATATACCATGGTCGCTAAGCCAATTAAATTACTAGAATTTGCATCATACAATGATTGCGTTTTCAATAACAACTATTAACTCATCACCTGACCAGACGAAACACACCACATCAGCTGTTGTGACTGTCAATCGTTCAGGAGTGAAGCGATATTCCATGGCGGGATAAGTCTGCACAATGTTTCCTCTCTTTCCCATTCCTCCGATGTAGTAAATGTTGGCGTTCTGAAATTGTGAAGGCAGACTATTCCTAGGTTTAAGTATGATCACGTGACTTCTGTCTTGAAACGTTCTTCCGACTTGAGCTGTGTTCAACGCGAGTTGTAGAGTGGTTTTACTATCCACCGCCTTTGTTGTCGGGTCATTCGTAACTCTGCAATGTTAAAAATTGTTTTTGAGAGGTTATTAAGGCCCGGTTCATACGTCAAACTTTACATGAGCCGAACCCAATCATTTGGTTCGGCGCATGTAAAGATCGACGTATGAATCAGTTAGGATCGACAGATTTGTATTTGGGTCGACCCGCCGTTCTATTCGACTGCGCCGCGCAGTCGAATAGAACGGCAAAAGTTCGACTTCGATTCAGACGTCGAACTTTTCATGTGCCGAACCAAATGCATAAGTTAGGTATAAATTATATAAATTATATCTATCCCGGAGGTCTGTGCATTCCATCGACTTGGCATGTGCGCAAAGGACTTCATTCTGAACAAGATTGCGGGAAAAGAGGAATGTGCCTGTTGTTCTTGTGTCGAAACAACTAAATATACTTGTCTGAGATGCGAAAGATTAAAAAAAAAATCTATTCTTGATGTGCACACGCACTTCAAACCGACAGAAACTTTCCAATATAGGCTCTATCAAAGGCGAAGCTACAAGACTTCTCAGAACAAAATCTTGAAAAGCAACTACCGCGAAAGAATGTCGGCACTACAAAACAAACAAAAAAAAGCGCAAAAACGTTTTGCCGTTTGTCACGGAACATCGCCCTTCTGTGCCTAACCTAAAACAATTCAGATGAGTAAATGGCACTTGATAGAAAATCGGCCTCTGCTAAAAGAGATCTACAAAGACCCTTCGCTGCTTTCGTACAGAAAAGGGAGATTTTTGAAAGACGTACTCGTAAGAGCAAATTAGCTTTGAAGGTCATATTTTTCCTATCTTGACCAATAGGAGCCGTGTTAACAAGGGCTTCCATGTCAGAATTCATTTTTCCCGCCACTTTGAATCTTGTTGAGTAAAAACAACAGCCGCTGACCACAAAAATCTATTTTCTCACTTTAGCTTTAACTAAGTTCGACTTCAGTTGGGTTCGACGTCTGAATCAACTGCCGAACTTAATTATTTGGGTCGACCTTAATAGGTATTAGGTTCGGCTCATGTAAAGTTCGACGTCTGAACCGGGCCTAAGAAACCGCTCTCCTCGCCATTGATTGATTGATTGATTGATTTATTTATAAACATTATTTAAACAGAAATTCCAATTCAGCGTAGCTGGTTTAAATGGAGATCTGTATATAAATGGAGATCATTGATGGAGGGGGCGCGCAGTGGTACGAAATGGACAGAAAATCGGACTCGATCCTGTTTTGCATGCATTTCATTGTTCCTATTCAAAAGATAGCAGAAACGTCTCCCGAAATCATCATGAAATTTTTTAGTGTATAATACACGGAGAACTTTGGAGATTTCTACGCCGGAGTTCGCCCAGAAGAAAATAAAACTGGAATGACTTAAGCAACTTTCAGTAGAAACGTCCGCTATGATGAGAAATTCTCCTCTACGGTACCAGCGCCATGGTCTCAGTGGCCATATTCTGTGTTTATAGAAATGTTTTTCTGTTTGTTGTTTAACCTCTTCGTTATATCTGCAATAGGAGTGTTTTTACAATGGAATATTAGATATATTGTGGAGTATAGGAACTAATCCCTACTGACTAATCATGAAACCATTTCAAATTTACATTTCACATTTTCTTGTCTGCAGTTATATAATATTAATATTTTGAGTTAATTAGATACTAAATTAGTTACTCACTGAGAATTGTTTCTGACATCAAAGTCACGTGGCACATCATCAGTTGTGATGTTGTATCTGCAAAGTCAGAGCAAAGAGGTAAGATGATATGGATAGTCCAATTATAAATTAAAACCCGCCCTCATGCACTTAAGCCACCTGTGGGAGCTTTAAGTATTCCAGTTCCGCAGTATGTCTAGATTTGATAAATCCAGGAACCGACGTTACATTTTATTCACACCACGGTTACCAAAGTTACCCTGGTTCTGAATCCTGGCACGAGATCTCTTGATCATGGTAAATCTGACTGCCCAGGCTTACCAGAAATACAAGGGTTAACTAGAGTTTTAAATATAGGGTTCAAGAGGCTGTGGTAAGTCTGGTTGGAGAATCTCAATACTCTTGTCTAGACTTCAACCAGAGCTATAACCCTAACCCAGAAATGTTAATATTGCCATACACGCCATGGATTGGATGCTTGCCTAAGTATTGTACGTTTAGCTTCCACCATTATGTTAATGAAATAAAACGTCTATTAACTAATTCACTTTAAAGATGTATATTTGTAATACGTTATATTAATTATAACTCTTGTCGACTTTTATACTTTTGCCTCTAATCATAAATTAATTCTGTATCAGATTATTTTCGGCTCTGAATCTCCAGGATTATGATACACAAATAAAAAGTCTGGCTTACCTTAGCCGAAGCACACATCGTTGAGGGGTGTTGGAAGGGAAACAAGGAACTTTCCACTTGTACGATGAAAACTTGCCTTCCATGTTCATTCCGTTGTAATTGACGTCTGTGGAAGGGGCGAAGATCACATCAGCCGGTTTGGGAACAACAACGAACTGTTCTTTTTGATCGGCTCCTTGTGAAATCTTGTGTGGTTGGTACGGTAGGCCTCTTACAAGCATCAAATTTGAATTGCCGCCAAGAGAGTTTATACCTCCAGAACTTTTTTCCAAATAATTTACAATGAATGGTGTCCAGGTCCCTCCGGCTGTGTTACACGACTCCTCTGTAATGGGCTTGATGACACATTTTTGGGCAACAGAATCGTCATGGTTTCTTGGGCATCTTGCTCTCCTCCCTCCCTTCATGCACATATCTGTGAAATGGATTTTGACAACAGTGATTATAATTCGACGAACAAGTGTCAGATGAAATATTCAGTGTTCTACCCCAGAGAGCTCATCCGGGGTGAGTTGCATAAAATTTAACGTCGGGCGTAACTGCTAACGCCAGACATTCAGCCCAGTCACATTCAGTATTTTAACGTCTGACGATAGCACTTTAATACGCCCGCCGTTAAGTTATATGCAACTCGTCCCTGGTTGTTTGCGGTAGGAAGAACCGGATAGTTTATGACTGCAATCTAAGAATGTTATCGGTTTAACAGCTTGGCTAAAAGACGACAGAGCAACGTGTCTGGGAAGTAACTCAGAGATCATAAAATTTTAATAGCCAATTAAGTAAGTAGGATTTTAAAGGAAACTTACATTTTGTCCTATATTCAGGACTATTGACGTAGTTCTTCATGTAATTCAGAGTTTTGTTATCGCTGACCATGATAGCAACGTCCGTCCACGAGGTGGGGCCCCAGTAAGGGTAGTAATCACGCTCCTCAGGGACTTCCAAGCCCCTCCTGGTTCCTTTTGGGTTTTGCCGCGTGCAGATTGCTTGATCTCGTCTCAGGTTTTGGTTAGCGGTGAACAAGCCTGCCACATTAACAAGAAGCGTTATAACCGAAGCAATTCAAACAAACGAAAAAAAAAGCTACAAACGGCACTGGTTTTAAAAAGTGCCTATGAAGTAAAAAAAAATTGCATTTTTATTAAGTTTACCATGTCTTAATTACGAAATTATTAAAGAAATGCGCTAGAAAAAACAATAAGGTGCTTTTTAGTCGTACAAAGTAGCCAAAATGAGCAAAATAGTGTCCCGGGATCTGGGAACTAGTTTAGCGTTTGATGACGTAGGAAATGCCTCAGAGATTTGTTTACGACACATCTCGCCTTGTTGTTAGACAGAATCACCCAATAATTTTATCGTGAATATTTTCGTGTTCAAGGTTTCTTCCCCCCCCCCCCCCCCCAAAAAAAAAACAAGTCGGACAATGATGAAGTAATGTCCTTTACCGAAACTTTTCCAACGGATATCTGAAAGAGTCAAGCGATTCAGGCAAAATGGAAGTTGAACATTGCAATCGTTCGACCCGATTCGGATCATACTGGCGTCGAACAGCTCGAGAATAACACGAGGACGATGATGAAGATGGCCTTACCGCTATCGTTCTGCGCGCTCGATTCGAAGGCGACGTTTCAGTAAATGATTGTTTAGTACTTGGATATATTTTGCCGAAATGAAGGCGAAGAATTTCGTAGTTTGCTGGAAATTGTCTCTCGAAACTCGATTTTGTTCGATTTGAGAATGCGAGAGAGCACAGATGCTGCAAATGGAAATTGCACAGGCCCGTCAAAAACTCACTTTTGATGGAAGTAATAGTTTTTTTAAAAGTCAGGTCAACATATATACACATTCTAGGGCAACTTGAGTCTTTTCGAAATTACGAACCGGGGCATCTTTGTCCATTTCTCGAAAACCTTAGGTCTTATTTCCTTTCCGAAAATTTTAGCTGACTTTTTTTCGGTACTCGAAACGACATTTTTGTCAATCGGAAAACACTCGGCCTTAAGTTTTTCATACCAGGAAAGTTCGAAGAGAAAATTCCCTTCAGAAAATTGTTGATAATTTACCGAAACGATCCGTTGGGTGCCCCTCAGTCTTATTTGAGGTTGACAGACCCGCTAAGCGACTTCCGCTGTGTGTCTGTTGTGTTGATCGCTGATGAAAGCTTTTGTATAGTTTTGCTTTCTTGTATAAGAGATTCGTCCCTTTTGATCAAAATGTGGTGCGACCGCTCGTGATCGTGAGGGGAAATGCTCAAATATATACTGAATGGAGGTTTTCTTACTGCTCGTTAGGATTAGTTTTCGATATGCATGACAATGCGTATGCTACAATTTCCGGGTACAATTGTAGCTCTCTGGCATTGGTTTAGGTTTATCGGCTCGAATTAAGCAAGATTTCTGGGAGCGCTAAATAAATGTCATCTGCCAAGACTGAGGATCCGTGGATTTCTCTCTTGCTGCAGTAAGATTGCAGGATGTTTGTTTATCATGGATATGAGAGTGTAATACATCCACACACAGCTGATCATCGTTGTCTTTCGCTTTCGAGAGCTATGGCTTGAATCTTTCCTGTGAATTCGGCAAACCGAATCTACTTCTGCCATAAAGCTTCGTCTCATGCTCGGGAAGTAATGTATACTTATTCCCGGCATGCCACTTTTTTTTTCGCGCAATTGTCATGTTGTATACCTGCCAACTCTCACGCATCATGATGCGCGAGTCTCACGCACTAAAGACATCGATCTCACGCATCAAGGACAATTTCTCACGCCTGACTCACAACTCCGGACAAGTTGTTCTAAAAAACTTCATTTCATTTCAGATTTGTTATGTATTATTTCTTTGCTCCTCATAACAATCGCAAAAGCTTTCAAAGGTCGTCGGAATATCGCCGGCCTTTTTCGGCAACGTTCGGAAATCTTTACAAGTGGCTCGGACGTTTTTGGAAATCCGTCATGACGAGACAAAAATCTTACGCGTTTGACTGAGAAAAAGTTGGCAGATGTAATATTGGAGTTACCAGCTGCAAAATAAGTCGCCGAGATCGAAGCTAGAAAGTCCCTTCGCCGCCATGACACTCGTGTGTTCCAAAGTATTTTCTACGTCACAACCTTGTAATACGATCGTTTTGGCAGCGCGCAACATAAATTCGAACCTTTCAGGGATCATAATTGCAGATTGAGACGGTTTCGTTCGGCAAAGCCCACATATTCAGACCGAGAAATTCATAAACTAACAAACCGTGACAAAAAAAATTTTACTTCATAGGCACTTTAAGCTGTGTGTTGAATTTTCTTTAACCTTCTAAGTGGTTGTTCTGGTTGCGTGAGTTGACTTTCGGTATCGTTACTTAGGGTGCGTCCAATTGACTCTATCTATCTGATTCCGGGATAGGAATACATGCAATTTATACTAGAAATCCCTCATTAGAGGTTTTTGGAGTTACTGGAATACAATATATAATAAAAAATTGCAGGGTCATCCCCTATCGCCTCACTGAGTAGCAGTAGGACAATTGAGCTTCGAAGACAAGGATTCGAATCGCCGATCGAAAATAACTCAAAACTATAACTGAACGCCAATTGTCCACGTTGTTTATCGAAAAATATATGAAACAACAGGACTGTAACGTTAATGTCTTTAAAGAAATTTCATCTACTTGCCCTGAGTCAAACTTAAGGTCAACCATACTCAATTAATCTGCGTGGGTAACTTTGCTTGGTGTCAACTGGCTGTCTGGCTCCGCTATAGCCCCTATGGTTATTCCAGGCAGCCAGTACTCTAATTTTATTTCTAATATATTTGCAATAAACTTTACGTAAGGCAAGAGTACAAATAAAGACAGTTGTTATTGTTGTTGTTGTTGTTGTTGTTGCCAAAGGTACTATTTAAGCTCATTCGTTTTATTTCAAGGACGCATTCATTGACTCTATAACGAGATCTGGTTCATTTAGAAATGTTGTAACCAAGCCGTTTGGTTATTGGTCCCTGCTACTCGTGATCATGAGATAATACTCGGCTAGGAAAGTGGAGGATTGTGTCCCTTGAATTTACTTCTTTCTCACCTTTGTTTCGCCCCCTGCGGAAATACGCCTGATAGTAATTGGCTGGCTCGTGAAGGCCGAACTCCTTGCGGATATAACTATTCTCTTTCGCTCTGTTTCTAAAACGTTGAGTGTTACGCATTTGACCATTTCGAATCGTGTGATATTCGAACTCTGAGTTCTTATCATTGGAAGCCATCTCGCCCTGAGGGTATGGCTGACACATGTATTGTAAGATGACTTGTGATTCGACTCTGTCATCCGTCTTTGGGCCGGTGCCATGCTGATTTGTCCACATAATATCCACTTCGGTTTCGGCGTTACCGTTGCAGTCGCTCATGTAGAATTCCTGATAGATTGAAAATAAACGAAATAATGATTTATTTATTTATTAACGAGGTAAAAACCTC